>NC_141158.1:6932500-7245000 GCF_053477565.2 Lygodium microphyllum | reverse complement strand
AGTTACATATGGATCAGAGTGCAGATATCAGATGAGAGATGGATCTATATGGTAGTATGCTACTTTTCACCACGAGGGTCCAGATATGCTATTATGCAAGGTGATATTCAGGCCAGAGATTCCCCCTCCCCTTATTCACAGCTCTTAGAGGACATTATTCTGTATTCTAGTTTGGGTGAGGTCTTCCTTATGGGGGACTTCAACGGGCGCACACAGAGCCGACAGTGTGAGAGTTTTGATATGGAGCAGCCAGAGATCATGAGAGCATTAGACCCTGAGGAGTTGGGGATCAGTCGGGAGTCAGCAGATACTGGGCCAGACGCCACAGGGTATGGAGGGCATTTACTTGAGCTTGGTAGTAGACATCATCTCGTTATTTATAACGGGATGGCATGATGGCCATATTCAGGAGGTCTTACATGCTTCCCACATGGGGGGGGGCGAGAGTACTGTAGATTATCTACTCGGACCAATCGATGGGATGCATACTATCGAGTCCTTCGGCCTTGGGAGACTTCCACTCGGTGCCGATCACACCTTTCTCAGTTTCTCACTCCTCACCTCATTACCATCACCACCTGCAGATATCATACCCCACATGCATACTACCATACACTTCACTCATGAGCTCTCACATGTTTACTCACAGCATCTGGAGGAGCACATCACGCCACTTGATCCATACGCACCCCTTGATACACTGACCACTGATATCACATGCATTCTGCATGATTCTGCTACACTTAGTTTTCCACATCACACATACACGCACCCCCCTCGGACCGGTACCATGCCACAGAACAGGTGGTATGATGATGAGTGCAGAGATCTACGTCGACAGCTACACGATTTGGAGGCCAGAGGAGAGATCACACACAGACAGGCGTAGAGACGCATGCACCGCTTGACCCGCCGTAAAAAGCGGGAATGGGAGGAGGAGAGATATTGAGATATATACCACCTTCTTATGAGCAGAGATTGTACAGAGGCATGGAGGCAGATCAGAGAACCACGCTCACCCACACCGATACATGACCCTGCAGTATGGCATGGATACGCACAGAGTTTATATCATGTACCCGCACAGTCGGCTGATACCCACACCATGTACACCGAGACCGGGTATTTCATCATTTTTCACCACTAGTATGGTGAAACATGCTATCTCACGGTTACAGCATGGCCGCGCTCGAGACCAGTTTGATCTTCAGGCAGAGCATATTATATATGGCAGAGACACATTGGCTCCACTCATTGCTCACCTCTTCAACCGTGCATTGTCTGAGGGGTTCCTTGACTCCTGGACAGAGCACACCATTGTACCTATCCACAAGTCAGGGGATCCTATGGATCCTAACACCTATAGGACCATCATGATTGGGCCAGTTTTGGCCAAACTTTATGGCACGGTGATGGAGGAGGAGCTCAGCACGCTAGCAGAGAGAGAGTGCATGCGCGCACCCGGACAGGCAGGGTTCAGACGGGCATTTTCTACCATAGACCACATCTTCACTCTCCGTTGCGCCTGGTCGACCAGACACGAGTGAAGAAACAGAGATTGTATTGTTGCTTTGTGGATTTCCGCAAAGCCTTTGACACGGTTCCGAGAGAGAGGCTTTTCAGACGCCTACTTGATCTGGGGGTGGATGATGACATGATGTGGGGTATTTATGCACTATATGAGTGGGTTACTGGCAGAGTCAGATGTCCGGGAGGTATATCAGATCCCCTTGTAAGCACCATTGGTGTGAAACAAGGATGCCCACTCTCACCGACTCTATTTGGGCTATACATTGATGAGATAGCAGAGTTTATTCAACAGCGAGCCGGTGGAGGTATAGAACTCAGTGGAGCCATAGTTCATATCTTACTATATGCAGATGACATTGTGTTGGTCTCAGATTCAGCTCAGGGATTACAGCAGCATTTATTAGCATTGGATGATTTTTGCATACAGAGAGGCATGACAGTGAACCTTGGTAAAACCAAGGTTCTTATATTCCATACATCAGCTCAGATACGCAGACAGAGTATTTTCATGGCAGCAGGAGGGAGTATTGAGGTCACTGGATCATATGTATATTTGGGAGTCACCTTTACAGTCGCTTCAGGGATTTTCTCAATGACACAGGCAGCTCGTGACCGCCTCACTAGAGGATACTCAGCATTGGCTCTTATGGAGCGACAGTGTCATCAGGCACATTTCAAGGAGCCCCGCACCAAGGGGTGGCTCTTTGATACTCTAGTCACTCCAGCACTGATGTATGGAGCAGCTATATGGGGGCCAGGCCTTGCCGATTATGTATGGACATTGATGGAGAGACCTCAGGTGATCATGATATCTAGATTGATTCGCAGCAAGGCCTTAGTCCCACATGACATTGTGCGAGCAGAGCTTGCCACACCGCCCATGCTAGTCGAGGCATTATTTCAGACAGTCTGCTTCCTACACAGATTTCAGGATATGGACAGAGATCGCATTGCATACAGAGCATATATGGCATCTCAGGAGATGGCTCGAGCGGGGGATACCACATCATGGTATGCACAAACTAGAGCTTGGTTTGACAGACATGGGCTGGACATTGATAGACTCCCACCTCTTCTATATGATACTTAGGCTCCCACTTACACCCTCTCTCTCTCTGAGAGGAACACAGTCATCAGACAGGAGATATGGCATATTTATATACAGAGGACATGGGTCAGCCCTGCACAGACCTGCCATCGAAGATGGCACATTATTATACGCAGTTCTTGAGCATATCAGAGCAGGGATTCATAGAGATTCCGAGATATATGCAGATCTATATGCCACATCGATTGAGAGTTCTTATTGGATAGCTTAGGGTATAATCACATCATCTTATGATTGAGAGTGGCAGAGCCAGTGGCATCCCACGGGAGGAGAGAATATGCCCCCTTTGCAGATTAGAGGTGGAGAGTGAGGAGCATTTTGTTCTCAGATGCCCGGCATACTCAGAGTTGAGATCTAGATACACATTGAGCAGCTCACTTCAGGGATGTATGACTGATATGGAGCAGAGAGCATTTGGCCGTTTTCTGGGAGAGGCATGGCACATCAGAGAGCAGAGCACACAGTGGGTCCCAGTCAGAGAGGGGCCCACCCAGACGACTATTACACAGTTCTTTCAGACAGACAGAGTGAGAACTACTGTACCAGCCTCCAGCCAGACCTCCGGGCTCACACTACAGCAGGCTGAGGACCAGCGTACCTGACGTCGCACGAGGATTCGTGGGTTTCGGACCCCACAGCCACACCGACAGGAGATCCGGAGGATTCTTGATCTACATCGAGAGCAGACTGAGATCCGACGACACTCGACACATTGGATCTCAGACCTCCAGTTTGCTCTTTCTCCACCACCGATGTACCACATCCTGCATCCAGGAGGGATCACCTGCTATTAGCGACTTCGACAACTGCTACTACATCCCAGGATAGTATATCTCCCTGCATCTGTTACATATACACATCGCACCACTTTATCACAGTCGACAATTGTTTCCCTATCACAGCCGACATTTGTTCCCCTTTTGTAGCCATTATCTGGAGTACCAGAGCTACATACACACATACACATACACGACACCTATCACATTCACAGCACCGTATTTTCAGTTTCCAGTTTTTAGCTTTTCATTCAGCACTTTTATTTTGGATAGCTGGACCTCATCAGTTGTATCACAGTTTGTCTCATAGGCCAGTTTTGGTCTTAGAAGACGTTAATATAACTTTCTTTCTTTCTCTCTCTCTCTCTCTCTCTCTCTCTCTCTCTCTCTCTCTCTCTCTCTCTCTCTCTCTCTCTCTCTCTCTCTCTCTCTCTCTCTCTCTCTCTCTTTAGCTTCTTCTCACAACCTCTTGAAGGAGTATCCTTCTTTCTCTCTTCTTCTCTCTCGCAGCCTCTCGGGGTCTCCTTATGTCCCCCTAAGTGCCCCCCATGCCTCTTATTTATAGTGAATTGGAGAAGAAGGGTTGTGGCTGAGAGGAGGAGCTCTTTGTGGAGAGGGATCTTGGAAAGATCAGTGATCTGATTCTCAGATCATAAATCTGATGGTTCCATTGGCTTCGAAATGAGGGTAAAACTCCAAGACACTTGGTTAGAAAGCTCTCAGTTCACTCCTTCTTCTTTTTTCTGTTTGAAGTGCTGTCTACTGCCTGTAGACTGCGATCGCGGCGTGCGTGATTTCGCCAGTCACTTTTCTTTATTTTTCTTTTTATAAAATCTTCAAACTAACTAACACATCACTTGTTTTTTTTCTTTTAAATGACATCTAGTTCTAAAAATCTCCATATCTTTTTTAAAAAAAATTTAAGGATTATCTCTAAAATATCTAAAATATTCTAGTCTTGTCCAAAAGTCTAATATTCTTAGACTATCCTTAGTACGCACATTAACATTAGTGATTAATATAGCTCCTATCTCTTGTTCACGTTATAACTTCCATGAAGGTTGGCTACGGTCCTTGTTAATTCATAAGAAATATCGAGTTACGACTCTCGATTTTATTTATTTATTTATTTATATTTAATTATTAATTTAGTTAATTTTTTCTTTAGTTAGTAACCTTACTAACTTATTAATTGACTAACTAGCTTTTGAACTAACCAACTAATTTTTATTGCTTGGGAATATTACACTTTTGAAAGAATAAGAGTTTCACTCATATCTCACTATTCACTCCTTGCAACCAATCCTTGTTACACTCCATTACAAGCACTCTAATCCAAAGTTTCTCCATTGAAAAGAGGAAATGCAAAGAAGAGAAAATCTTACCAATCTCAATCTTACACTCTATCTCTCACTCTCCAAGCTATAGAAGAAGAGAAGAAAGACCAAAAGAGATCAGAAAAACTTCACTCTCTAAGTCCCTCAATCACACTCACTCTTCCTCACTCTAAACAAGGTGCTTAAGTGGATAAAATGGAAGCAAGGAGAAGGGTTTCTCTCTTAAAGTTGGACATATAAGAATGAGTTTCCTCACTCTGAACAAGGTGCTCAAGTGGATAAGATGGAAGTAAGAAGAAGGGTTGCTCTTAAAGTTGCACATACAAGAATGGACTTCTCTATTCACTTTTTGGGTTTGATAGATAATTTAGGATTTAGGGTTTCCTTTGATAATTTAGGCACCTTACCCACATGTTAGTCTTTTAACGGGTCCTTTCCAATTTATGTGTTTACCTTATGTTAATTGGACCACCCTTGCCTAAACTAAATAGGAGATTTGTATCCGCAATCTCACATTGTTGGTAGTCTTTCTATCTAACTCCAATATATTTTACAATTTGCATGGGAGCAAGCTTGACACTCAAATAATGTTATAAAAGTAATAGTATAATCGTAAGATAACTGGTATAAATTAACATTGTAGATTGCGATTGATGGTGATTTAATTATTCTAGCCAGAAAAGTGATTCCTTCCAAATGATTTTGGCACTTTGAATTTCCATGATTTTGCATTGAACTTGCATCCTTTTTTAGACATAACATTAACATTATCCCCCTCAAAGATGAATGCTAGTCCCATGACACTCAACATTGTAGGTAGCATGCTTTAGCTTGCACCAAAAAGGTAGCATGCTTGGGATGTTAAGCTATTATCCTTAGAGGAGTGGTGGTATTCATTGATGAAGAATGTTGCATGATATGTAGTAGTCACTACAAGGGCATGAAGACATATTGATGGGGGTAATTTTTGATGCAAATTGGTGGTCACTATTGGGGTCGCTATTTGCAACGCAAATAGTGATGGTGAATTGATAAAAAAAAAACAACAATGAAAAACCCAAGCATGGCATGTTGAGAGCAAATGAGTGAAAGAGAATGAAAGAGAGAGAAAAAGTGAGTGAGTGAGAGAGAGTGTGTGTGGCCACCCACAAAGAAGGAGGAGAGGAGTGCAAATGAGAAAAGGAAGGGAAGCCATAAAGGCAAAAGGTTCCTTCTTCGAGCCTTTGAGGTATGTTCATTGTTTCTCTCGTCTTTGTTTTTGTATTTTTTTCTCTTCTCTTTATCTTTTTATTTGTGAAGAGATGAATTGAGAGAGAGAGAGAGAGAGAGAGAGAGAGAGAGAGAGAGAGAGAGAGAGAGAGAGAGAGAGAGAGAGAGAGAGAGAGAGAGAGAGAGAGAGAGAGAGAGAGAGAGAGAGAGAGAGAGAGAGAGAGAGAGAGAGAGAGAGAGAGAGAGAGAGAGAGAGAGAAGGGGGGAATGAAAAATAGAGGGAGAGAGAGAGAGAAACAAAGAGGGGAGAGAGGGGGGAGAGACAAAGAGAGGGTTGGAGAGGTATAAAAACAAAGAGGAGGAGAGAGGGGGGAAAGAGAAATATAGAGAGATAGAGGGAGGGAGTAAGAAGGAAGAGAAAGGGATGGGGAGGTAGATAAAAAAGGAGGAGAGAGGGGGGCTCTTTGTTTCTATCCCTCTCACTCTCTCCCTCCATCTCTCTATTATTAGAGAGAGGGATAGAAATAGAGAGGGGGGGAGAGAGAGATCCCCCTCTCTTTGTTTCTATCCCTCTCACTCTCTCCCTCCATCTCTCTATTATTAGAGAGGGATAGAAATAGAGAGGGAGGAGAGAAATAGAGATATGAAGGGAGAGAGACTGTTGAGAAATGTGCAATCACACCCATTATAGCTTCTTTGTAAGGAATAGCAAGGCAAAAGAATCATATTGCAAATAAAGCCTTAGACTAGGTCATGTATGCATGGTTTATTAAAACCACAATTGGTGGATATTGTTAACCCCAACATGAAGAAAGCAAAAGGAAATAAAAAAGACGCAGGGCAAAGACGGAAAAAAGGTAGCCCGATAGAAGAAAGAAGAGGAGAAAAGGCCAAAAGCGCAGGGGCAACCTTAAAAAGGCCAAGGCAAATGCAAAAGGGGAAAGGTGCACTTTAAAATACAAAGGCACACCCTGAAATCTTGTAAAAGAGTGCCAGGTGGTGGAAAATCCGGAAAGCTAAAACAGAAGACAAAGACAAAGGCCAAGGCAAAGAGAAATAGAAGATAAAGGCGCGCAAGTCAAAACTTTTGTAAAAGAGCGCAAGCGCATCATGGTTTAATTCAAGGAGTACCGGGCTCTCATCCGTGCAATTTGTAAATGTAGATGGGCAGTGGAAAGGAAGCTAAGGAGATAGAGGGACAAGGGGAAAAGGGCCTAGGCCACAGCCGACCATGTAAAAAAGGGGATGACCGCCCAAAAGGGATTTAGGGTTTTGTATATAAAGCTGAAAAGTGAATGAGAAGCTCATTCTTATGTGTGGTAAAAAGTGGCTCTCCTCTTCTCTTGCTTCTTCTTGTTCTTGCTTGCTTGAGCTTATGCTTGAGAGAGGGAATGTGAGAGTGTGAGGGAGTGAGTGAGTGTGTGAGGGTGAGGGACCGAGGAGGTGAAGCTCTCCATCTTCTCCTCTCTTCTTCTCTTCTCTTCTCTTCTCTTCTCTTCTCTTGCTCGCGGTGATGGAGCTTGGAGCATGGAGCATGGAGCTTAAGGATGGAGCTTGCTTGAAGCTTGCACTTGGATCATGGAGCTACTAGAGTGCACGAGAGAGGAGGTAACTCGAACGGCATGGAGGTAAGCTCACTACACCCATAGATATGGATGGCACGTCGGCTATGTGAGAGGTAGCCATTAGTGCTCGGCTTGGAACGCTTGAAGCAATAAGCGATCCGTGGGTCTTGGTGGTTGAGCGAAATCTCACACAGATATCATGGTCCCTTTCCACCTTGTTTTCACCTACCAATACCACCTATTGTAAGCCTATAACAGGCACTCATCTCGATACTCATTTAAGAACAATCATTCTCATTCAGTTGTACTTGCATTATGCTTGGATAATATTAGTAGTTCTTCTTTGTCATTACTTATGCCTCATTATGATTGTCTATTTGCTCATTAGTGATCCACCTTAGCATGCATCCTCAATATTTTAACATGGTATTAGAGTGGTTTCAAGCTAATGAGTCATTAGGCCACTGATTGGGTCACTTCAGTTTGAATTTTTGGCTCCCTCCACTTTCCCATGAATCTCTCACCTACCTCCATAGCTGCCCACCTGCATTGGAGGGCTTGAATCTCTATTCCCAGGCATTATTAGCTTATGCTTCCTTCTAGAGAACTCTTCCTCTACTCCAGGCACTCCTTCCTATCACCTCAAAGCGTGAATTGTACACTTAATGCTTCAACATTTCGTTTGCAACAGTTCACTACCCAGATTGTGATATCTCTGATTCGTATTGCTCATTCCACTTGCACGCACAACAATTATGTCCACTACCATAAGGCATTTGAAGCTGTACATCTAAGCTATGTCCAGCTCAGAGGGTTTCTCAAATGGCTATCTCTATGAGCAGCAATAAGCAAAATACCAGTCACCTGTCAAAACCCTAAACGAGGGGAGCCATAGCCATTAATCTCCAAGCTCAGATTTTACTTCATTTTCTTACTTCCTTTGGCTCAGTAATGTCATTGACTCTTTGATCTGCTACAACACTCAGTTCTAAAAAAAAGCTACCAATTGAAATTAGCAAGAAGAAGACTCAACATAAAGATCAACATCAACATCAACATCAAGTACATAGTATCTCTTGATACTAACTAGTGTTGGGTAACACTAATCTTCTTGTGTCTCATGACACACTAAAATTCAACTCTTTTACTGGTCTATTCTCAGTTATTTGCCGCTGCTTCTACCAACAAAATGGGCAAAGACTCAAACTCATGCTGATTCAACGGTGTTGGATTCCACACATGGAAAACTAGGATCAAATTGATCTTGATGAAGAAAGGCTTGTGGTCAATCACAAGTGGTTTGTTAACCCTCAAATGAACAAAGGTGGAAAAGCCGGAAAAGTTGAAGCAGAAAACAAGGCCAAGGCAAAAGTGAAACGGAAGACAAAGGTGCGCTAAGAAAAATATGGAAACACAAGAAGTGTAGAAAAGTCCTAAATAAATAAAAAAGGCACACAAGAAAAAGTGCAAGTCAATACTTTTGTAAAAAAGCGCAAGGCACACCATGATTTATTTTAAGAGTACGGGGCTCTCACCCATGCAATTTGTAAAGGTAGATGGATGATAGGAAGGAAGCTAGGAAGATAGGAGGACAATGGGAAAAAGCTAGGCCATGGCCGGCTATGTAAAAAAGGGGATAAGGGGATCCCAAAAGGGATTTAGGGTTTTGTATATAAAGTTGAAAAGTGAATGAGAAGCTCACTCTTGTGTGTGGCCAAAAGTGGCTCTCTTCTTCTTGTTCTTGTTCTTGTTCTTGTTCTTGTTTTTACTTGCTTGAGCTTGTGCTTGAGAGAGGGAGTGTGAGAGTGTGAGTGTGTGAGGGTGAGGGACTGGGGAGGAGAAGCTCTCCATCTTCCCCTCTCTTATTCTCTTCTCTTCTCTTCTCTTGTCTTGCTTGCGGCTATGGAGCTTAGAGCATGGAGCTTGAGGATGGAGCTTTGTTGAAGCTTGCACTTGGATCGTGGAGCTACCGGAGTGCGTGGGAGAGGAGGTAACTCGATTGGCATTGAGGTAAGCTCACTACACGCGTAGATATGAATGGTGCATCAGCTATGTGAGAGGTAGCCATTAGTGCTCGGCCTGAAATGCTTGAAACAATAAGCAGTCTGTGGGTCTTGGCAGTTGAGCGAAAGCTCCCACATTTTGGTTCCATTGCCAGGACCAACGGATTCAAGCCTTGAGCGCTTGTGCGCTTCGAATTGAGCATTGAAGTAGGGTTTTCCCCGAATCGGTGCTTGGGGTAGATAGATAGGAAACGAGGGAGTTTAAAGAGGTATTCGATCTCCTTAGCAAGTAGGTTTTTGTTGTTTTGGACTTGCGAAAGCATGATGGAGTAGTGTAGTATTTTCTTTATAGTTTTTTCTTGCATTTGGAAAGGATAGGAGAAAAACATTGGAGCAAACAGTAGGGTTTTCTGTTGCTGTATAACAGGTTGAAACAGGGAAAAGAAGGGCAAGAAATGAAATTTTGGGTTAAACGTTAGTAAGGGAAGCACGATTAAGGTGAGTGTAGGCCTGGACAAGGTGATAAGGGGCCAAGAGTGGCAAGAAAGGTCACATTGTGCATTGTAGGGTTTTAGGAGAGCAAGAGAGAGGAAGAAAGCTTCGTTGAGTGGATCCGATTTGATCTAGCCATCTGGGAGTTATTTGCCCAGCCCAGGTAATTCCACACCTTCCATTGCATGAGTAGGTTGGATCTAAAGCTGCTCGACCAGTAGGATGACCTCCATTGTTCGGCGCGACGAATTTTTTGAAGTCCGACGAAAAAATGAATCGCCTTCGGTCGGTTCGAGTGACCGTGATTCGGGGCCGAGTCCTAGAATCAACCCTCGGACCACTTGGCCATTCGGCCCTCGGCCCTACCGACTCGGCCCACCTGACTTGGCCCTCAGCCCACTCGGCCACTCGGCCCTCAGACAACCGGACTCGGACTGGCCGAATTTGACATTCGGACCAGTTTACTGTTATGGACCATCATGACCATAACAGGAAATGCATGAAATTAGCATTGTAGGGAACTTCCTGACACAATTTACAGCCATTTCGTACATTTAATCTTCAGGAAGAATATGCAAACACGAACTACATATTATATTCATCAATGCTGAACCACTGTCCTGAAAACTATCACACAGTTTATCATCATCATATTCACTCATGATCATATAACTTGAAACAGACATCACCAATATTTAGGACACAGATACACAGTGTTAGAACCAGACATAAACGACCAGAATCTGGCACTGTCCTGAAGAATGTCTCATTTCTCATCACGTAGGAATACAAAAGACACGAACTCCTGACTGTCAGGGAAGGCACCTGAATGTCAGGTAAAAACCTGAATGCTTTATATGACATCTTAGGTCACTTTCCATATGCTGCTTCTACATGTATGCTAGTACTAAGGTATAAAAGTACTAATATAGTGCAATTCGAGCCTCAACAGTTACATTTGGCCCTTTCTACTCGGCCCTCGGACGGCGGGCCGAATCGGGCACTCGGCCCCTGCAATTCGGACCTGTTGGGCGGAATTTAGATTTTTTTTAAATTTTAACCTGAAGACAGTGAAACTGACCGAGAGACCATATAGAGCCGAAACCATATCATAGATCGATTCACTGGGCTGAAACTTAGAGCAAGTAGTTCAAAATTTGGCTATAAATGATCTTTCAAATTACGTATGGCATTTACCGTAACGTCCCTGCGGGTTGGGGGAACTACATGGATTCTCACTTGCAAAAGAGTAATCAAAAGCCCATACCCGAACAGAGACAAACAAAGACCCTAGAACCTCAATGGGCCAATCTATCCAATAAGGGCAAAAAGGCCACACTGCAAAAACACGTACATGTTGCATTTGGACTGCATCTAGTCAAAGCGAAAATCAACAACATCAAGCTACAACTACGAGGATGACTAGATATGATAGTTCTGATGATAGATGCACCTTGAATAGCACTGCACAGACGATCCAATACATCAATGGAGAATCCACATCTGGTTGTGCAGTTTGGGACCCAAGGGCATCTATTAGAAGGCTTAAATTTATAAGCCAAGACCCAGAAGATGAAGACATAGTACCACCTGCTTATCTTAGGGTCAAACTCACCGCGAAAAGAGAGCACACTATCGATGCTCTGATTGATGAAGGAGCAGATTTTAATATCTTGACCTATGAAGCATGGACCCTACTAGGCCAACCAGAGCTCACACCGACTAATGCAACTCTTAGTCCTTACGGGGGACACCCACAAGCACTCATAGGGAAGTGCAAAATCCTTGTGACAATTGAAACTGAAAGCTTGCCTATCCTATTTCATGTTCCTCCAAATAGTGCTAATTGTGGGAAGGAAACCCTCCTAGGAAGACCCTTCAAAAGGGCGACCGATTGTGAGGCTAACTATGTAGCATAGAGAATACACTTGACACTTCTGAGTGTGAGGATAGTCACAACCTTTAGCAAGGGTGACCTCATTGAACCTCGAGGGAAAGGCAAGGAAGGTGCTGACATAACAGTCAAGCCTGCTAACGAGAGCAAGGACTTGTTGGAAGAGTTGATACAAGCACAGGTCGAACAACGAGAACCAGTGAGTGAGGCCATGTCTGAAACAAGAAGGTTAGGAGACAATGCCAAGGATGGTCTTTGGACTTACAAATATCGTAGAAGACCCCAAAAGAAGCACAAGCCTTATAGACGAAGGCATCGATGGAGGGTCAGCACAACACCGCGATGGATATCCAAAGCATTGCTATGTGCTCAAGGGTATTACGCAGGTAACCAATGGATTTGGGTGCCAAAACCCCCTGCTAAACCTCCTCTGTCGATTGAAGGCCAGATCGTATCAAGAGTAAATAAGCATAGGAGGAGATCTAAACAAAAGACCAAGTCTCAAGTTAAAAACATTGGAGTAATTGAGCCCCTCACGGTCGAAATCAAGAAACCAAACGGGACTAATTGGAGGGTAGATCCTCAGCCTAGAGTGCTTGACAAGTAGATATTAGATGTAATCGTTGAGGATACACAAAAGCCACTAGTGCCCAAGGAGCCTTTGATTCCCCAAGAGGATAATGAACACCAGAGGCACAATGCTGCTCGTGAGAAGGCTGATTGCTCAACAAGGCAAATGGCACAATCGTCTAATAGCCTCGAGCAAATCATTCAGCCAGTGCCAAGTCCACCTAAGAGTCCTAGATCTCCTACACCCTCTTTTCCCAAACAGACAAAGGAAGCACAACAACAGTCGTTAAGGGTGGCTGCTCAATCCCAATCTCTATCTCCACCTAAGCTTCCAAATGTCCAAGAGGTGGGACATGACACCATCTGTAGCTCTCGGCCCAAGGATATACCTGTGCAACCTAATGTGACTAGATCAACTCATGCTCGATCTACACAGGTGAATGCTCAAAGGGCAACAAAAGACACGACCACTTCCGATTGCCCTAGGGACTTGACACCGCAATCCACCAAGAGTAGCGAGTCCACTGGACTAGCCATACTACTTCCAATTAGGGATCACAGCAGTCACAGCCCTTGGCCGTGACAACGACCCTTGCAAAACGTGTCCTTAGCAGTTCACCTGGGGAGGAGGTGCCGCAACTAGTATCCTTGACAACTCCAGCACTTCCAAAGCACCTAAAGCCTAGGCTTGAGGAGAAACCTCTCAAAGATGTGGCCAAGGAGATGGCGCATCTGACCAATCAACCTAGCAAGGCTGTTCAGCAGGGTGCAGCCACATCCCACGAGGACACACCAGAGAAGGGGAAAGTTGAGGCCCAACCAAGCACATCAACGATTGACCTAGTTCAGGGTCTTGAGTTGTTAAGTTATGCACCTTCATTGACCAAGAAAAAGAGGAGAAAACAACGAAAACAACAACAGTTACAGGTGGTTGTGGATCCCAAGAACATTGAGACCAAGAGCGCTGGAGAGCTGAGGAATAAAGCATCGAGTCCATCCACCAGTGGACCCATTGATGTCTCTCCTAATAGTGGTGAAACCTCAAACACATCCGTGTGCTCTGAAAAATCAAAGTAGCCGTTACCATCAATGGTTGCTTTCAACACTCAATCCATCGACAACAAAACTCACATTAACCAATCAAGAGTGGATACAACGTTATCACAACAGGGTGAAAAATTTATACTAGTCACATCCAAGGAGAACCATGACGCAATAACAAAGCCTCAAGGAAACATGGAAACCCCGAGAGCAAAAGCAACCCTAGCATTGACCAATCTTGCTCATCTAGGCCTGAGCCCCCAACTATGCTAAAGCCTAGGGAAACTCCTAGAACCTTGCATGAGATAGCAACCGAGCAAGCCCTCGTTGAACATGGAAGTGTCGTAGAATGCTTAACTGAGTTGGATGCTAAGCTCAAAGTATTTGCACGTGTTTATGTCCTGGCAAACATGGGCGCATTCCCTAAGGAGCAGCTTGAAGAATACTTGCCATTTCCCCTATCCTGGGAAGAGCAAGAACATCTTGACGAGCACTATGACAAGCTCTTGCATGAACGCATGCGACTCACCTCTGATGAGGAAGCCGACGAACTATGCTTAATTGTAACATTCAATGATGTGCTCTGCCAACCAAATTTCTTAGGGATAGAGCAACTAAAGCGACAATCGGAGGGTCAAAGTTAATTTGAGAAATGTTGGTTTGAAAACCGTGTTGCAATGGCCGAGAACTAGGAGTCCAAATTATGACAATCTCAGAGGAGCGATTGGCCAAAGGGCAGTCTCAAAGAGACCCAACCTATGTGGCACCAACTTCCTTTCGAGTGTTGACTGCCATTCGGGGTACAAGCTTAGTGGAAACTAGCCAAGAGAACTCTCTGTTTGATAAGGTTCTCACTGAGGAGGAGTTACATGTTGCTAGTAGACTCAGACAAGGTTCCATGCTACTCGATGTTGCAAAATATCTATCGTTATTGAGTAAGCTACCACGAGTATTGGATACATGTGCCACACTCTAGTACAATCCAAAGTTCTACAATTGGTTCTTATCCTCGTGAAGTGACATGGATTCGTAAATATGTACATAAATAAACAATGATTTTTGTGACCCTGTATAGATAAGATCAACACACATAGGCAATGATAGTCAAGCGCAAGGAGAAGAGTTGGGTTTGACAAGCTGAGCTCCTCAGGTCCTCTCACCACACATTTAGAAGTCGTGTGACCATTCCCACCTCCAGGAGAAGGGCATACAACCCTCATTATCGCCATACGAAGCTCTAACCAATATCTCTAATGGTGTAGATGGGGCACCGTCCCTTTCTATACACCTTTCCTCTTTTTCGGTCTATCCTTCCAGGGATGAGCCCTGCTCCACTCCATGAAAACTAGTCCACGCAACTTAGCATAAGCCAAGATCTGCTAATGGCTGGAGGCAAAACAAACATCATCATGGGGGCCATCCCTCTACAACAAACACTGCATGCCTCACCTCTCCCCTCCTAATCATATGCACTTGATAACCCACTGTATAATCCCTTCCATATGCGAATAGTTTTATCCTGCCTCAAGGCCTAATCCTTGGTTCGCATTTTGTAGGTCCCCCTACAGTAGTCAACATGGAGCACCCAGTGCAGCTGGCTTGCAAGGACACTATCCCCCGTCGAAGGGAGCATGCAGCACAAGCTCCTGCGCCAGAATGCTACGTACCTACCCTTAAAAGGTATGCAAAGAAACGAGGCCCCAAGTGACACCGCCCCGGACGTAGCCCAAAAAATCCCTAGGCCAGGGGGATAGAAGCTCAAGGGAGCACATGGGGCATGACAACACCGGTCGTGCGGGCCCCCACCATACACTCGGGCACCAAGTGCTCAAAAGAGGAGAGGGCAGCTTGAGATAAGCAAGAATTTGATGCATTGTTCAAAAGCATTCTTGAAACAGTTGCGGCTAGGGAGGACTACACCATTTAGGTCCCCATCGATATCTTCCTTGCCCAACCTCACAGGAGCCCCTCACCAACAGAGCCTCAGTCGTGCGACCACCCGGACTCTCCCCGCCTCGTGCAAATAGAGTAGCTCCTATGATATATAAACAGCTTAACAAAGGCCATCCTGCCATAACTTTTTGTCTTTAAATGGTTAAAGGGCAGGTTCCCCACCTGTATATACTTTTCTTACCTATTGCTAATGTATGCCACATCTTTAACAAGCACCGGAATATGCATTGCAACCAACATCTAGGATTTTGATAAATTAATATCTTGACATGATTGCATCTGTTCGTTGTACTTGATGCATGCGACTTGCATATATTCTCATGAAGTGATAAGTGGATGCATGATGACGTAGGTCTTCGTGCGAACATGTTCAATGCCTCAGTCACCACAAGACACCAACCTCACAAAGAGCCACGACAAAGCCAGGTTGCCAAAAGTGAAAATCACCCTTGCGAGTGCCCATGTCACATGGCCCAAAGCATGATCTTAACCACTTCCTCTTTCTGGGTTACACTCTATGCCGGGCACTCACGGTAGCTGTTACCACAATTGTACCAACGTCGCACGTTCTAAAGACGGTTGCAATATCTCAAGTGTATCTCCCCATCTCAACAACTGCTTCTCTAACAACGAGGCTAGGGCACAATCATCACTGTAATATCCATTTCCTGAGCCTTTGAAGCTTGACATTTCCCAACCCATTGAAAGGTTGATAGCCTCAACATATTGCAATGGTTGTACTCACACAAGTCCAAAAAAAAAAAGAGAAAAAGAAAGAAAGAAAGAAAGAAAAAAGAACAAGAAAAAGAAATGAAAAAGAAAACGAAAAAAGAAAAAAGAAAAGAAAAGAACAAAAAGATATGAAGCACCCATGATCACAGCACATCACCTAGGGGTCCTCAAATTAGGTACGTCCAGTGACCTTGGTCGGCTGGCTCCGTCCCTAGTCCCCTAGCCCTTTAGCATCACTCACAATTGTTCAGGGCACATCAAGGGCATGTCATACCTAGGGAGCTTGTCTCGCTTATGGTTAGACCTGTCACCCTGACCCATTTGCACGATTCCTTTTTTGCACTCTGCCTTAATACCGTTGCAATCCATTGTGGTAAGTCACGCACGAACAGCCATGGAAAGTACACTGTACTTGTCAAGCAATACAAGTAGCTATCAGCTACTAAAAGTGCGGTGTCCCTGTGTTCAATTATGTTACGTCGTGTAGTCGCAATGCAAAGGATGTCTCATACACCTTCACGTGTACTTCTCAACATGGACAACTTTGCTTCATCCACACATTGTTACGAGAAACCAACCCGCGGTCTTCTGACTATGTAATATCTAAGTATGACGAGCACTCACCTAATATCTGCACCGAAATATATACACAGTTTAGGTCCTCAAGTGCAGGACAATACTCTCAGCTTGCTTAGAGTTCGACCTATCTCCCAAACTTTTTGAACTATGTCTTGTGCAAGATAGAGAAGATTAGCACTAGCCCTAGGGAGAGACCACCTATGAGAGGTTTTCAATCGCAGGTATTGAAGACTCCAATGAAAGTGTCGTTCGCTCTTCATCGACACCCAACTCTGAATTCTTATCCTTTATCATCCTGCAAGCCCGCCAAGAATCATCATCTGTAGAATCCCCAACAAACCAACACTTGTGCTGGCCATCAGTGCAATCCCCAACAAAGAACATCCCTACCACCAACTCCAACAACCCTACCACCAGCCACCTAGGCCACCAACGTGCCCCCAATGACCTTCCTCCACACCACTACCGACACTCCTCCACGGCAACCACAGATGTCCCTTCTACCCACGTCTTCAGTGCATGCCAAAGCCTGCTATCTACGACGGTGAGTGCCATGGGACTGGCACTTGTCTAGGAGGGGGGCAATGTTAACCCTCAAACGAACAAAGGTGGAAAAGCTGGAAAGGTTGAAGCAGAAGACAAGGCCAAGGCAAAAGTGAAACGGAAGACGAAGGTGCGCCAAGAAAAATGTGGAAACACAAGAAGTACAGAAAAGTCCTAAATAAAGAAAAAAGGGGCCCAAGAAAAAGCACAAGTCAATAATTTTGTAAAAAAGCGCAAGGCGCACTATGATTTATTTTAAGAGTGTTGGGCTCTCACCCGTGCAATTTGTAAAGGTAGATGGGCGGTAGGAAGGAAGCTAGGAAGATAGGAGGACAATGGGAAAAAGGGCCTAGGCCATGGCCGGCCATGTAAAAAAGGGGATAAGGTAATGACCGCCCAAAAGGGATTTAGTGTTTTGTATATAAAGTTGAAAAGTGAATGAGAAGCTCATTCTTGTGTGTGGCTAAAAGTGGCTCTCGTCTTCTTCTTCTTCTTCTTGTTCTTGCTTGCTTGAGCTTGTGCTTGAGAGAGGGAGTGTGAGAGTGTGTGAGGGTGAGGGATCGGGGAGGAGAAGCTCTCCATCTTCCCCTCTCTTCTTCTCTTCTCTTCTCTTCTCTTGTCTTGCTCGTGGCTATGGAGCTTACAGTGTGGAGCTTGAGGATGGAGCTTGCTTGAAGCTTGCACTTGGATCGTGGAGCTACCGGAGTGCATGGGAGAGGAGGTACTCGATCGGGGAGGAGAAGCTCTCCATCTTCCCCTCTCTTCTTCTCTTCTCTTCTCTTCTCTTGTCTTGCTCGTGGCTATGGAGCTTACAGTGTGGAGCTTGAGGATGGAGCTTGCTTGAAGCTTGCACTTGGATCGTGGAGCTACCGGAGTGCATGGGAGAGGAGGTAACTCGATCAGCATGGAGGTAAGCTCACTACACATGTAGATATGAATGGTGCGTCAGCTATGTGAGAGGTAGCCATTAGTGCTCAGCTTGGAATGCTTGAAACAATAAGCGGTCTGTGGGTCTTAGCGGTTGAGTGAAAGCTCCCACATGGTTAAGAGAAGAAACCAAGGGAAGCTACACTCTCAGTCATATGGGATAAAAATGATGACAAGGCTCAAGCTCGAACTTGATGACATCTACATTCATCATGTTGATGATTGTGAAACCTCTCAAGCAACATGGGATCGATTAGAAACCCTATTTGGAGCTCACTCAAAATCCTCCAAATATGGCTTACTAATTGAAATTTTTAGGCTTGACATGAAAATTAGCACCTCACTTGCAACTCATTTGAATTATATGGAAAGCTTGTTGACACAACTTGTAGGAATCAACTTGAAGACGGATGAAGACATTTGCATTTGAGTGCTTCTCAAGAGTCTTCCACTTGAGTTTGATAATGTGTCTACCACATTAATCAACATGTCAAACCTGAATCTTGTGGATATCAAAGCCTCTCTCCTGGAAGAGGAAAAGAAGTTCAAGAGCAAGGTAGAAACAAGCACCCCAAGAGGAGACCAACAACTCCTCTATGTGAAAGGGAAGAAGAGCATAGTTTGTGATTTTTGTAAGAAAACTTGGCATATTGAGAAGTTTTTCCATGCTAAGAAAAGATCTCAAAGAGCATATCTTGCAACAGTCAAAGAAGATGAAGATAACAATGGAGAAGAAGAAGAAGAAGACAACCAATAACAAAAGGATAGGACTCACTAGTCTCTCTTTTGTAGCTCATTTTCTTATAGACTTTTTAAAGTTTTAAATGTCTACTTGCCTAATGTTCTTACCATAAGCATTTGTACTCCTCATGTAACCTTTGCACATTACAACCTCTACACACTTAATGAGGCCTTGTGATAGCCTCTAGCTTTATATGGTTGTTTCCTTCCATGTCTACACTTAGCAAGGTTCTACTCATGATAGCCTCTATATACTCAGTCCTTGGTTGTGATTGAGGAGGGGTGTTGAGAAATGTGCAATCAGATCCACTATAGCCTCTTTATAAGGAACATCAAGGCAAAGAATCACATTGCAAATAAAGCCTTAGACTAGGTCGTGTATGCATGGTTTATTAAAACCACAATTGGTGAATACCATGGTCCCTTTCCACCTTGTTTTCACCTACTAATACCACCTATTGTAAGCCTATAGAAGACACTCATCTGCACACTTATTTAAGAACAATCATTCTCATTTAGTTGTACTTGTATTACGCTTGGATAATATCAGCTATTCTTCTTTGTCATTACTTATGCCTTATTATGATTGTCTATTTGCTCATTAGTGATCAACCTTAGCATGCATCCTTAATATTTTTACAGAGACAAATAGAGAGGAGGGAGAGAATGAGAGAGAAGGGAGAGGGAAAGAAACTCCTTAAAGAGAGAGAAGGAGAGAAACAAAGAAAGTGACAAGAAGAGAGAGGGAAATAAATAGAGGGAGGGAGGGAGAGAACTAGAAGAGAGAGTGAGAGAGAGGGAGGGAGGGAGAGAGAAAGAGAGGGAGAGAGGAGAGGAGAGAAAATAGAGAGGGAGGGAGAGAAAGAGAAAAAGAGGAAGAAACAAAGAGGGAGGGGGAGAGAAATAGAAATATAGAGGGGAGAGAGAAAAATAAAGAAATAAAGGGAAGGAGGGAAAGAAATAACTATGATCGATGCATTACTATCCATGGATATCGGGTTATCCGATCCATTAAGATAGGAGACGTCTATACCATTATACGATGGGTGTCAAGTATCTCACTTAAAGATACTCCTTGTACTCTTAAGTATACATGCAAAATATGGATGGAGCAATGTAAGTGTGATTGAGTTGTTTAGGTATATACCACACTCATTTGTCTTGATGTATAAATAAGAACAATTTTTTATTTCTTCAAAGGTGTTTGGATTTTTTCCAAGCTACTAAAATGTGACATACTTCCATCTAGAAACATGATGCCCAAGTCTTGTGATGATGTTCGACACGTGTTACAGAAGCTTGGCATGGATTATAACGACCTTCATACATGTGTTAATGATTGCATGCTCTTTTGAGGAGAATATGAGGCCATGGAAATTGACCAAAGTGTGGTGCTCACATGTATCGACAAGATTTGTAGGGGTAAATCATCCCTCGAAAGATTCTTCGACACTTTTCACTTATACTATACATGCATCACATGTTTCACACATCATGGCGAGATTAACAATGTGGCATGGGACTGCATGGACTCCACCTTCCCAAGCTTTGCATGAGAGCCAAGGAATCTTTGGCTTAGTCTTGCTATGGATGGCGTGAATCCATTCATACTTTGGTTGACTTCTTATGGTGTGTAATTAATAGTCCTTGTGAACTACAATATCCTGCCATGGCCATTAGAGCTTAAGATTTTGTGGGAGGAGGGGATTACTATGGAAGACATTAGCAAGCATATTGGGAGGCGATCCATTAACATATGAGTCATTCTTATGTGGAGCATGCATGGCTTTTTGAGGTTTAGGGAGTGCTCATGTAAATGAGCTTCTGTTCTTGTTATTGGTATCTCACATGGCTTGTTTATATTTGTGTTGACTAGATAAAGGTATTATGACATGTTCGGTTATCTCAAGTTATCATGCATGTTCATTATGTGGACCAAAGTTGGACTCCTGAAGGTCATAAACTATGAAGAAGATGGTCTATCAAGGGCATGCCACATTCTTATCAAAGGGCCATGATTTGAGAGTGGGATTTCCTAGATGATCCTACATGAATGAATATCCAAAGTTGGTATGAGTGGAAGATAGTCCACGAGGAGTTTCTTTGAAGTGGAATGTGATGGTTTTGAGTTTTCTATGAGTTGCCATGCACATTTTCAAGAATATTGGTTTCTTATTATGGGACCATATTACAGGAAAGAGAGACACTCTAGGGGCATGAATGGATTTGAAGGAGGTAGGGAAGATGGAGGCACTTTGGCCACAAACAAGCTTTGATGATTGTGCAACTACCTTGTGCTCCTTGGATCCTATCCATTAAAGAGGAGCGCATGGTAAAGCAAATTATCAAATCTATCTGCATGTTGACAGGTATGATGTGTTCTCTCAAGTCCACATTTTCTAAAGATGACCAACTAATATGACTAAAATCCTATGGTTAGCACGAGATATGCTAGGTTTGTCCTAGCCTTGCTAGTAACTATATGTAGTATTTCATTACTTTGTATAGATCTATAGTTTGTAACACATTGAATTGCAGACAATTTATACCAGGGAGGATTACAATCATGGGGTGTCTCACTCTAGAGATATGTTCGGCCATTTATTAGTTATCGAATTCAGTGTAGTGGATCTCACAAAAGGAGATCAAGACATCCTCCAATGAATTCTCAAGCGAAGAGCAATGGAGGCAGTATGTCTCTTTGAGAAGTACTTACTTAGGAGTTTTCTAACAATACAGACTCATATCCTAGTACATCTCATGGACAAAGTGGAGATTGTAGGACTGGTCCATACCAGATGGGTGTTCTTCTTGGAGTGCTTCATGAAAACCTTAAAAGGCTTTGTGTGACAACGGGCTTGTCCAAAGGACAACATGGTCAAAGGTTTAGGCTGGTGTCAAAGGCATTGGTGTATATTTTAGAGTAGTTGTTGATGGTAAATTTAGATAATAGGATGTTGTGGTGTTGAAGGATGACAATAGATTAATAGGAGATATGGTGGTCAAAAATGGAATAGAGAAGAGGAAGGATGGTGCCACGGAGGAGAAAGTACATTGTTTTTATATATTGTACCATTCATCCATTGAGAAGTGGCTTAGTAGGTACGAGCATGCTAGAAGAGAATGCAAGGTAGTGGGATTAGCCGAGTTGACCACATTGACAAAATGCGCTCCACCACGGACTATGGTGTCATGGTGAAGTTTAAGGAAGAAAGTCAACGGGCTTGACCAAAGATCTGAACATTATAGTAGATGGAGTATTTTGGTAACCTAGAAAGTGTTATTTTGGTAGATTACTATAAGCACAACACTGCGATGGATATCCAAGGCATTGCTTCGTGCTCAAGGGTATTATGCAGGCAACCGAGGGATTCGGGTACCAAAACCCCCTGCTAAACCACCTCTGTCAGAAGTCCAAATTATGTCAAAAGCAAAGAGGCATAGGAAGAAACCTAAACGAAAATCCAAGTCTCGAACCAAAAATATTGGAGTGATTGAGCCCCTCACGATTGAAATCAAGAAACCAAACATGACCTATCAAAAAGTAGATCCTCAGCCTAGTGTGCTTAGCAAGCAGATATCAGAGGTAACTGTCGAGCGTGCACAAGGTCCACTAGTGCCCAAGGAGCCTTTGACTTCCCTAGAGGATAATGAGCACCACATGCACAACATTGCTCATGATAAGACTGATTGCTCAACAAAGCTAATGACAGAATCGTCTAACAATCATGAGCAAATTCTCCAGTCAGTGCCAAGCCCACATAGGAGTCCCAAATCTCCTACATCCTCTTCACCTAAATGGACACAGGAAGCACGGCAGCAGTAGCCTCGTGCCACTGCTCAACTTGCACAAGTGAATGCACAAAGGGAAACAAAAGATACGACCACTTCTGATCTGCCCAAGGACTTGACACTGCGGTCTACCAATGGTAGCCAGTCCACTGAACTAGCCACCACTACTTCCAATCAGGGACCACAACAGTCACAACCTTTGGCCGTGACAACACCCATTGCTGAACATGTCCTTAGCAATTCACCTTTGGAAGAGATGTTGCAACAAACATCCTTGACACCTCCAATCCTTCCAAAGCACCTAAAGCCTAGGCTTGAGGATAAATCTCTCGAAGACTTGGCCAAAGAAATGGTGCATCTGACCAATGAACCAGAGATGAAGTGCATGGTGAAGCTTGATCACAAGCTGACAGCCATCACACGTGCATATGTCCATGTGGACATCGGAAGGCCAACATTAGAGCACACAAATCTCATAGCTAAACCACTGACTTGGTATGAGCAGCAACATGTTTATTTCTGCTATGCAACTATTGTTGAAGAAGTCATGAAGGACATCCCAAAAGCCACAACTAGAGAATTGCGCTTGACACCCTCATTTTATACAGCTCTAAGGAAAAGCTTGAAGCAATCAAACGAAAAGGGAAAGGACAAGGTACCTTTGCACAAAATTGGTACTCCAACCAAAGTTTGGCAGCCAAAATTGGCCATCGACTAATGACACTTGCTGAGCAAAGGAAAACCCTTTGGGCATCAATACATGATTCCATGTACGTTGCCCCGACCTCATTGAGAGTGTTGGCAACTATCCATGATGTCCAGCTTTCTACCACTATCCAAAAACATCCCTTGTATGATAAAGTACTTCTAGAAGAAGATCTACACGTGGCTAGCAGGCTAGGAGTAGGGAGCATGGTACTTGATGTCAGTGCATATGTCTTCTGCCTCACTCAAGACCCTGCAATCCTAGATCTCTATGCTTCCCATCAATACAACCCTGACTTCTTCAATTGGTTTCTTCCAAGCCTACATGACAAAAACCCTAAAGCGTCTCATGGTTCTACACTAGAGTCACCCAAACCTCCAGAGCAAGAGAACAACAGCTCTAAATACAATACTCACCCTGACAAGAAGCAATGGAGACATGTTCTAATAGATAATGATAAAAATCTAGAGAAAATGCCTAACTAAGAGCCACTGTCAATGCAATCGAATGTGGGGCTAAACAGAGGAGAATTAGCTGGATAGGTAGACTCTCCAGAAAGAGAGGTAGTTGAACCCTCGCAACCTAGCAAGGCTGTTCAACCTAGTGAGGCCGTCGCAAAATCCCATGACAACATGCCATAGAAAGAGAATGCTAAGGCCCAACCAAGCACATCGACTACTGACCTAGTTCAGGATCCTGAGCCCTTAAAGGATACACCTCTAGTGCCCAAGAGAAAGAGAAGAAAACAACAAAAACAACGACACTTGCAAGCTACTGCAGATGACAAGAAGATTGGGACCAAGAGTACTGAAGAGATGATGAACAAAGCGTCTAGTTCATCCATAGATAAACCCATTTCCATCTCTCCTAACAACGGTGAAATCTCAGACACATCCATGTGTTCTGATAAATCAAAGCAACAATTACCGTCAACTGTTGCTTGCGACACTCAATCCACCGATAGAGAAATTTGCATTGATCAATCAAGAGTGGATACAACACTGTCACAACAGGATGCTAAGACCACCCAGTCACATTCGAGGAGAACCATGACACAACTACCATAAAGCCTCAAGAGAAACATGAAAACCTTGAAGGCATAAGCAATCCTGGCAT
This sequence comes from Lygodium microphyllum, assembly GCF_053477565.2. Classification (NCBI taxonomy): domain Eukaryota; kingdom Viridiplantae; phylum Streptophyta; class Polypodiopsida; order Schizaeales; family Lygodiaceae; genus Lygodium; species Lygodium microphyllum. The sequence goes on along the minus strand of NC_141158.1, from coordinate 7,220,386 downwards.
TGATCAATCTTGCTCATTTAGGCCTGAGCCCCCAGCTATGCTGAAGCCTAAGGAAACCCTTAGAACTTTGCATGAGATAGCAACCGAGCAAGCCCTCATAGAACATAGAGATGTCGCAGAGTGCTTGACCGAGTGGGACACTAAACTGAAATTATTCGCACGTGTCTATGTTCATGCAGACATGGGCACATTCCCTAGGGAGTAGCTTGAGGAATATTTGCCTTATCCGCTAGCGTGGAAAGAGCAAGAATACCTTGACGGACATTATGACAAGCTCTTACATGAACGCATGCGACTCATCTCTGACAAGGAGGATGATGATCTACGCTTAATTGTGACATTTAATGAAATGCTCTGCCAGCTAAATCTCTTAGAGATAGAGCAACTAAAGCAACAATCAGAGGGTACAAGCCAATTTGAAAAATGTTGGTTTGAAAACCGCACTACAATGGCCGAACTTGGAGCCCAAATCATGACAGTCTTAGAGGAGCGACTGGCCAAATGGTGGTCCCAAAGAGACCCGACCTATGTGGCACCAACTTCATTTCGAGTTCTAGCTACAGTTTGAGGTATAGACCTAGCTGGAACTCACCTAGAGAGCCCTTTGATTGATAAAGTTCTCACTGAGAAGGAGCTACATGTTTCCAGTAGACTCAGACAAGGCACCATGCTACTCGATGTTGCCAAATATTTATTATTGCTAAGTAGGATACCATAGAAGCTAGATATGTGTGCCATGCTTGAGTACAATCCTGAGTTCTACAATTGGTTTTTATCCTTACGGAGTGACATGGTTTCATGAACATGTACATAAATAAACAACGTGTTTTGTGATTGTGTAAATAATACCAAAAGAAGCAAAGGTCAACACACCCCATGAGCAATGATGACCAAGTGCAGGTGATACGCATCAAGTCAAAACTAAGGGATTCAGGTTGGCAATGTCTTGTTTAGCTGGACGTTTTCATTATGGTTGAAGCATGTGACTTGCATGTGCTCTCACACCTTTCCAAGTGAATGCAGAATGACATAGGTCAATGTCTAGAAGTGTTTAATATCCAAGTCACCACAAGATCACCAACCCCACAAAGAACCATTATGGAGGAAGTGACAGGAATACCAAGAAACAAAAGCCATGACGGAAGCGCCACTGGATGAGAACCCAAGGACACCTCTGCAGAAAGCACATATTGTAACTGAGCATGCCCAAAGCATAATCATCGATTACCTCCTCCTTCTTGGCCAGACTGTATGTTCGGGCAGGAGCCACGCTCTCAACAAGGGCAAACGTCTCTTCATCATCTAGGATTCAATTCGCAAGATGCTCTGCCCTTGTCCTACACAGCTCACTCCAGGTGCTACCTCAATTGTTTGATGTCTCACATGTTACAAAGAGGTTTACAAAATCTCAAGTGTATTTCTTCATCTCAACAACAGTTCCTCTAGCATCAAGGCTGGTGACACAATCATCTCTATAATATCCATTCTTCATAGCCTTTGGATCCCAACATTTCTCGATCCAAATGAAAGGCTAATAGCCTCAATGTATGGCATTGATTGTATTCATTTTTTCCACTAAAAAAAAAAGAAAGAAAGAAAGAAAAGAAAAGAAAAGAAAAGAAAAAAGAAAGAAAGAAAGAAAAAAAAAGCAAAAACACACACGATCACAGCACCGCACCTAGGGGTCCTCAAATTAGGTACGTCCAGTGACCTTGGTCGGCTGGCTCCGTCCCTAATCCCCTAGCCCTTTGTACATCCCCCACAATTGTTCAGGGCACATCAAGGGCAGGACATACCTAGGGAGCTCACCTCGCCTATGGTTAGACTTGTCACCCTGAACCACTTGCACAATTCTTTTGCACTCCATCTCAATGCCATTACAATCAACAGTGGTAAGCAAGGCATAAAAGACAATGGAAAAGTACACCATACTTTTCGAGCACTACAAGTAGCCACTAGCTACCAGAAGCTAAGACATCAAGGAGCTCAATTATGCTACATTGCCTTGACAAGACCATAATGATGTCTCAAGCAATCTTCAAGTGTACTCCCCGTCTTCATCGACAAAATTTTCCATCAACTTAGCCCCTTGCTTCACTGACCCATTGCTATACAAGGAACCAAGCCGACAATCTTCTAACTAAGTAATACCTAAATATGCACATGTATTCACTTAATATTCACACTATAACCTATACACGGTTTGGGTCCTCAAGTGCAGGACAATACTCCAGGCTTGCCTAGAGTACTTGTCTCCCAAACTAATCAAAATATGTCTTGTGCACGATAAGAAGACTAGCACTACCCCTTAGGGAGAGACCACATGAGAGGTTTTCCAATTGCAGGTATTAAAGACTCCATACATGCCCTGCTTTCCTTGGGCGCCCATCCCTTTTTTACATGACCGGCCATTTTAGCCTAGGTCCTCTTTCCTTGTTCCCTTCCTATTCACATTATTCCTTTCCCAATGCATGTCTACATTTACAAATTGCACAGGAGGGAGTTTGGTGCTCTTTTACAAAGATTTAGAGGGTGCTTTTATATTTAAAATGCGCATTTTCTCTTTTGCAGTTGCCCTAAACTTTTAAGGTCGCCCTTTCTCTTTTGGTATTTTTTCCTCCTATTTCTTCAATTCGGGCTACCTTTTTCTATTTTGCGATGCATCTTTTTAATTTTCTTTTTACTTTCTTTACACTAGGATTAACATTACCCCCTCCTAGCCAAGTGCCAGTCCCATGGCACTTACTATCACTTGTTGATGAGGGTTCAGGTGGTTGAAGGGTTGCCATGTGGATCGGTGATGGGGCTTTGTGGAGATTGGATGTAGAGAAGAAGCATTACAAAATGGATGTGAGATTGTGGAGATCAAGAGTAGATTGAGTGGGGGACGGGGGCCTTCGAAGTCAACGGTCGGTCGTGGATTGTCAAATGTACCTGAAAAGGAAAAGGAAGTTCACTACCTGGGGGGTATGCCTACCTCACCATGTAATGTAGGGTGTATGTACTACTAGTGAAACTGGGAGTTGGATTGAACCTCAGGGAAGCCTGTGGTATTGTCCCACACTTGAGGACCTAGTTTGTGTATAGGGGAGATGCTATGGATGTGACTTAGGTGGATAGGTCTAGAGCATAAAATCGTTAGGTGTGTCCTGCCCTTGATGTGCCCAAAGTGTGAAGTCGAGGGACAGGGAGGGCTAGGGGGTTAGGCATGAAGCTGGCCAATCGAGGCCACTGGATGCACCCAACTTGAGAACCTCTAGGTGTTGTGTTTGTGGCACAATGATATTACATAGGAAAGCTCTTTGTTCCTTTCCTTTTTCTTTGTGTGGGTCTTTTCTTTATTTTCTCTTTTGTTTTTGTTTTTCCAGCACTCTAGACACCATCCTAATGCTCTTCAGTGTTTATATTTCAAGGGGGCCTAAGAGATTTGCTAAGGAATGCATGGCTTTGCATGTTGTGTCTTGTACTCCTAGTGGTTAATCCCATGCTTTTAGATTTCTTCTGGGCCCACTCTCTTGTAGGGTGCCTTTTCCTTTTTTCCTCTTGATGCCTCATTTTTTGTTTCCTTTGCTTTGTAGTAAACATTACCCCCTCCTGGATGAGTGACAATCCCATGGCACTGCGGGGTGGTGAGTCGAACGATGTTGCTGGGGTAGTCGGGTGGCTTTTTGAGTGGGTATATGAGCCCTGTTGGAAAGTGTGTTACAGGGATTTATGGAATTGGAAGGCCCTTGAGTTGGACATGAGTCATAGTGTTGGAGGGATTTATGGACATGCTGGAGGGATTTATGGAACTAAAAGGTCCTTGAGTTTGGAATGAGCCCTGGTGTTGGAGGGATTTATGGAACTGAAAGATCCTTGTGTTTGGAATGAGCCCTGGTGTTGGAGGGATCTATGGACCTGCTGGAGGAATCTATAGGACTAAAATTGAATATCGTGTTGGGTAGAACCCTCTGCTGGCCCTCCGTGTGCTTGTCATCTCTTGCATTGTTCCAAATGACCTTCTTCATTCACTTTTTGATTGGGGCTGTCACGTTCGTCCCTTGCTTTGTTGTTCTTGCATGGTGGCTCGTTCATAAGATGGGGAGTGCATTGCATGGATGATGGGGTCTCTGGAGCTGGTGGTCGGGGCCTGTGTTCATACTTGGAACTTGTTGGATTGAGCTTCTTACTCTCCCTCTTCTTCATTAACCATCCCCTCACTTGATCATTCTTTGTCATGATGAGGAGGTAACCTCTCAAGCATTTCATCTGATCCCTCTTCTCCATCTTGCGCCTGTTTTATCGCCTCTCGAATAAGGGCGATCAAGACTCCTCCATACCCTATGAATGAAGCCTTGGCTAAGGACTTCTTCATGTTGGTTCTCTTCGATGCTAGGGATTCACCACCCGCCGATCTACTTCCAAAACGGTCTACTTCCAAAAGGGCTAGTGTTCTGGCTAATTGATCTATGGTTTTCCTAACATAGCTACTCCAATCCACTTCATGCAATGAATGAGCCGCCACGCTCTCCAGCACAGGCACATTGATCCTATGCATGAGCGAATTGTATCTTAGGCTGGAGAAGAGGGAGCGGATCACCTTGGCTTGCAGCCTAACCTCTGCATTGGGAATGTCCTGGATGCTTGCACCATCATTCATTAAGACAATTTCCTTCCTCATCCCCAGCATGGAATAGACATCTCTTTTATGCCTCTTCTCCACCTTTGGTTCCAATCCCAGTGCCTTTTCCACTAAGGCCTTAATGTGAGCAAGACTTGCACCTATTTGATTCCTTCTCTGCTTATTACCAAGGACACTGTCCCACTCTTCTTATCAGGGTCATACATCTTGAGGAATTCCACACACTTAGTGTGGTCATGCTCTTGTATGAACTTTTTGATATGCGTGGTGACGTTGCACTAGTCCACGATCCTCTTGACGGCTTCCTCACTGGTCACTACCCCTTTGATGTTGTGGATGCTCCTAAACCTGAGCGCCCGATTCTCAAGGGAGAGGCCGTACTTGACTCTTTCCTCTTTCGTGAAGGGTAGGCAATGGGCTCAGCCTTGGTGTGACATCTTCAGCTCCTGTCATAAGCCATGGTTTGCCATTAGTGCTTTTCCAAATAGTCACTTGTCTGAAAGAACAAACTTCATGCATGGCAGATTAAATTGTTTTTAGTACAGAATTAAACTTTTTCCTTTAAGTAGTCTAAGTCTATTGATTTCAAATTTTATTATTGATTTCTCAATTACAAGTTGCTTCGTCCTACCATTGAGGTTCCCCCATGTGTGCTTTTCCTTTACTGTTCTCCTTATGTGTTTGGTTTGATTCACCGTACCCCCCCTTTTTTGAATTGAGGAGAATCCTTCCTAGGATTGAATGTTTAGTGGATGACGGGCCTACATCACATACTCTTAATGTTTTACTGTCGCATGAGCCAAGCATAGAAATTAGGGTTGTATTCTAAAGTAGCATAGCTATCCATGTCTAAAGGGCATATGCCTACATGCATAATGTAAGTGAGAACATCAAGCAAGAAGTCATCGAAGTCCACTCGGCTAGCGACATGCAACTCCTCCTTAGTGAGGATGCGATCTAAATAAGGATGTCCCTTAATGTGTTCTTCTAGGGGTCGGTTAACGAATGGTAGTCAACACCCTATAGGAAGTTGGAGCTACATGGGTTGGGTCGTATTCTGATGCCTTGATTGTGCATCACTGTTCAGCATGGGTCATTATTTGGCATCCCTCTAGCTCCATTGCACTCATAGAGCATACCGTTTTTGCAAAAAGGAGGAGTTGTTGTTAGCAAGTTGTTTCAACTTCTTGATTTTCTAGTTTATGGCCATGATCGTGTTCTTGCTATACGACGTAATGAGACACTGCTTGATTGCTTGTTCCTTGGATATCTCAGTTGCAATTAACTCCTCAACTGCTTTAGAAGCCTTAATGAATATAAATTCTGACTTCTCCCAAGAGCAAGGGAGCATTCATACTTCCATTGCTATAGGTTCTTCCAAGAGGCCTAAGTTTAGTTGATCATAGCTTTTAGCCAATGTCGTAAAAGTAGCATCCAAGCATCGGAGGCAAGCAACCAAGCTGTCCCCTGTATTTTCAACTAAGTCTATAGCCAAGGTGAGAATTGATCACCACTCATATGAGGGTCTAATGCCGGTGGGTGGTTGAGGTTTGACAGCGTTAGAGAGTTTATCAGTTAATGTTTGCTGGTTGGTTTGCTCTCGGGATTGTATCTTGGCCTTATCTTCAATGGGTTTGGTTGTAGCTGCAATTGACATGCTACTAGATGGGTTTGAGATTTGAGGGGTATCATCATCGCGAGATGGAGGTGTTTTGTTGGTGGCAAACTGCGACTTTGGGTGATAGATTGGTTTAGGCACTACTGAGCTAGGTTTTAGCCATTCTATGGACTTGGCAGCCCGATTCCTTGTTGCCTGAGTTTTTCTAACTCATTGTTTCATGTGGCCAAGCTCGAGGGTGGTGCCTGAGTGGGATCTTGGGTTGTTTTGGCTTTAGGTAGCCAAGTTACCCTCATAGTAGCCTTGCGCTTGCAATAAGGTCATGGGGACCCATCGTGACTTGACTGTGCATCTTCTTTTATAGGTTTGTCTTGGCCTCCTAGGTTTCCAGTGTGGGCCATTAGCTTTGTGAAGCCATGGGTTTTTGTTCCTAGGTGGCAGTTCTTGCTACTTAGGTACCCATTTGAACTGGGGTTCATGGGCTTTAATGTTGGGTTTAGTGGATTGCTGGCATTGAGGCTTGGCAGGTTGTGACGAGTCATGACCCCCCTCCTTACTCTTGATGGTGGGTTTCTCTACCGATGGCTTTACGGACTTGTAAGGAGTCACACCGCCCATGGTGAAAGCTATAACTATGCGGATGTTACCCATGGCTAGGTGGATGCACTGCGACTCATAGTTGACATTGCAACGAGCTTGCTTCTTAAAGGTTTGTCCTAACAATGACTTTGTGCCTGCATCTTTAGTGTTGGGCAACACATAGAAGATTATCAGCATGCTTTCATACTTGATAGAAATTGCAACCTTGCACTTTCCCAAAAGTGTGTAGGGTTTCCCCCCATAAGGGGTGAGCTTAGCATTAGTGGACTGCAACTGCGGTTTGCCAATTTGGGTCCAATGGTCATAGGTTAAGATATTAAAATCAACTCCCTCATCGATCAATGTAGTGATGGTGCTTAGTAGTGATCGTCATGCTTAGGTAAGCTGGTGGTATTGCTTCCTCATCCTCACCATCCACCTCAGTGATAGTGGCTACTCATACGTGGACAGGGGGTGTCAACATTGGAGGCTCGTGCAAGGGGTGTGAGGGGGGAAAGTTACGTTGCTTGACATGCTTATCACAAACTAGTGTTTATGTCTTGCCTTTTCGCATATTAGTGTGTGGGTAGCTAGAAGTCGGGTTTCCCATAAGCGTTGCATTTCGTCCATGCTTCCTTCCCATCCCATCTCTCTTGAAGGGCTATCCTGAGGCTTGGTACAAAGAATTACAAGGCAAGGATTTCCTCTGTACCATATGTCAATCTAAAGGGGGTCTATCCTACAGCCGTCTTGTAAGCTATGCAGTAGGCCCACAAGGCCGCCATCAGCTTGTTATCCCAATCACTGTGTGAAGCAGAGATTTTATTCATGGATTCGGCTTGACCATTTTCTTGAGGATAATAAGGCGAGGATTTCCAATAAATGATTAGAAAGGAGGATAGGAGGTGATCTATCACTTTGTTGATGAAGTGTGTGCCTTGGTTGCTAATAACTAGTTCGATGGGGTAGCCGAATCATGAGATCACTTGCTCCCATAGGAACTTAGTGGTGGTTCAAGCGTCATTCTTTCTCATAGATCATGCTTCTTCCCATTTTGTTAGATAATCGGTAGCCACAATGATGTATTTGGCTTGTGAATACTGTGCCGCAGGAGAAATGGGTCTGATGAAGTCAATCTCCCATTTCTCAAAGGGTTGTCGTGCGATAATTGGGGTTAGCTCCATGTGATCCTTACAAATCGGAACTTTAGTCGTTGGCATTCATCACAATGCTTCACAAATCATGCCAAATCTCGAAAGAGGGTAGGCCATCGGATTGCAGTACCTTGTGGGCAGTCACATCTCTGCTGAAATGTCCTCCTATGATTCTGATGTGTGCCTCTATTAGTACATCGTGAATCTCATGCTCACACATGTATCTGTGTAGTAACCCGTCTTTCCCCAGCCTGTAAAGTTGGTCTGCTATCAACTGATAAGGTTGGATCTTCAGGATGAGCCACCTAAGTTGAGCCTTTTCTATTGATCATTCCGGTAGTCCGTGCTCAAGTGCTTGAACTATGTCATCTACCCAATATGGTGTCATGTCATCTCCAAACAAATCTTTTTCGCTGGATAAGTGGAATAGATGAGCGTCTGGAAATTCATCCACAATGCCTTGTCCAGTAGCTTCTCTCGTGGGAATATAAGACAGATGGTCAGCCATGTAATGCGGCTTCCCTTTACGCACCACCATGGAGAAGTCAAACTCCAAAAGCAAAAGAATCCATCTAGCGATGCATCATGTAGCGCATGGTTTGTTAACAAGATACAACAAGGCTTGATGGTCAACAAAGAAAGTAAAAGGCGTAGCGAAAAGATAATGTCGAAATTTCTTCACGACAAACACCATGGCCAAGCCCTCTCTCTCTGTTGTCGAGTAATTTATTTTGGTCTCAGTGAGTTGTCTGCTAGCACTGGGTAATCCAAGTTGTGTTCACGAGGTTGGCACAACACAGCTCCTACGGTGAATTTTTGAAGTGTCAATGTGCACATGAAAGATGAGTGTCCAATCTGGGGCTCATAGAATTGGTGCTATGGTTAGAGCCTTTTTCAGTTCCTCCTATGCATGTTGACATTCCTCGGTCCATTCGAATATGATCAATAGCTTGTATAGAGGTCTAGCAATCAATGCATAGTTCAACACAAACCATCAATAATACCCTATGTGTCCTAAGAAGCACTGAACACCCTTGAAATTAGTCGGGGGTGGAAGATCGATAATGACTTTGATCTTCGAGAAGTCTCTGGCAATGCAATTCTTTAACACCATGTGTCCTAGGATACATCCATGCTTCACCCAAAACTAGCACTTCAAGGGGTTCAAGGAGAGACATTATAGTCGACATTATTCAAAGGCTTGTTTAAGTGTTCTCGCCAAGTAGAATGAACACATAAGTCATCTACGAAGACCTCTAACTCCTTTCTTAGCATGCCTTTCAATATTGTACACATCAATCATTGTAAGGTGACTGGCACATTAGTCAACCCAAAAGGCATGACTATATAGGCAAAGATGCCCCACTCCGTGTCGAATGCGGTTTTATGCCTATCATTAGGATGTACTTGCACTTGATTGTATCCAGAGAAGCCGTCCAGGAAACTGCCTCTTTACCAGCCACCCACTCTCTTGAGCATGTGCTTGGTGTACGGTAGGGGTAGTTATTTCTCTTTGTAGTTGCATTTACCTTATTGTAATTGACAACACTCTAATCTTTCCATTCTTCTTTAATACAGTTCATGTGTTCAATTTTGTAGATGAATCCTGCTCTCATTAGCTTGTCAATTTATTCCTTGACAACATGGGCATACTTTGGATTCATGGGATAGGGTCGCTGCTTGACCAGCATTGCATCAGGTGTCATGGGTATATTGTGAGTCACCACACTCAGGTCTACCCTTTAAGCTCTTCTAGGGACCAAGCAAAGACATCTATATACTCCCACAAGAGAGCAATGAGACCTATTTCCTCTTTCTTGGTCAAGTCATCGGTTATGAAGATAGGTCGTGGGGTCTCCCCTTCCCTGGCTAAATTGACCTCCTTGACCTTAGCGGGTTCTTGATTGGTTCGCTTGCTTGCCCCTGTCATTTGGCTCCCAGCAAGATCACCACCCTATCTCCCTTTTTGAACTTCGTGAATCATTTCGGCAAGTCTTGCGGTCTTTGCTTTCTTTAGTATGCTTTTCTTTAGATAGCTTATGTCATTCCTCCCTTAACCGTCAATGTCTTAGGTGTACGTGGTAGGTCCCCCTTGATGCATCTAGTCTTGGGGGATCGAGGTATTTCAGGATCACTATCTAAGCTGACTTCCGATTCAAAATCAAACTCTCCGACTTTGCTAGAAGAGGGGCTCTCTCCTGGTGGTCGTAGCTCAGAAGGTGAGTCTGTTTGCAGCAGTGATGTATCACTTGGAGAGGCTACTTGCTCGTAGTCGATTGCACCTATGTGCTCCAACCAAGTTTTGAATAAATTATATACAATATATTCATGGTTATAGATTATAATTTACTCTAGTTAATGCAAGGCTTATCCTTTTTGTACTCAAGGTGCTAGCCAAGTTTTGTGGAGATGATATCCTTCAAGCAAATGCCAAAAAAAAAGAGAGATCAAAAGTGATTTGCATTGTGGGTGTTTGGCCTTGGTTATGAATGCTAGGCTTTAAGGACCCCCTACCACTTATCATATGTTGCTCATCCCATTATAGTGGAGGTCAAGAAACTAAGAAATTTGCATCCTTATAGAAAAATATAACTTTTGGAGTGGAGGAAACACAGGGTCCCTATAGACTCATGCCTCCAACAATGCCAACACCACTTACAGAGATGTCAACCTCGACGGATGAGGGTGATGAAGACAATGAAATGCCAAAAAAGAAGATGAATCCATCTTCTTCAAGCCCATATACCCAGGAATGAAGCTTTGATTATCTACTCTTCGAGCCCCATTTTTTGCCTTATCTCTCGCTAGAGGTTATCCATTATTGTAAGAACTTTTTATTTGCACATGATTTATTGTATGCTTATTGTCTCTTTTGTTTCACAAAACAAGGAATCTGATGATAAATAATACATTTTTCATAAGAAAAGAGATGGTAATAGTTAAGAGCTAAACATACAAACTAACTATGAAGCTCCTTACTATATAGTGTGTAAAATTCTTAGCTCCATAGGCATCCTTCATGGAGTTTTTGAATTTCTCAAGCACCTTCTTGGAGGCTAGGAGATCTTCCTTGGACCAAGTTATTTTTTTACAATATAAGAACTTTGTATCCAATGCTTCCCAAACTTTGGCCTTTGTGGTCCTTTGTCTTCCATCATCCCCATGGTCTTTGACTGCATTGTGTAGTAGTTTTCATTGGTTATATTGGATGTGAGAAGCCTCTCCATACTATAGACAACATCAATCTTGGATGGATTATATTGGTCATCCTAAGAGCAAGTAACTGGGGAAACCCTTGATTTAGGGCCCCTTGTATTTATCAATGGGAGCTCCTAGATTAATGTGTGTAATGTGTTATGGCCCATCAGAACTACATTAGATGTTACTCCAAGGATTTGAGAGACTTTGCCATCTTTCCATATGAGTTTGAAACATGGATTCCAGCCCTTCCATAGTAATAATAGTAGCATCTAAATCATTAAGAGGGTGTTATTTAAGTGGAGTTAGATTGTAAAATCTAGCCCTCTTAAGAAGAATTACAACTTAGCATGAGGGGGTAATGAGATAGTGGCATCTAAATAATGAAACAATTTATAAAGCTTTTTAGCATACACACTCGCACTTTTGTTAAACTCTTGACATCTCTAAGGACACACAACCAATATTGCTCACCATTTTGAGGGAAAAATTCCCCATGGAAAAGAGCATAGAACTCATGCATAGTGGTAATTGAATTTGTCACAAGGTGATAATACTACTAAGGTGTGTTTCTCTTTAGCATCATGCTAAAGAAGGTCATGTGTTGTGCTTGCTCATTTACTTGACGATTGGACATTGATTTTTGGAAGTCTTTGATATGCATGCCAATGTCTTTGTTTGGCTCCACATTAAAAATCGGTAATGTATACCCTAAACTGCATCGAGCCACTATCCTTATACTAAGATGGAGGCAATTGCCCCATTACTCTATAGAGAGATAGTTTGGGTAAGAACTAAAGGAATTCTAGGTGGAATTAATCCATCACTATGATTATGGCTTGATTATGGCTAGGAGGGGCAATACACCTAGCTACTTGTGAGAGAGATAAGCTATCACTCTTTCCAACACTAGGATTTTTCTTGATATAAGGGATTTAAGATTCCCAACTTTAAGTGGTATAGGGCTATTATGATCTAAGGAGCACAGTCTTGCAAAATATTTCTTTAGATCTCCTTAGTCATTCCTTTTTCTCTTTTGATTAGATATCAAAGATCTCTAGCTTGTGTTCTTGTTCTTGTTCTCTGAAAGGGATGCAGGAGAGAAGAGCACACACAATGTAGGTGCTTTCAACAATGCTATGATAGCCTTATTGCACTTTCATATATATATATATATATATATATATATATATATATATGAATAAAGAATATGGGCGGTCACTATACACGGGCAGGCCCAAGGGCTTTCTACCCCAATAACCTCCCACTAGAAGGCCAATGTGCTAGGGAGTGAAAAAACAAAACAAAAGAAAAGAGACAGGGTGAGGAATCATGACATCTCACCCAACACCCAGTCGAAAAGCGAGCTGTGCAATAAGTGTCGGGAATCTCCGAGTCCAAGACATCCAGGAGGCAAGTGATCACGCAGCTCCATACAACGGAGCAATCCAGCACAACTCATGAGTGCAAGGCTGTACATCATCATCATCAGAGTAGCGCATAGCATCAACATGGTGCATACAAGACAGCAGAGAGCATCCAAACTCTCTAGAGTCAATCACTAAAACAGGGCTAGCATCCCGAACATAAGTCAAACGGGGTCTCAAGACAGTATGTGGCCTCAACGAAGCGAAAGACTGACATACGGCTTTAGAATTAGCCATAAAGCGCACTAAACACGCATTAAGAGGCCTGAGAGGTGTCTGCGTCTCAAAAAAGACAGCATGACGGTTGCGTAGAACCTCTTGGGCATCCAAATCCCAAAACCTATAAGCCGTAAAGTCACCATCTCCATAACCAAGGAGAAGACATATGCGTGACATAGGGTCATGTGGCATACTGACAGTGTCCTGGCAGCCAAATATCCTCAAGTGATCATAGGAGGGTCTCATACCACTCCATGCCTCATGCAGTGTAATGCCGTCCAAAGTCAAGCACAACGTCTTGTTAACCAAGTAGACTGCCGTCATAAGGGCCTCAGCCCAAAAGCCATAAGACAATCCAACTGTGGTAAGCATAATAGCAAACTTCGCTTGTAAGGTCAGGCACATGCCATGAGCAATGCCATAATATCGGGGGCATAAGAAATCAATGCCATACTGCTGACAAGAGATTCGTAAGCTAGGAGAGATAGCATAGCTCTCATAATTCATCTGCAAGCACCTAGGCTTGCAACCAACAGAATCCATAAACCTGTCAAGCATAGCTGCAACATCCTCAATCTGCACCAAGGGAAAAGCCCAAACACGGTGGGTACCATGATCAACAAAGGTCACAAAGTACGACGCTCCACCAAGTGACTAGGAAGGCACAGGTCCATATCCTCGTACGATTGCCATAAGCCAAGGGGGCTCTGCAAGGACCAAGAGTACAATCAAGGCAAGCATCAAGATCTGTAAGTGACATAGGAAGCATCAATGAGTCTGAACGAGACAAGATCTCTATCTCTCTATGGTGCATATGGCCTAAGCGATAATGTCATAGCAATGCATGTGGTATCCGGATAACTACAACCATAGAATCTCCCACATGAGAGACATGCATTGGGTAATGAGAACCAACCTTAGAACCTTTGGCCAAAACCAAGCAACCACGACAGATCTTCCATGACCTATCCTGAAGAGAAATAGTATATCCTGCATTATGCAACTAAGTGACAAAAAGCAAGCTCTTACTGAGCATGGGAACATGTAAAACATTGCTAAGCATAAGAGTAGTCCCATTAGGCAAAGCTAGGTGTATGTCCCCTATACCAAGAATAGCATAAGTTTGCTCAAGGCCCAAAGAAATGCATCCATCAAACTCCATGTAAGTAGAGAACCATGCCCTATGAGGGGTAACATGACAAGATGCCATAGAGTCCAAAAGCCAATCAAATGCATAGGCCTGATTCACTGAGCAAGTAAGCTGTAGGGAAACAGGATGACAAGAGTACATGCTCAACTGCATCATCATGGGTAACAACATGTACCTCACCACTAGTAAGAGTGGTAACACCTACTACATCTGTTGTATCTCTGACTCTCTGCTCATGTCGATTCTGTCTCTGTCTCTACTGCTCTCTAATCCATCTAAAGCATTTTCTTTGAACATGCCCAAGCTTCCCACAATGGAAGCAAACAACATCTGAAGTAGAAGAATCTATAGAAGACGACAAGCAATCCAAGTCATCATGAATAGGGCTATCCATAGCATCCATGGAGCTCAAGCAGTCGAGGGCTGTCCCAACATAGGGAACCTGCTCATAAAGACAATCATCTGCTAGTACATTAGTGGTAGAAGCATGCTGCAAGTGCTCATGAAACCTCAATGGATGGGAGGACATAAAGGCATCAATCAAGGATGCAAAAGCTCCCACATGAAGAAGAGTCATAGCCAACTACATGACATAACCAACCACAGTACAGTAAAGCATAAGACATATGTCATAAGAGCATATGATATTCAGCCATGAAATCAGCCCATAACCATATGCATACGCATAGCTCTGTAGTACATCATACCACTTAGGAACATCCAAGTCAAGTAAAGACCGACAAGTGGAAAAGCATCTTGCAAGAGTCAAGCTCCAGGAGAAGCCCAAACATCTATACAACAACATCCAAATAAGTGACTCTATAAGGTATACAATAGTAGACCATGTGCATAGATGGGTAAGCATACATAGCATCTGCTCTCTAACATGGATGGGCAATAGTAGCTCAAGTAGCATAGAAGCTAGACAACAGAGAAGCAATATAGCCATAACTATAAATCCCAAGCACTATCCAAGTCCATTGATCAGTAAATATCCTGCATATCAAATGCAAACGAGCAATCATAGCTCAATAGGCAATTGCCAAAACAAGGGAGCAGTCATCACTGCTCAATACCTGTAAGTGCATCCAAGTAATAGCCAAGATCCATAATCGGAGAATCAAATCCCATATAACATCCAAGGTTGTAACAGAAAAGGCCAAGTCATAACAAAAAAATCCGAGTCAATGTCCAACTGCTCAAGGGAATACTCAAATGAATGTTGAGATGAGCTCAAACAACTGCCATCCACAACCAACCAAAAGCATTCACCAAGACATCATAAGCTGCATTGGGTAGCCTAGGCATAAACCATGTCATGATAGTGAAATGCCTGCTTCAAGGAAGCGACGGTGAACCATAAAATCGAGCTCTAATCTCAGCTCAAAAAAATTTCAGAGTATAGAAGAACCATGTGGCATCATCCAAATGCGGAATACATCAACCCAAGTAGTTGGGAGCACCCCGTATACACAATAGGCATAATCTTGCAAATTATTAAATAGCTTCAGCCCTGAAGTTTTCGGCAGCAAATAATAGTCCAAAACTGAGTAAAATAATGCTCAAACCAAGCTCAAATCAAGTGCCAACTCATAGGCATACATTCCCAGACATGTAGGCACCAACCGGGCATAATTGGGCATCAAATGCCAAGACCTGTAAGCATAAAATTGAAGTAACAGGTGGCTGCCCTGTTTTGGACAGATCTGGGACTGTTCAAAATAGTCAATGGCTGGGCTAAATCAGCTCCAAATGTGTCTCACATAAGAGGCATAACATCCACAAGTGATCTGGTATCAATAGACATCAGTAGAAGCATCATATAAGCCATAGGCATACAAATACATGATGTCTCATACCTAAAATCTGTTGCAGAATATTCTGTCATCAGAATTTGGTAAATCTGACATCACCATCGCATCGAGAGCATGTCAAAATCCCAACTTTATACTCTTATCTTGACTGAATCTGGTTCCGAATGCCCGAGATATGACAAAAAGAGTGATTTTTGAGCCATTTTTGCAAACAAGCGCAAATAAAACGTGAGCATGCTTCTGTACTTGAGGGGCCAAATCAGGGTGGATAGGGAATAAGCAAGAGCCCAATGAAGGCCTATAATAGGTCTACATAAGCCTAAGACAAGTCCAAGCAAGAGGTGAAGAGAACAAGCTTCAATGATGGAAGCTATGGCTGCCTCTTCATGAAACCCTACTGTTCATGTCAAAGAATGGCTGAGAACTGAGTGAGAAGCAAGCTCTCATACCTCATCTAGATGCCAGGGAAGGTCGGGAAGTGCTTGCAAAGGACCTACTCTGATGCCAGTTGAAAGAGATGCAGGAGACGCGGGAGAGAAGAGCACACACAATGTAGGTGTTGTCAACAATGTTATGACAGCCTTATTGCACTTTCATATATATATGAATAAAGAATATGGGCGGTCATTGTACACGGGCAGGCCCAAGGGCCTTTTACTCCAACACTAAGCAAACATGCATACAAGATCTTAGTCTAGGTCCACATGGAAATCCTAATGGGCTCATAACAAACATGCCACATACCAGGGCCTAAAACAAGTATGAGAGTGGCTCTCTCACTATAAATCTCACTCTTGGGCCTCACAACCCAACCCTGCATGGCCCTGTGTCCATGAGTAACTAGCTATAAACTAGAGACTCTCTCTAATAATCTAAATCACTCAATGTTTATGTAGTCTAAGTTTTGCTAATTACCTAGTCTCGAAACTCCAAGTAAGGAGCATTCCATACAAAAAGGGTGTAAACACGCCACGTTACATATACATAGGCACCCTCGACTAGATATCGTGGCCTCTAACTTAGGCATCCTTTTTAGGGTTGATTCCTATTGGGTCTCAATCATTATGTGATGTTCGATACTTAAATCCTCCCTTTCTCACTATATCCCACTTAGAAACCCACGAATCTACCTATAGCTTGAAAGACCTCACATACACTCGGTCTATAAACAAACAAATGTCATGCAACAACAATATATGCAAGGATGATACTTTAATGCATATGTGGATGACTTGTGCTCCAAAAACCATTGAGGAACTAGTGTGTACATTAAAAACTATATCTTTGCTTTTCCCCATGCATGTAAGACTATGTCATAGTATGATGTTGCAAACTCATGGCACTAAGTCCACTGGTCTCATGCTACCATAACATACACATACAGCCACAAATTAGAGCCTAATAATGCTTTAATAACCACAAGAGACTAAAATAATTTCATTTCAGTATTATTTTATTATTTGTATCCTTATCACACACTAGAACACAAGTATAGGTGTATCGATGCCAACTTGGTGCTCCTAACATGCAATAATCACACTTAATGATGGATGTTTTTGTGAATTTTGTTGAAGAGGGTTTGTTTTTTGATAAAGAATATATTGAGAATAATTATGCAATTTTAAAACCATTTTTGATATTTTTATCTATTTGTTGGACCATTTTAGTATTTTTCAAAATTTTGGCTATTTTCATAACAATAAAAATACCAACCAATTAGTAAAAGAGATACAATTTCACTCCATGGGAACATTTCATATTGACATTTTAATAAACTAAATTGAAAAAATGATCACTTAAGTATTATTTTCATTATTTTTCGTGTGTTTTGGGTATTGTAGGAATGCTACGAGCCATTGGATTGCATTAATGGACCATATGACTATTGAAGCAAGCCCTTTGACCTCATAAACACTCTAGCACTCATCATTCATGCACACACATGACCCTCCCACTTCCATCTCAACCATCTCCTCCCTTATATGAACCAATTTTTAATATGGCTATGGAGGCATGAGAGAAAAAATTTGCAATTTGGAGAGAGAAGTACAAAAATTAAAACTTTTGGCAATGCAATGGATTAGAGTACAAGGTGGAATAGTATATATTCGAATGGATGCACAAAGTGCAAACACAACAACCATCCTCCCTTGATTGAAGGGTGCAGGTTGACATGAAGCTAAGACGGGACTTCCTAATGTCATCATGGTTGACATAAAAGACAATGACCTAGATGGTTGCTAAGGCTCATAGATCTATGGAATACGACATGATTGTAAAGTTTGGGGATGAGGATCATGGGATGTGGGATACAAGTAGAAATATTAAGATATCATGATGAGGTTCATGTGATGTGTGATAACCAAAAATAGAATATAATTAATTGAGCCAAATTTGATATGATGATTGTTATATATTAGTCTCAAGGATAATGGCCCATTACAGAAGAGAATTTATTGTATTTGGTTTGTGTTGCTCGTCAAAAGTTGCCATTTGTTGTGTAGATGGCTCCAGGTGACCAATTTGCTGGGACAGTATTGATAGAAGTGAAGATTGTACCAGAAGATGCGGTCAAGCGAAAGGAGAAAGGGCCTTGCACAGGCCCTCCATTGAGGCACCAATATCCGCCCCAAAGTTTCTCCATTTGTTGCCACTCACCTCCTGAGTTATATCCATCCTACCAGGACACCATATCAAGGAAGATTTTTGAAGATGTAAGGAATATGTTGGAATGTCATTTGTGCAATACAATAAGTATTTATTGACCGCATTTGTTAAGTAAAAACTACCTACTTGCATGACCTCCACCTTGGCAATCTCTCCATCCCCATCTACATACTTGATCAACACGGAGAACCAATAGCTCGTAGCCCCTTGATTGATTTGGAAAGAAAGAGGCTCGCCGGGGTAGTTGCAGGGCACCCTGCGAATTGTAAATACATCCATACATCATTTATCATCATCATTATCATCGTCATCATTGTCATGTGATGAGATGAGTTGGGCCATTAACTACACCTTTTGTAAAGCATTTGCACCAGGCCTGCATCTAGGAGGTTGGAGGAGAGCGTTGGGGCGGATGCCATGGCAGCGAAGGCAGAGCCACTGAGGTCGAAGTGAGCCGATTCACAGCCGGGGCATTCATCGGTGATCACCACAGTCACGGGATTTGAAGAGCAGAGAGATCCAATCAAGCATTTCACCTTACACAATATGCATACTCACACATGATTAGTAGACGATTAATGGGCACGGGTGGTGGTATTAACGATAATTCATGCGCTCATGTTAAGAGATGAACGAGATGACAAGCGCATTGCAGTAAACCATCACGTCAATATGGTAATGGATCGAGAAAACAGGGAAGCAGACAACCTTATTGTAAGTACCTGGTAGCATGCACCGCAGCCCTCCCCGTCACTGAAAATCATGGGGCTCCCTGCTGCCACGTCGTACCCATAGGGACTGGTTGACAGAGTCTGGAACCCGCAAGCGCCTCCTGCAATCAGAATATGTAATCATATCAACGCATGCAAAATTTTGGCAAATTTTCCTGGTCGACGCTTATCTCTAATTAGTGTATAATTCTGATCGGTGGTCATTAATCTGGCACCCACCATCCGACCCGTCACCGTTCGAACTCCCGTACCACGTGGCGACCCCTGATTGCCAGTCACTGGGGCTGTCGCTGCACGAGACATGAAGTCTAGCTGCTAGCCCCACGATGGCCAGCGTGATGCTGAACACTCCAACCTTATCACCCCTCACCACTGCCATCTCTCTCTCTCTCTCTCTCTCTCTCTCTCTCTCTCTATTGTGCTGTGTACTGTGTCTGCAAGACAACCGCCCACTGATGTGAGCTCTATATAGACGCTGCACCTTCATGCACATTCAGCAGCTATGGCACTGTACCTTTGTTCTTTACACTGTAAATCATGCTACGTTGATTAGTTCCAACATGTCAAAACAACGCCGTGATCGCGTGTTGACCTTACAAGCATGGGCCTGTTCGGTGGTAATCTCCTTTCCGAGAGACACACACAGAGAATGTGTTTGCGCTTCGAAATTTGGACCATAAGTTCTCTCAGACCTTCAAATGTGACTAAGGTGGCAATCATTCACGGCGACATCAAGGCTCGGCTGCCTTTTTCAATCTATTTGCATGTCCCATCTAATTCGTATAATAGTGCCTCAAGCTTAAGTTTGCTATTTGATTAATATTTTCATCCAACACAAAAATCCAATATGGGCCATGATCTCTTATGATCCAAATCACGGTTTGGCACTGGTAATAAATGTGCATCGATAGAATGTACTCGACCCTATTGTTTGCTTGAATGTCTCAACCTAAAGTGTAGTTTGGTTGAAATAATCATGCGTCCATTTGCTAATGCTACATCATATGCTACATTAGTTGCAACAACTAATTCATCCGATGATTTCCCTAATTAGTTTTATCCTCTTGAAGTTGTGCATGGACCCATGAAAACTCATGCTTAAAGGGAGTCCACATATTTTGATGCATTCTTAGAAAGTGGTACTAGCTAGGTGGGATTATCAAAATCTAAATGCAAGCTTATGAAGTTATAATAGATCATTAGCTTTGCATGCAATGTATGAATATAACCCATCTTAAGAGCTTAGAATTCAAAATACTAAAAATATTTCAACAACCCATTCTCTAATGAATCTCTTTCCAACATGAAGTGATCAAACGACAAGAGAATTATCATCACAGGTTAGCTAGATTTTGATATCTATGGACCTAGTTATCAAGAGGTTCTTTTATATCTTAACCTTTCTTATCTTAACTTGGTGAACAAGAAGTATAGAGACTTTATGGGACACTCCCTCTAGTATATGTATTCTTACTCTGAGAGGGTTTACCTAGACATATGTGAGTGTAGCATGTGAACTCATTCCAAGGGTTATTTTTGTAAAAGTTGTCTAGAATTAAATTTGTAGAAGGGTTTTTAACATATGTATTGAGAAAATTTGTAATTTTAAGTAAAGGACTCATTAAGTTAGAAAAATAGGTAAGTCTATGGGATTTAAAAAATGCATATCGAATGCATGTGATACATAGGTAATGGACCCCTCATGCTCTCACTATTTGCCTAGCGTATTGACTATTCTAGCCTATGCAAAAATCATGCAAAAGAAGATAAAGAACTTACATTGAAGCCTATGTGACGTCATATATAAGCTTTGATGTTGGACTTCTTTTACAACTATCAATGCTCTCCTTACACCATGACTATACATAAGTATCTACACTCTTTCTTTTTCTCCTTCATGAAGCTCTCATGAAGCTCATAGAGAAGAGGACGAGGAGGATAGGGAGAGTAGGTTCCCTTGTAGTACTTACTCAAGCCTCTCATTGTACACTCTTTCTTTCACTCCTTATATAAGGCCAATACATAAAACATGCAAACAGTTGCATGATAAAGGTAGCTTATTTTTGCATTAGCTAGGAAGATAAAAGAGCAAACGAATGTATGCAAAGACCATTAGTGGCTATTTATTGTCTCATAGTCCTTCAAAATTTCAAAGGACACTGAGAGAGGGACTAGCTCTCTATAATCATAAAGTCGAAATGAACAAAAGATAGTAGGTCTCTCTCATTAAGTCCTGATATGTCCCATGCTCACAAGGTATGAGGCCATTACTAATGGTAATTTATATCTACTTCTAGAGTTGGCCAATGCTTCATGACAACAGTCCCATCTTGCAATATGTTTCTTTAGATCGCAAACTAGGATTGAAATGCATAGTAAGAGGCTGCCTTTTTCAATCTATTTGCATGTCCCATCTAATTCGTATAATAGTGCCTTAAGCTTAAGTTTGCCATTTGATTAATATTTTCATCCAACACAAAAATCCAATATGGGCCATGATCTCTTATGATCCAAATCACGGTTTGACACTGGTAATAAATGTGCATCGATAGAATGTACTCGACCCTATTGTTTGCTTGAATGTCTCAACCTAAAGTGCAGTTTGGTTGAAAAAATCATGAGTCCATTTGCTAATGCTACATCATATGCTACATTGGTTGCAACAACTAATTCATCCGATGATTTCCCTAATTAGTTTTATCCTCTTGAAGTTGTGCATGGACCCATGAAAACTCATGCTTAAAGGGAGTCCTTCACATATTTTGATGCATTCTTAAAAAGTGGTACTAGCTATTGTAAAAGTTGTCTAGAATTAAATTTATAGAAGGGTTTTTAACATATGTATTAAGAAAATTTGTAATTTTAAGTAAAAGGACTCATTAAGTTAGAAAAATAGGTAAGTCTATGGGATTTGCATATCGAATGCATGTGATACATAGGTAGTGGACCCCTCATGCTCTCACTATTTGCCTAGCGTATTGACTATTCTAGCCTATGCAAAAATCATGCAAAAGAAGATAAAGAACTTACATTGAAGCCTATGTGACGTCATATATAAGCTTTGATGTTGGACTTCTTTTACAACTATCAATGCTCTCCTTACACCATGACTATACATAAGTGTCTACACTCTTTCTTTTTCTCCTTCATGAAGCTCTCATGAAGCTCATAGAGAAGAGGAAGAGGAGGATGGGGAGAGTAGGTTCCCTTGTAGTACTTACTCAAGCCTCTCATTGTACACTCTTTCTTTCACTCCTTATATAAGGCCAATACATAAAACATGCAAACAGTTGCATGATAAAGGTAGCTTATTTTTGCATTAGCCAGGAAGATAAAAAGAGCAAAAGAATGTATGCAAAGACCATTAGTGGCTATTTATTGTCTCATAGTCCTTCAAAATTTCAAAGGACACTGAGAGAGGGACTAGCTCTCTATAATCATAAAGTCGAAATGAACAAAAGATAGTAGGTCTCTCTCATTAGGTCCTGATATGTCCCATGCTCACAAGGTATGAGGCCATTACTAATGGTAATTTATATCTACTTCTAGAGTTGGCCAGTGCTTCATGACAACAGTCTAATCTTGCAATTATATGTTTCTCTACAAGATTAGATCGCAAACTAGGATTGAAATGTATAGTAAGAGGTGTCAGAAAGTGGTCAGAGAGAGTGGCACAAGGTGGGCGAGGACCAAGTTATTGCAAATGATTGAGTTACAAGGCTCAAATATGAGCACTATCAAACTTCAATTTGTAGATGTTGTAATAGCAACTTCAACTAAAAATGAGTTATGGACCTCCATGTGAAAAGTATCATGGCTTATCATTTTATAATCTCTTTAGGATAGTCTGAAGTTTAAGCTGCCATAACTTTGATAGGCATGTCTATTTTGGATAGGCAAGCACTCAAAATGAAGCTAAACTCATGATCTCTCCAAGAATACAAGTAGCATAATATTGGATTTAAAGAAGCTGATTCTTACTTGCTAAAGCAAATGCAAAGGGAACAATCTTGTCCATATTCTTCTTCTTCATCATATGGTTCATGGTTCCATAGGTCCAAAGGGTATGAAATGAAGCTCCAAAATTATCTTTTTGCCTTGATTAGCATCTTTCTTTGGACTTAGCCACCACTAATCCTCATATGCTTCATAAAGCCTTCCAAAAAGTCAAGAGGTTATCCATGAAATACAATAGATAGTAGGTACATTAACATTTCAACCAAAATCATGTATGTTCTATCAACTCTAATACTTTACAAGGCCACCACAAACAATGGGTAGCAATCGTCACTCATAGAAAGTCAACAACATGAGATAGCCTTGTCACCTTTAGGAACAATGAGCATGTTACAACCCTATCCTTATGGTAAGAATAACTAGAGGAATCATGATAGCCATTGTGCAAGCTTTATGGTTTCAAATCAACCATGTTCCATGACTTCAAAACTGCCCTTGTTGCACTTACTTGCTCTCTCTGCCTATGCAAGTAGTGAGTGTGATGGTTTTAGAAAAGTCATCAATTGCTAACCCCAACATCCCCAATCATGCTTTCTGTATCAAGTTTTACTCCAACCATGGTTTCTGTATCTCCTTTTTACGATTACCTCTAACAATGATTTTCTTTTAAGGAAAGTTTTTGTTTCAGTTATTAATATCTTCACTAACAATTGTTGTGGTTTTCATATAGGGACTTGCTAGCTATCATCAAGGTGTGATTGTTGTAGGTGAGTAAATACAAGCAAATATGATTACAAATCAATTGACAATGAGTGCAACTCACCAAAATTTACTTCTATTAGATTTGTTATAGTGCTACTAATCATTAGCAATATTAAGAGGCCATGTTAATCATTATCGGGAACAAATCAAGCTGTAAAAAAAGGTTGGGGCTATTAACATCAAGCTGGGCTTTAGGCCTTAGTAATTGCAACCTTAGAGAGTAGAATATGGAGCCTCTAAAGGATGTGATCAAGGTTGTGAGAAGAGCTATGTAAAGAGAGCTCACATCAATTACTATTTCAAAAACAACCAATTGATTACAAGCAAATAAGATCTTGAGAACTTGGCTTCATTTGTAAGGGGATCCACTTGTGGAGTCTTGATGGTCATGTTGAGGGGTCAAATCTTGTATATCAGCCATCCTTGGATGGCTAAAGCCAAGTCCACAAGAATTGGGCGATGACATCGAGGCTATTGATGTGGATTTGAAGAAGAAGAGGGGGCTATGGAGCCATGCTATTGTGAATGGCAAGTCCATCGTGTTCTAGGTGTTAAATTTGCCACATTGTATTGTAACAAGAGACAAGCTACCTTGTTTTTCTTATCTATTGCAAGATGCATTTGCATTATACACACACATAGTTGCACCACATCATAGAAGGTTCCTAGAGTCATTATGGGTATGACATCTATACTCGAAGCGGCTTTAACATCTACAATCATGCTATCAACATTGATAAAGGGCTTAATACTATCTTGAGGTATGATGGCATTTGATTGCTAATTTTTTAGGGGAAAGGGCAAGAAGCGAGCTTTTTTGGGCAACCTCCATTTTTTGTTCCACTTATTCCTCCTATTCTCTTGTGCACATATCAAGCACCACTACCGCCCCTACTGCCATCACCATCTCCACCTCCACCACCGTTGTCACCTACCACCTCCACCACCTCCACCGTTTCCACCACTACCATCCCCTCCCATGTTTCTCCCCCCATTTTAATTACCTCAAGTACAGGTCTCTCTCTCTCTCTCTCTAATGGCAACTTCTTGCTTCTCCCTCTCTTACACTCACCTTCTCTCTTGCTTGCTCTCTCTCTCTCTCTCCTTGTGTCACTCACAAATACATATACACCCTCTCACTCACTCTCACTCTCCCTCTTTCCTTTCCTCCTCTCTCTCTCTCTCTCTCTCTCTCTCTCAAATAGATCAAGTAAATAAAACAACTAATGAATATTAGATCAAAGAGCACTAGACCAAATAAGCAATTCCTCTCTTTCTCCCCCTCTTACACACACACACACACACACACACTCTCTCTCTCTCTCTCTCTCTCTCTCTCTCTCTCTCTCTCTCTCTCTCTCTCTCTCTCTCTCTCTCTCTCTCTCTCTTGTGCACTCACAAAGATACAGGCACACACACACAGTCTCTCTCTCTCTCTCTCTCTCCCCCCCTCTCTCTCCTTAAATTAGCAACTTCTCTCTCTCTCTCCCCCCTCTTAATTTTGCAAGGGTCATCCATCTATTTTTCACAACCCTCTTATTTTTACAAGGGTCAGGGGTTTGCATGAGGGAAATTGTCTTAGACACTTTTAGCTGTTAATATCAAGTTGAAAAGAATATCACATTGTGATCCTACATCTCGAGTAAGTTTCTCATGAATATATGTGTGCATCACGTGTGTTCAAAATAATGTATTTTTAAAATACCATTTTTATACATTTTTTACATACAGAAGGATGTAATATAAAGGGGTTATTTACAGATTGAATAGAAAAGGGTTATGTTTTATTCATGACAAATTCATAGATAAGGATATTTATAAATAGGCCTTGAACGCATGTCATGTAGAGGATATACATATAGTAACTTCCCTGAGTCATACATGTATATACACATTCACGTACCTATCAATTTTATGTGCATGATTTGATATTGTATCCTAATATATCACTTCCATTGTGCACACATAAGCAAAACTACATCCCACATGTTTTCACTACTTTCAATTGAGCATTATTGTGTGGACTTACTACAAGAGGATAGGGTATCAAATAGTTTGTTACACTCACTGCAATAATGTGTGATATATGTTATTTTTCACTTTGTTGGAATAGTTAATATTGAGACAACAATATTACCTCATTGTTACTCAATCCATTGTGCACATATATATTCACATGCATGCATGTTCTACACTCCACACTTCCCTACATATTTTGCACGTGCTTTGTTTACACATCTTGTAGTATTGTAATTGAGCGAATGCCTATACACAATCTCCTTCACTTCCAAATTTCTCTCTCTTTCCCTCTCATCCTCATTTCATTTATCTCTCTTTCCCTCTCATCCTATACACAATCTCCTTCACTTCCAAATTTCTCTCTCTTTCTCTCCTCTTCCCTCTCATCCTCATTTCATTGCGCTTGTAAATAAACACAATCTAATAATTTTGAAAGTACATATTCATCGTGCAAATCAAATATCAATCATTCCATTGCTGGGGGGTGGAATTGGTAATCCCTAACAAAGTCTAGGATTGAACCATAAAAGCACCTTCTAGCTTGGTCAAGTAAGGAAGCATGTGCTCTAGAATCATAGCATCCATGGGTTTTCCCTCAAATGGGGGTGGGCATGTGTGATACATAAACAATATCTAGCATGACCATATCATGACTTTGAAACTCTCACCTCTCTACCTCCAATGACATAGACATGCATCTCGCAAAATGAACAACCTGTGCCATGCATAAGGCCCAACACTTTTGCCTTGACTCCATCTATCGGTGTCCATCCTCCACAACCTGCTCGACAAGCTCTACCATGGAGTGTGTTGTGGCAAGGAAAAGTAACATCCATGCGTCCTTGAGAACACAATCGGCCAGATACATGGCATCGATTAACTCTACCTCAGTATGGGAGTTCCATGACAGAATTCCACCAAAAGGTCTCTTGTCTTATGCAACTTTGAAACGATGCATTTCCATCTACTCGAATCAAAGTTATGTCATTTAATACCAATTCATCAAACTTATGATGCACATAATTTAGATGAACAAGAATAACCTATGTTTAGGCATGCCCATCAACGTTCGAATTTTCTTGTGTCAGAACTCTCCATGGCCTTCTATCCTTACACAATTTATCTCGTTTAGCTTTGAGGATGCCAATATGTGTACTCTCTCCTCGTTCAATACACCCCTCGTCTTGGAGCCCCACTCCAAGCATGAGACAGTTTTACATTGATAAAAACATTGTTACTTTGGACCAATGTAGCTTGAGTATATATAAATGGTAAGTACAAAGAGGTAGCAATTACTGATACCACTTCTCTCGAAGGCTAGGGTCTGCAACTCTTAGCAAACATTGAGTTTTCTTGACGAGCGTTTCATTGACACTATAGTACGCCCCGCCCCACTTGCTTCTAAACTCAGAGTTGGAGAGCTGTGTCTGTTTCTGTTTGATTGGTCGCACTGCAATATTATACTCATCCTGCACTTGGTAATTAGGGAGGGATAACATCATTGCATTAGGAAAAAATGCATCAGGAAAAATATTGTTAAGATAGCTTGAAGAACTGCCTACCTTCCACATAACGTGGGAAAGTGCAATCAATGGTGCCTTGTACTATGTGGGAATGGTGGACGTTGGCTTTATGTGCACTTGCATCCATGCCTTTGCCTCATCAATTAGCTTGTCAAAAATAGTTGCGTGGTTAGCCTACCCTAGCATCCTTGCTTCACAAACAAGGTTTGGATATGAGGTATGGACAACCCCCTTTTGTGCCAGCCTATGTACATTCTATATTAGGATCTCATGAATATGGTCCATTGCATACCTGCTTGTATAAGAAATAATTGACAAAATCTCCCTCTCTGTCACACTTGTCACTTTTACAAGGTGATAATCAATGTGCACATGTTGCCTCGCACTATCTGGAAAGACTGTTGCAAACAATCAATTATGTAACGATGATGTAAGCAACAAACACATTGTAGAAGGTTAAGGTCTTACAGTTTAGGGCCACTTACATGTGTGTATCTCATTCATCCATGCTCTGAGTTAATGGTTACCATCCCAAACATAAAACATGCAATTTGACAAAAAGGCCCAATCGATGCCACTAATTTCTGCCTCAAAGTTCTTATTCTTCTTTAGCCAATGGGGTTCCCACTCATTTATAATCATATCATCAATCTCCTTGCCCTTGTGCCTTTGAGTCTCTAATGATACTATGAATATACCCATCCCTCTAATGTACCCATTGCTAAAAAACAGTTTTCGAGAGTTGCTTGTACCTTGATGTGACTTGTCTAATTGTAGATATGGAAACCAAATGACATAATGGGATGGGTGGCAAAGGGGTGGATGTCTGCATAATCCGAATGAGATGATGAAGTAATTAATGCCCAATCAACATAAAGAAATAAAAATAATAAGCTAAATCATGCTGTTGTCTCTTTCAAGCACTCACCATCAACGTTTCAACATGGTCTTCTATGCATGCTTGCACAATACGTTTATAGCAAGTGACTATGAGAGCAGTCTCGCCAATCGTTTCACTGGCATCTATCATGGGATTCTTTTTGGTTCTTTGAGTTCAATTATTCTTAGTTTGCATACGACCACACCCTTACTATGCACTAAAGGACTCAATGCTTTGATGGTCGTTGCTTTCCTTGTCAGTAGTATCACTCTCCAATACTATGAGCTTTCTCTTGCCCTTCCTTGCATGTGTCATCAAAGCGTGCCCACCTTCTCTTGATGTCACTCCTTTCCCACATGCAATTGCAATGGTTGCCTATAGCTTATTGCATGTAGCTCGGTGGAAGTCAATGATCACATTTGTGTTACTCTCCCTCTCGCTCTTGGAGGGCGACTCCCCCCTTGTGATTATATGTTGCCAGTGACAATAGCATGTTGTCCTACTCTAGATAGTGGAGGCAAGTTGTCGGATCCTCAAGAGATTCGTCTGGTCCTTGCTCTCTTTCTTGCAAAAAATGATCTAAAATAGGTAAGAGGGGGAGATAGAGCAGTTGTAACAAAAATCAAGAGAGGGGTTGCTTACTGACTGCTCAATTGGCCATTGCACAATTGCATTTTGCTCAACATCAATCTCAATATTCCCTTTGCCACGGGTCTTCACACCCCTCAGACGCACGATGGTGATAAGAAATCCCACTCGTTCAGGGAGCAAGCTCAGTGAGGGGAACATTTGTTGGATTAAACCTTCTGCAATCCTTTCATCGCCCTTGAAAAGGGTGACATGATCTTGTCTTTTGAAATAAAATTTGGGCATGATAGAGGGGCTTAGGATTACTTCTATTGTCAAGAATCGCGTGGTGGGGGGACTTGCTCAAGATGCTGCACTGAATACACACAAAATGCACAAGGAGAAGCTCACTCAAGAGACAAGAAGAGAGATGGAGGCCAAAAACGTTTTCTTGCTGGTTTCTTCTTCTTCTTCCACACAGTTAGAATGTACACAAAGTATAGATAAGATACAACATAAAGGAAAGTGGCCTACTAAGTCAAACAATGCATAATCGACTAGACCAGTTGACTGGCGCTATAACTATGCTAGCTGTAAATAGGTGTAACAACCTGAATATAATAAGTAATGAGTCAGTGGCCATGTGAGAGTCATAATGACCACCGACGTGCTAAGTGTAGACGCGTGGACCCATCTAACCAGGCGGTCCATCATTAATGTCCGCATGTGTTGAGCTTGTCATCTCAACATATATTACTTCCTCGATTTCATGCCAATGAAATACCAATTGTGTGTGTGTATGTGTGTATGTGAGGGGGGAGGGAAAGGGAGAGGGAAGGAGGGGGGAGAGGAAGAGAAGACATTGGGATAAGAGAGAGAGAGAGAGAGAAGGGGGGGGAGGAAGGAGGAGATAGAGAGAGGGAGGAAGGTGGGGACAAATTGAGAGAGAGAGAGTGTGTGTGTGTGTGTCTGTGTGTGTGAGGGAGAGAGTGAGAGAGTTAGAGGTGGAGAGAGAGGGGGGAAAAGCCTGGGATAGAATGGTGAGATATAGTATGTGTGGCTGTGTTAGAGAGAGAGGTGTGGAGAGAGAGACAGAACCATGTTTGAGGGTAGGGGATAGAAAACAAGAACTTGAATTGCAAGGAGAGGGGTCCTTTTAAAGACAAAGAAGAGAGAGTGAGGGAAGGATAGAGAGAGAGAGAAAGTCACGTACTGAGAGTGGAACAATTCGCAATATGAAAACAGGGGATGGATCCTTTTATAGGTGAAGGAGAGAGAAAATAGAGGGGAGAGAGAAAGAGTGATGAAAGAGAGGGAGGAAGAGAGAGAGCGTAAGATATGTGTAATTTTTTCTTCCCAAAAAGAGGTCATCAGCAGCTCCTTATCGGATGATTTTTTTTTCAATAACCCATTCTTAGAGAGAGTAAAATTTGGCCCAACTAGATTTGTGGTATTTTTTTCACCCAATAAGGGGTTGCCGCGGTGACCCCTTTTTGGCAAAAAAAGAAACCATAGTTCTGAGAATAGACAGCATGGGAAGAAAAGAGACCAATAGGATATGGGTTTTTTTTTTTGCTCAAGAAGAGTGCCGGGCATCCCTTTCTTGAGTGAAAAAAAAACACTCTGTTGCTCTCTTTTCTTCCCATGCTGTCTATTCTCAGAACTGTGGTTTGTTTTTTTGCCAAAAAGGGGTCACTGACAGCCCCTTATTGGGTGAAGAAAACCCACAAATCCAATTGGGCGAAAAATTACTCTCACCAAGGATAGGTCACCAAAAAAAAAAACAATCGATAAGGGGCTACTGATGACCCCTTTTTGGCGAGAAAAAATTACACATATCACATGTCCTCTCTCTTATCACCCTTTCTCTCTCTCCCCTCATTTCCTCAACTAATTAACTAATATTACTTAATTAACTTTACAAGAGAAAGAGAGAGATAATTTTCTAAATAGTAGATCTTTACACTCCTAGAAGCATAATATGAGATAGTTATATAAAGTAGAAGCTTATACACACTCATTCAAACATTGCTTTATTGCTAAAAAAACACACTCATTCAAACATTGCTTTATTCATGTTGTCTCTCTCTCTCTCTCTCTCTCTCTCTCTCTCTCTCTCTCTCTCTCTCTCTCTCTCTCTCTCATTCCTCTCCCACTTTGTTACTCTCTCTTCCCCCCATGTATTCTTGGACATGTGGGAATTTTTTCGACCGAGAAGGAGTCACCAACAACCCCTTCTTGGGTGAAAAAAAAACCACACTCTTGTAAAATATTACATGGCACAGCAAATAGAATCTGAGAAAGAGATAGAGAGTACACAACAGAAAAGAGGAGAATCAGTAAATTCTTTAGCTCCAAACAACTGATACAAAGGTGGCTCTGTCCACCTGTGCGCTTCCACTGTGTGAAGCTTAGATGGTGATCTAGACAGAAGATAGGTGAAGAGCTTAAGGCTAGCTGGAACAACAACTCTGACTGGGTGAAAGATGAGTGAGAGATGGCTGCGAAGGGGTTTAGCTTTTATAGCCCGCGAAGGTCGCTATGTCAGCCTGCTGACTGACCTACCATATGAGCCTCCACTAGTCGGCTAGGGAATATTTCCTTTACCATCGGGCCGGGGTGCTGCCCCTGGACCCCCCCACCAGGGGCCACTTCCACGGCCCTCGGACCCCACAATAGGGGGCCCTTTTAACTCCCTTACACTGTAACTCGATGCAATGCACCTCGAGTTGCTACCAGCTTAACCACTCTGTCTAACACAAAGATTAGACCCACAACAGTCACCTTTTTGCCATCCGGTTACATAGACCTCATCTGATATATAAGTCAGGACTCAACCAATGTCCGGGCTCACATTTGGCTTCTCCTCATAATGGGGGCCTTACAACTTTGAGCACCATGGATCATTGGTAGCACCTAATGAGGGTGGGGCATTGATCATATCTAATACCCCCCCTCAATGTCCACCCATAGGTGAACTATCTCCTTGGCCCAATGCTGAGTCTCTGAAGATGAACTTGAAGCAAATCCTTCGTAAGTGCTTTGGTGAAGATATCTGCTCCATTCTCCTCTGTTGGACAGTAGACCAGTTCCACTATCCCATCCTCCATCAAATCACGCACATAGTGATACTGGATCTCTATATGTTTGGTGCGTGCATGAAACACTGGATTTTTGGCAATGGCGATGCAACTCTGATTGTCACATCTCAGCACAGTTGGTTCTTCATCCTGCACTCCCATATGCCATAGAATCCTTCTCAACCATACGGCCTCACATGCAGCAAAACAAGCTGCCTTGTACTCTGCTTCGGTAGAAGACAATGCCACTGTTGGTTGCTTCTTACTAATCCAAGAGAAATTTCCTGAACCCAAAGAGAAACAATAACCAAAAACTGACTTCCTGGAATCAATGTCTCCTGCCTAATTTGAGTCACAGTTCCCCACAAGAGAAGTTCCGAAACTGTATGTGATACCATAGTCAAGAGTTTCCTTCAAGTATTTAAGCACCCGCATTCCAGCCTTCCAATGACTCTCATGAGGTTTGTTTGAGAACCTGCTCAAAACACCAATAGCAAAACTGATATCTGGTCTGGTGTTACACAAGTAGATTAGATGCCGACCAACCTCCTATACCTCCCAATGTCTGCTAGTGCTGATGTATCCTCGACGGATAACTTTGCATTCACCTCCATAGGTGTAGCTATCTCCTTGCACTCGGTCATGCCAAATGCCTTCAAGATCTCCCATGCATACTTCTTCTGAGAGATGAAGATCTTTCCTGGCTCTTGCTAGACTTCAATCCCCAAACAATAGTGTAGCAAGCCTAAGTCTGTCATTTCAAACTCAGAACTCAAAGCCTTTTGAGTTTGGTTGATCATATCTTCATAGTCACCTGTAATAAGAAGGTCGTCCACATAAACGACAATCACTACAGACTTTTTACCATCCCTGTAAACATACAAGTTAGCATCTGAGGCACATCTTTTGAAGTTTAGGTTTAAAAAGAACATATCTATCCACTGGTACCATGCTCTGGGGGCTTGTTTCAGCCCATACAATGCCTTCTTCAGCTTACACACTTTGTTCTCAGAATGGGGGGCCTCAAACCTTGGTGGCTGAGCCACGTACACCTCCTCCTTGAGGTCACCATTTAAGAACACTGACTTAACATCCATTTGGTACACTGGCCACTTCTTGTGGGCAGCCACTGCAAGTACCGTGCGAATAGTGGTCATTCTGGCAGTTGGGGCAAATGACTCTTGAAAATCAAACCCTTCAACTTGCGAAAATCCTTGGGCAACTAGTCTAGCTTTGTACTTTTCTAAGGTATCATCAACCTTGTACTTTACCTTCCAGAACCACTTGGTGCCAATAACCTTCCACTTTGCTGGTCGATCCACTAGCTCCCAAGTGTCATTCTTCATTATGATGTCATACTCTGCCTGCATAGCAGCCTTCCATGATGGATCTGCAAGTGCTTCTTCTAAGTCAGTTGGCTCCTTTACTTCTCTCATAATCTCAACCATCAAGGCCATATTGACTATGTGAGCAGAAGCCCTCCTTTGCTCCTCTATTCTCTGAGACCTCCTTGGTCCGTCTGCCTTCTCCTCAACAGATGCAGGCATAGGATCATTGTGGTCATAGAGCTACTTCACCCAGCGTGGCAATGGCTTTTTCGGTGGGGTGATGCCAGGTCGGTGAACTTTTTCCTCATCATCTAAAGATGATGCTTCCTACTCCTTAAGGATAGGGATAGCTCTCGGGACAGGTTCATAGTGGACTACTTCTTCGCTTGATGATAAAGTGGAAGAACTTGCCTTCTCCTCCTCCACTGTATGCGGCTCCTCCTTGAACACCACATCACGGCTCGCGATGATCTTCTTTGCCTCTTGGTCATATAATTTGTAAGCCTTCTGCTCATCACTATAACCCAAGAAGATACATTTTCTGCTTTTTGGTTGCAACTTGTTTCTTTTCTCATCTAGAACATGTGCATAACATTCACATCCAAAAATTCTGAAATGTGAGACAGATGGTTTCTTACCAGTGTAAGCCTCATGAGGTGTTTTTTCCTTAAGAGCCTTTGTATAGCTCCGATTTAGAATGTAGACTATAGTATTAACAGCTTCAGCCCAAAAATGGTTAGGCAATCCCTTGCCCTTTAGCATGCATCTTGCCATCTCCACAATGGTGCGATTCCTGCATTCCACAACACCATTCTGCTGAGGTGTGTGAGGCGTCGTCAATTGACGCTTGATCCCTTTGCTCTTGTAAAAGCCTTCAAACTCCTTTGAGTTGAACTCACCACCACCATCTGTCCTAAATTTCTTCACACTTTTCCCTGTTTCATTCTCAACAAGTATTAGCCATTCTTTAAACTTACCAAAAGCTTGAGCCTTATCATGAAGGAAGTACGCCCACATCTTCCTACTGTAGTCGTCGACAATCAACATAAAATAAGAAGATCCCCCCAAGGCCTGTGTAGGCATCTTACCACACAAGTCAACATGCACCAACTCTGGAGGAGTCTCTGCTCTATTCTTGCTTTCTTGTGGAAACGCCTTTCTCTGTTGCCTGCCCATCATACAAGCTTCACATGGTTCCTTCAATTCAGTTATTGTAGGTAGGTGAGCAACCATACCTTACTTTTGCATCTCCTTCAATACTGCAAATCCGATGTGTCCAAACCTTTCATGCCAAAGCTTACTTGTGCCCACTCCAGTGGTGGCTGTAAGAGCACTTAGCTCATACAGGTTGTTCCTTCTTTCTCCTTTGCCAACAATTGTGCCAGCACTATCAATAATTTATGCACCTGTCTTCTTGAACCTCACTTCATGACCAAGATCATGGCAGCAATTGATAATAGATTTCTCCTGATTTCGGGAACATACAACACATTTGAAAGTTTTTTGACTTCACCATTTGCAGCAACAAAAGAAATAGTACCTGTGCTCGCAGCAGGGTATTTAGCATCATTTCCAACCGTCACAGTAATGGATTCTTGTAGAGGCTGCATAGAACTGTATAGAACTTTCTTGTTGGTCATGTGACGGGAGGCCCCACTATCCAACACCCATGAGTCAATGGTAGATTCTTCTTGCACCGAGGAGCACACTTCCTCAATGGTCTCCATGAATAATTCCAGCTCTGCTTCAGCCGTATTGGCTGTCTCTTTCCCTTTACTTTTAAGGGTACCATTCTTTTCATCTGCCTTCTTGACACGACAATCTGCAATTGCATGTCCTTTCTTCTTGCAGTAGAAGCACTCTCCTTGAAACTTCTTCTTTCTGCCCTTCTTCTTTTTGTCACCATCATTTTTGGTGAAGGAACCACCTTTGCCTTTTGCATTGGCAGAGAATGCAGCATCTCCATTGTTGCTTCCTTCTCGGGCTTTCAGCCTTAACTCCTCCTCCATTAATAATGCACAAAACTCCTCAAAAGTCAAAGCTTGAGGTCTCATCTGAGTATTAAGGGCAGTTACTAGTCCATCAAACTTTTGTGGACAAATCCGAAGACACCTCCGAGATAGCTCTTCGCTAGTCTTTTGTATCCCAGCGCCAGCCATCTGGTCGCGCAGATTCTTAATCCGAGTGATGAATGCTTCAACTGTCTCTCCTTTAGCAAACTTCTCCGTTGCTAGTTGATTCTCCAAGTTTTGAATCCTCGTTTGGTTTCGTGTTTCATACTGACTCCTTAGTACATTCCAAGCCTCTGACACTTTGGTTGTATGCTGAATCAAAGTCAGAACACTGTCAGAACAGCTTGTAACTAAGGCACACAATGCATCTGCATTCCTTCATTTCCAAGCTCGTAGAAGATCTGCATTCGGAGGAATCATCACACTAGGATTTGATGGGTCGGGGGTAGGCTGTGGTTCTGCGTCAGTCCCCAGCACAGTCTCTAGAAGCTCATAAGAATCAAGGATAGTTGTAATTTTGAACTTCCACAAGGTGTAGTTTGTACCATCTAACTTGCTTTCGCTGAAGGTTGGTGGACGAATCCTCAGTGTTTGAATAGCCGGTACAGCAGCACCACCTCCTGCATCGCTTCCTGATGCGCCAGAACCGCTTCCGGAAGTCGACATAGTTTCTCCTTGCTATTGAAGTCTTTGCCTCTTGCACACTCTTCGATCTCTAGAGCCCCCTGGGCTCTGATACCATGTAAAATATTACACGGCGCAACGAACAGAATCTGAGAAAGAGATAGAGAGTACACAACAGAAAGGAGGAGAATCAGCATATTCTTTAACTCCAAACAACCGATACAAAGATGGCTCTGTCCACCCATGCGCTTCCACTGTGTGTGAAGCTTAGATGGCGATCTAGACAGAAGATAGGTGAAGAGCTTAAGGCTAGCTGGGACAACAACTCTGACTGGGTGAAAGATGAGTGAGAGATGGCTACGAAGGGGTTTAGCTTTTATAGCCCGCGAAGGTCGTTAGGTCAGCCTGCTGACGACCTACCATATGAGCCTCCACTAGTCGACTAGGGAATATTTCCTTTACCATCGGGACGGGGTGCTGCCCCTGGACCCCTGCCAGGGGGACCGCTGGCCCCCCTAGGACCCCCCAGCCAGGGGCCGCTTCTGCGGCCCTTGGACCCCACAATAGGGGCCCCTTTTAACTCCCTTACACCGTAACTCGATGCAATGCGCCTCAAGTTGCTACCAGCTTAACCACTCTGTCTAACCCAAAGATTAGACCCACAACAGTCACCTTTTTGCCATCCGGTCACATAGATCTCATCTGATATACAAGTCAGGACTCAACCAATGTCCGGGCTCACATTTGGCTTCTCCTCATAATGGGGGCCTTACAACTTTGAGCACCATGGATCATTGGTAGCACCTAATGAGGGTGGGGCATTGATCATATCTAACAACTCTATTGCTCTCTCTTCTTCCCATGCTGTATATCCTCGGAATTGTGGTTTGTTTTTTCACCAAAAAGGGGTTGTCAGTATCCCCTTATTGGGCAAAGAAAACCCACAAATCTAGTTGGGTGAAAAGTTACCCTTGCTAGGAATGGGTCGCAAAAAAAAATTTACGTCCGATAAGGGGCTGCCGACGACCCCTTTCTGGCGAGAAAAAATTACACATATCACATGTTCTCTCTCTCATCACCCTTTCTCTCTCTCCCCCCATCTTAGATATCCTTCAAAGGGAAATTTGTAATAGCTCTTTAGGATTAGATTCACCTATTTTTTAATTCATGCTAGAAGGTTTGGACAATCTATTTGGCCACCATTTTTTCTAATAGTTTGAGTAGGTTGGGTAATCCTAGGCCACCCTTTTGTTTGTTCTATGTAGTCCTCCAATGCTATTTTGGGAAGTTTTAATGTTTCGTTGTTCCATGACTAGAGAAAATTCCTCGCCAGTTGTTATAGTTTTTTAAGTGCCATAGACAAACTCCTTCACTAAGTTTAGTGTATGATCTTTGAAAGGGTAATCAACATGTGATACATCAATGGATTGTCGTTTCAATTCCAAATTCAACTGAGTGAGCTCACACTCCTCTCCAAGAACCTTTGGCCTTTGTTAAAGCTCTGATGTTTCCTTTCGGGAAGATATTAGGGAAAAGACCAACAAACATGGTTAATCCTGGATAGTTCCCCCAAGTATTTGATTAATAAGCTCCCTGACTTTCTTCTCATATCTAATTTCAAGGGAAATCTGATCATGAAACAACCCCTATCTTATAGGAATTTACTTAATGCATGCTTCAAATGCATGAAGGTGGGATATTTTGCTAGGGATTGCCTTGATTAAAATCAAAAAAATCTATAAAAACTAAAGAAAAAATGAAACTTACAAATGATGGTTTTCATTAAGTAAATAGGAAAAAAGTGTTATGGGGGAGGATTAAGAAATCTAGACATCTACTCAAGTCTCAGCCTGCAAACTAACCTACAGAAAGTAGATTTTTGTTCAATTATTCAATAATTTGAAATGTCTTTTAGACTCGTGCTCTCCAAGCATATGTTGTATGATTTGCAATTTGGGTGTATCTATTTATTTCCTAGTAACAATTCCCTAAAAGACTCTTAAATTTAACAAACCTCAAATGTCAATTATCACATGAAGCAAGAAAGTGGATTCATGTTAAAGCTTTCCATAAGGTAATGCTAACTCAGTTAGATCTCAAACCTAAAGAGTAGTTAAAGTTGACAAATGGCATTCTTCATACGTATCTCCTCCTCACCCACATAAAGAGCAGTCCGCATCTTGACCCCGCCCACGCTCGTGTCAATCTCTTCCCTGCCCGCGTCCGCATCAATCTCTTCCCCGCCTGCGTCCGTTTCTTCTTCTTCTTCTTCTTCTTCTCTCTCTCTCTCTCTCTCTCTCTCTCTCTCTCTCTCTCTCCACACATGTATATATATATGTAACAAAAAGCAAAAAACGTTTTTTCTTCTCCTAAATTAAGTAATTAATTAATTAATTAACTTACTAATTAATTATCTTATTAAATAACTAATATGTTAATTAGTTACTAATTAGTTCAATAATTAATAAGTCCCTTAATTAACGAATAATATTAACTAACTATTAAGTCGATTATTTAACTAATTAACTTAATTAGTAAATTAAGTTACTAATTAATTAATTATACTAAATAACTAATTAGTTTAATAACTATTAAGTCAAATAATAAGTGAACAAAATTAACTATTAACTAATTAATTAATTATCAATAATTAACTATTAACATTTTAATTAATTATTAATAAAATTAACTTACTAATCAATCTATTGATTAATTAAGTAATCAATAAAAATTAAATAATAACTTTTTTAAATGAACTAGTTAATTAATACTTTTTAATTTAATTATTTAATAAATATTTAATTAACTAATTAATCAATAAATTAATAACCAATTAATAATTAATTATCTAATTAAAAACCAAGAAATTGATTAAGTAACCACTTAACCAATTAAGTAATTCATTATTAATTAACACACACACACACACGCATAAACAAGTTAATTAATAACTAAGTACTTAAAATTAATTACTATTTAATTAAATAAAAAATTACTTAAAATTAATAATTAAGAAATAACTCTTCAGTTTAATACTATTAAGTTAATCACTTAGCCAACAAAATTATATCAATAAGTTAAAATTAATAAATAATAACTAATAATCAATTATTTATTAATTAGTTATAAATTACTTAAATACCTTTAATTATTTATAAATTGGTTATTAATCATCAATAAATATCTTTAATTCAAGTAGTTATTGCTTATTTTAATTTATGTATTTATTTTATTAAACGTATTAAAAATTATCATATAATTATTTAGTAATTAGAACTTTTTATTACTCAATTAATTAATATTAATCTATTAATTAAATTATGACTGATTTAATATAAATCAAATAATATTTACTAAGATGGTATCAATTAGTTAATTAGTGTATTGATCAAATTATATCAATTAAATTATTAATTAATTTCTTAATTGATGATAGTTAGCTTGTTTTTTAGTTCATGTATGTCAACTAGTTTATTAATTAATTAGTTATTATAGTAATCAATTAGTATGAAGTGAACCATTTGTATATTAATATTACTTAACTTGTTTATTAATTTATATATTCGTATTAATAATTTCATATAAATCAATGGGTTAGCATAGTGATACTAATTTATCAATTAATATGATTGTACATTAATACGTTAGTTATATGGGTTTTTTTTAAAGGGAATGAAGAGAGAGTCCAAGTGCATGTGGATTAGGATCGTTCTGCCCCACCGAGAAAGGGGTCACCTGCATCTGCATCTATCTTAGTTATTTGGGATTAGGATCCAGGGTATGAGAGAAAGTGTGTGTATGGGCCAGGATGGCTAATGAGGGAGAGTGCATGTGGACTGGAATCATTTTGTCGCCAAAGAAGGGGTCGTCAATTATTTGGTGTAAAAGAATATGACTAGCACCCCTCCCCCCCTCTCATATCTCTCTCTTCGTATGACACATGTCTCCCAATCTCCCTTTCTCCACATCTCTCTCTCTCTCTCTCTCTCTCTCTCTCTCTCTCTATGACATGCATTTAATGCCCCACTATCTCAAAGTGGTTATATAAGGCCACACCCCCCCCTATGACACAACACCTTCCCCTCCCTCAAGTTGTGGAATATTTTCTTAATCTCGTAGATACGTACACATCTCCCTCTCTCTCCCCCCCTCTCTCTCTCTCTCTCTCTATCCATCACCCTCCCCCCCGGCCTCTCTCCCTGACTCTCTCTCGGTGCTCTCCAACCCTCCTCCTCTCTCTCTCTCTCTCTATGGCACCCACATCCACTGACACATACTCTCTCTCTATCTTCCTCTTTTGCTCTCTCCCTCCCACACAAATCTCTCTCTCTCTCTCTCTCTCTCTCTCTCTCTCTCTCTCTCTCTCTCTCTCTCTCTCTCTCTCTCTCTCTCTCTCTCTCTCTCTCTCTCTCTCTCTCTCTCTCTCTCTCTCTCTCTCATGCCAAATACTTTATATATCTAGCACTCGCACACACACACACATGCACGTACACTCCATCTCCCTCTCTCTCCCTCTCTCTCCCTCTCTCTCTCTCTCTCTCATGCACACCGTTTATATATCCTCCTCTATCTCTCTCCCTCTCTTGTATATGAAATACACCCCCATACTAAGTCTTTCAATGACACCCATATATCTGACATACGTATTCGTACATGTGTAGATAGCTTTGGAAATGGATCCAACATCTAGTGCTACACTAAATACCGAGGTCCACATATATGTATCCTCCCTGTCTGCCAACCTATTATGCACTACACAAGTAGTCGGTTCTTGATGTTGAAGAAGGAAGACATTTGCAATGGCAATGGATACCATATTCTTGCTATCACCCATGCAAATGGCCAAATACAAAGCATACCAATCCATTGTAACAATGACCATGAGGCTGTCCAATTATATGTTATGGATATTCTGGTCTCGCAAGACTATCTTATCGAACAAGGAAATGGACCTACATTGCAACCTTCCTCCACCATAGACCTCACCGAGAGCCCTTGCAGCGTTGAGAAAACAACAATCATTGTGGAAGCCTCACCACCCCCCTTGGACATTAAGAAAAACAAAACCATCCCAATCACACTTGATGTGGAAGATGAGGGGATGTGACAATCCTCTTATGCTATAAGTGTGGTTGAGCACATAATGTCTTCGGGGGGCCAACACCGAGTGTTACATCATTTGCTTCAAAATACGAGCATTATAGAGAGAGTGGAGGAGATCCCAATTTTCTATGATGGCAATGTGGCGTACGAGCTTCCTCTAGTAGCAGACAATATGCTTCCAATGGAGGGTATGGAGCAAAAGTACAATGGCCATTGCTGGACAAAGCCCGCGTCAACATCGATGGTATTCCTCGGTATTGTTCGCCGAAGTAAATGTATCGAAGAGCTAGAGTGTCCCAATAGAGATTGTATTGGGAAGTCAATTTTTAGCTCCCCAAACAAGGTGGCATGGTAAATTAATATTCTTCATTCACTCCACTGTCATTAAAATGATTACAAAGTCGCATGACATGGTTCTAATACCCTATTGCAAGTAAATTATATTAATCAAGTCCTAATACATGCCATGCATGTAAACCTAGTACCATCATACCAACTATTAGAATGTTAGATGATGGCCTCGAAAGCCTTGGATGCTTCTATTGTAAGAACCCCCCCATCCTGCTCTCCAAGTGCGAGTGTGTAGTGTATTATGTGATGTCAGCAAGGCCAATATTAAGATTGTTTATCCATCAAGGCACACATAACCATGAGGTGCAAAGAGGCGAATGTAGAGCTAATGTCAAAGAGGTGTGAAGCCAGTAGAGGAAATGGTAAGAGACTTTAGTGTAGCTAGACCTTGACACCTACAAATGACAGTGGCTAGAAAGCTAGTGATGGGTGCCTTGGTTAGTGAGCAAGGTGTCCCCATGTCTGACAATGAACTCTTGACGAGATCAAGGAACTCCAACCACTCATTTAGAGGAACAAGTAACATATTATTCCATTCACAACACATTCCAAAATATCATTAAAAAGCCATGCATATGAAGATCATTATTCTATGCATGCAAGTTCAAACACATGGTCCGTACAGCACACGCTGAGAGTGATCAGGGAATTGAATCTCGTCTTCTAAAGTTAAAGCAATGTTGTGCACATAAACTTTTCCATGGTAGCCTATTTCCTGGGCAAGCCATTGACAATGATAGTAGGTGCTTTATATTCAAAATATCAACAATTGGGCCAGTCTCAAGGGTTGACTTGATGAATCGTATGCAAAGGAATGGCATTGGGGACCTATGCAATAGCTAGGTATGCTTCAACCATGTGCATCACATTACCACCATGGCAGCACATTTGTATGACCCAAGGTAGTTTCTCTTAACTGATTCTGCCATCACAACACGAACTTAAGTAACATAGTTCTCCTTACTCTCCCATGTCTTGTGTTTCTATAGTGTACAAGAGTTGATGACTCTAGCAATATGTGAGATGAAGGAAGAGGATACAAATGCACAAGCTCTTTTTTGGAAAAAGATGAACGAAGTGATGGAGAAGTGTGGACACACAAGCGCGTTGATTTTTGAGAATTCATGGTAGATGAGGCAGCGGCGCCAACAATTGGAGGGCCATCAGCACAATGTTCAATGGTAGTCCCGAACAACATAATGCAAGGAAGGGACAGATCTTGCTTATTTCATTGGGAAAAATGTCTCCAAATACACACATCACAGTATGTGCACAAGAGTTTCAAAGATGAGTATAAGCACCTTTGCTGCATGTGGTGGCTTAGTTGGTGGCATATCAGATATCCATGTTGGAGGCGGCACTTTGTTGGGGTAAGACTAGTTTGTAATAGTAGGATGTGATGTGAGGTGCATTTGTTTTCTCATGCTCCATACCTTCTCATGTTGTATTTTTGTCTAGGTGGTGGAGGTCATTGCTCATATGCCAACCACCAACCAAGCAAAGCCAATGCATGCAAGTTGGTTGGCAAGGGAGGGATTCAAGGGATCTATCAGCTTGTATGATGCCTGTATTAGTGATTTGGCCAATGCTCTACTACAAAGCACAAAACAACATGCATTCATTGGTGGAAAGTTCCATGGTGCAGGACCCAGTGCAAAGAAGCTTTTGAGACAACTATAACAAGGAATTAGCCCCACACTTTGAGCAATGGTAAGGATAGTTGAGGGGGTGGCAAGAGGAACTGAATTGCATAAACGTCCCAATTTTTGAGGGGACAATGTGACTATGGCAAGCAAACGCAAGGTTGATGGGAAATTGGGGTCCGAGGAAGCCAACGCCTCTCACATGCCTAAGTATGTGACCAAAAACATACCTAGAAGAAAGGGTACAAGAAAACTAAACTTTGAGTACCCTTTGCCTTTCGACCAATCAAGGGTAGTATCATCGAGTTGTTCAGAGGAAATGGTGGTGGAGATAGTCCTTCGTGACACTATTTGGGCTATAAGAAGGATTCCAACTCACAGTCGTGTACAATGTCAAGGATGGTTGGGAGCAAGAGAGGGAAAATGCAAAAAACCTATAAAAACATACGTCACATGGGGTGCCTACACCTTTGTTTTGGGGCATCATGGAGTGGTCTATGTCAAGAGGAGAAGCTACCAATCAACATGGAATGCGACGCCAGTTCATGTGTTTTGTAATGATAGTGTGGACCATACATGGAATATTTGTTCTTCCATTCTCATGTGTTTTGTAATGATAGTGTGGACCATACATGGAATATTTGTTCTTCCATTCTCTAGATACAACTATGAAGGGCCACACAATGGTGAAGCCCTTGAAGCATGAGGTTTTTAAACCAGAGACAACTAACTCAAGTGTCATGTGCACGAGTGTTATGATGTGCACATTGCAAAGAATCCAACATG
Organism: Lygodium microphyllum; assembly: GCF_053477565.2. Classification (NCBI taxonomy): domain Eukaryota; kingdom Viridiplantae; phylum Streptophyta; class Polypodiopsida; order Schizaeales; family Lygodiaceae; genus Lygodium; species Lygodium microphyllum. The sequence goes on along the minus strand of NC_141158.1, from coordinate 7,176,570 downwards.
TAATTGCCAGGATTTCATGGACCGTGCCGCAAAAGGAAAAGAGTATTTGGCATGCAAGCACCTATAATATGTGTACCTCCGAGTGTTTGGGATGGATGAAAATTCCAACTTGTTTATACACCAACCCACACTCACTAAAGAAAACTTGCACATTGTATTTGGAAGCAAAAGAACTTTGCCAACACCACCTATACAATGACCAGCAATGCAATGCCAACACTACCACTTATCACAACGGCATTTTATTTTGCTGAGAAAGTCACCGTTATACAATCCAATTTGATGGCAAGCCTTTGGTGACCTTGTCTCTCTTAATTTGACAAGCAAAAGCACTTTTTCAGAGTTAACACAATATAAATGTACATTTGGATTACTTGTATGAATTGTCTTGGAATTGTATTTGTTGGGAGAGGGGGGGAGGGGAGGGAGCTATCAATCCATTGAAATTAAAGTTCTAAAAACACCAAGTGGCCACCCAAGCATTCACATTGTGTGTGTGTGTGTGTGTGTGTGTGAGAGAGAGAGAGAGAGAGAGAGAGAGAGAGAGAGAGAGAGAGAGAGAGAGAGAGAGAGAGAGAGAGAGAGAGAGAGAGAGAGAGAGAGAGAGAGAGAGAGAGAGAGAGAGAGAGAGAGAGAAACCTATTTAGGATTTAAGAGAAGTGTTTGTTACAACACATGCCATAATCTGATGTGAGGCATTATTATATATGTGGACTGACCGCATGCATGAGAGAGAGAGAGAGAGAGAGAGAGAGAGAGAGAGAGTGTGTGTGTGTGTGTGTGTGTGTGTGTGTGTGTGAGGGAGGGAGAGAGAGAGAGAGAGAATGTAGAGTGAGAGGGAGAAATTGCATCTACAACCCTAAATTGAGAGAGAGTAAAGACATGGAGTAATTTTTGTGTGAGAGAGAGAGGTGTGGGCCATGGTGTTCCATTCTTCTAGGGTGATCGCATGATTGAATCCACGTTACATGCTAGAGAGAGAGAGAGAGAGAGAGAGAGAGAGAGAGAGTTTACATGAGATGAAGTGCTATTTAATCAAGTGTGCTAGAAAGAGAAAAAGAGAATATACACATACAGGGAGAAACTGAGAATGAGAAAGAGAGAGAGAGAGAGAGAGAGAGAGAGAGAGAGAGAGAGAGAGAGAGAGAGAGAGAGAGAGAGAGAGAGAGAGAGAGAGAGAGAGAGAGAGAGAGAGGTATATAGAGTGAAGCTAGTGGTAGCAATCGTGGAGGTCGTGGGGATAATGGTAGTGGTGATGGAGGCGACGACAGTGGCACTGGTGGAGGAAGTTGTGGTGGTGGTGGTGGAGGTAAAAAAAGGGGTGGAATAAGTGGCCTATATGGAACAAGAAATGGAGGTTGCCCAAAAAAGCTTGCTCAAAAAGCTTGCTTCTCACATGCACTCATTTTTTAGGGATTCATCAGTATTGGGATGGATGAGCACTAATGAGGGTTTAGATTTTGATGTTGTCTTTGCAAATGTGTTTGAGTGGGGACAATGAAAGTGCAGCTTGCACACTAAATATTATGACTAGTAGGATACAGAAGCTTCTTCCTACTGTATATTGTTGACAATAAGGATTTTCTTGTTTTCTATTGGGGAAAGAATTGAATCGTGGAGTTTTTCTTGTTATCCAACAACATCTAGTAGTCTTGCGAATATATACATCGAATAGATATGCCCTTCTTAGCAATAGGACTCAACTTGGATGCATCCGTGTGAATGGGGATTTTGAAGCAATATGTGTTGTGTTCACATCATTTATGCTCATTATCATGGTTTCTAAGGAGGGATGCTTAATGTCAATTGAGTCAAATTGGAACTTGATGCATGCTGATGAGGAAAACCAAAATTTCCCTATTAATACTCATGCTCCATTGTATCTATCTAACCTTTAATGAATAGGGAATGCCTAGCCCTGCATGTGTCAAAGAACACTTTAAAAATGCACAACTAAACCATGCTAAGGTTGAATACCTCTTAAACTACAATGAGAATGAAAAATGGGCACTGTAATGATTATGAGAATGAAGAACTTGTTACACTTATGTAATTGCCTTGTGCTTAGTCTAGAGAAAAGAAAATCTAAATAATAGATTTTATCTCTTCTCTATGTTTTCTAGTGGTTTATATTTTGTCAAAACTTTGAGTTAGCCTATGAGTTGCTAGATTCCCATGCTACAAGATTCTAATGAATAACCATATATCCTTCTATGAGACCTATGGGATTTACAAGGCCTCATGAATATAAAATCTAGTAGTAATTATAATTGTTGCATCAATTTTCAACTCTTCATAGAATCCATATGGGTTGCACATGCTTTATCTATTGTAACACTAGAAGTTTGTTTATAAGGGACTCAATCAATTTATTTAAACTTGTAACCTCTAGATTTCCTGATTGTCTCCATAACTTCCTTGTCTCCACACCTTCTATCTTAGGGACCATATACCTACTTCATCCTTGTACTTTGCATCACCTAGATTTTCCTAGTTGCATGAAATCATCTACATCTTCACTTATTTCTCCACAATCTCCTACTACTTACATTTTGTTGTCCAACGCCTTATTTGGTGCTACCACAACAATCCCAAGAGCATGCTTCTTATGTTTTCTAGTTGTTGTTAAGTCTAGATAGTGAGCTCCATGTATGCTAAGCCTCCAAGCAATAGTGCCAAGTCCCTAGCTAGCTTGGTTAGCCTCTAGAAAATCAATGATAGCCCATTGAGTACAATTGCCTATTCTAGAAAATATCCTTAGATTCAAGTATTACTATTGATTACTTGCTCTTTGAGGCTAATTATAAAGAGTTACTAAAATCTTAGTTTTTTACCTACAAATCTTCCATACAAGCTAGTTGCAATTATAATTTACTATCGACATACACATCCAAATCAATCACGAAATCTACAAGAATCCTGGCTTTAAGGCATCACCAAATGGATCTACTACAAAGCCCTGCATAATCACAAATACAATGATGGTTCAAACCTTTATTTATGGTATATTGGCATGTGAAAAATCTTCAAGTGACATATCTTTGATGTAGTGCCTTGAGATATACCTCACGACTATGCATATCTGCTCTACTCCTTTGTTCATGTCATGTCTTGGGACCTCTTAGATCTTGAAGCACCTAGTAGCAAAAACGTTGGTCATTGGTGGCCTAACCCTATTAACTCTAATATTAGCTAGTCTCTTTTAGGATCCAAAGCTCTAGATTGTCTCTTCTTTTTTTCTTGATGGTAATCTGCTCATGTCCTAGCAGTGGTCAAAAGCCTTATCTCTACTAGACAATTTGATGGTGCTATGTATCATATTTCTTTTGATGATTTTGCATGGAAAATCATTCATGACAACCTCACTTTTGGTAGAGGTATCAAAGTTGGCAGTCTTTATCCTTTGCTTATTTCTATATCCATTGATATTCTATTGGCACAACTAATCTCCATCATGTATCTTTGTGGCATCTGCCGCCTTATGCACATGTGACTCAAAGGAATGAAAGTTTTGACATGTTTGCAGTATCTCTTACCCTTTGAATATTCATGTTTTAATTCTTGTGATCATTATTCTCTCATTATTCATATGGTAAACAAACACATAATACTCATAAGAAGTTTGGTTTCACATGCTTGGATGAGCCCTTGGCTCTTATTCATTTAGATTTGTATGGTCCCATGACCTATCGAGGCCTTTGGGTAGTGATAAGTACTTTATTGTTGGATAATGGAGTGTGGGAACAAAATACAAAAGTGAAAGTGATACCATGTTGGAGAATTACTCTGATAAAATGTTGGAAAACAATGCTTCAATAAGCAATGCATAGAAGAATGCTACTTGCTCTACTCTAGTGCACTATTACTCTACTATGAGAGATCTACTACATGAAAGGCTACCATAGACTGGTTTATATACAAGTACAAGAGAGTGGTAGGTAAGATCCAAAATCAATTGGCGATAGGTGAGAGCTATTACATGTGGTAGGTGACCACCTTATCTTTTAGTCACGGAAGTAATTAAGCCTATCAAAGCTTATATTCATGATAGGTAAAATACCATCTAGCATCCACCCTTAAGCTGAAGAGAGGCGAGACTAACAAAAAAAAGTTTCAAGGGAAAATATCTATTTTTCTAGTAATACATCCCCCCTTAGGAAAAAATTAATATTCATCTCGACTATGAAAGATAGCCTTTCTACCACTATTCTTGAGGATTAAGTCTACACACGATGGACCATGATAATGATAACAATATAGGATATTGATGTTGCTGGAGATCCATGTGAAAATTTGTTGCTTGATCTTAGGGTATATGCCAAGAAGTTCCAATGGCAAAGTAGCTCGATGATAAAGTGATCAAATGTCCATTGGATGGTGATAAACTTGATGAAGCTAGATAGCTCCTATTGTAGATGAGTACATATGTCTTCTTTGTTTGAATGAAGAGTCTCAAGATCAAAAGTCCCCCCTTTGACATTGGCAAAGTAGATAAAGTCTTTGAAGATCAATTACAGTGTGTGGATGATGAGGTATTTTGGAGATATTTTAAGTCCAAGTAGATGCTTGTTGATGAAAGAAAAATGTGAGTTGGAATGTTCATCAATCAAAGTTTGATGGGATTTCTTGATGTAGATATCATAAAGAAGAATCTCCAAGTAGGGTTGAGTTTGTGAAAGGTTGAGAGAAGATACAAAGTGACTTGGAGCTTTTTGAAAGTAGATCCATAATAAGGGATACATGTGTGACTCAAATGTGATGAGCTCAATGATGTGTGATAAGAAGGGACCCAAGGGAAAATTGGGTTGGTTCCCAATGGAGCTTTCATGGAATTGAGAGATAAAGAAGGATAGAGTAAGCATGTGTGGAAGTTTTGATGGATAGATAAGTGGGTGGATGATTGATGAGTATCCATGGAGTAGAGAAAATGAGATGATAACATCCAAATAATAGTAAATATCTATAAATAAACTAGCAAAAGGAGTAATCTAAAGATGGGACCTATAGAGGTAGTCATGGAAGTAATTGACCAAGGTGATCAAGCTCAGGTGTCAGGTTATTGGATGTTGAGATGGGTTGTGGAAACCTCGGCATCTCCATTAGGGTAAGGGACCTTTCTAATGAGACATCAATGCCGATTGAGAGTGTCTATGAGATGTCCTTTTGTGGCAATAGTGTTGGTATGTGGTCATAAGATATGCTAGACTAGCTTGCTCCAAGGTCATAGGCCTCTTCTCTAAGAGGTGTGTTGTCATAGAGGATGAGATAAGGTTGCTGACTAACCATGCTATCTCATATGTAGTGGAGGTTATTAACCTCTTTGTACTACTAAGGGTAGGAATAAAGTAGCAACCCATTGTGATTAGGAATTTGCCAATTCTCTGAGCCACAGAGGAGAACAATATGACATGATAAATGAAATCCACCTCATAGACATCAAAGTTATGGACCACCGAATGAGGGGCCAACATGAGGATGTTGTTGCTACTGAAGGAGGTGTTTGAGCCACAAAATGTGTGGGCCTCCATATTAGGATAACTTCCCAACTGATGCCTAAAGACATTTTCATCAAGCTGCATAAACTTATTGAAAGAGATTTGGCTTCTTGGACTATACCGTGAAATGTGTCTTCTTTCTCTAAAGTTTGTGAATGAGGGTGAAGAGAGTTGTCAAAGGCATCAATGATTTTCTCCTCAATGTAGAGAAAACTCCATGGTTTGAGAGGCATTATGTAGGTACAAGTGGGGAAAATGAACATCATGTGGAGATGAAATCCACAAATCATAGGTACTAAAGTCCATAGAGATTTTGCAAAACTTTGTCAAGAGATTGGATTGAGTGTAGTTTGCTATTCTGAGGTAATTGGGAAGACTAAGATCTTAGATCTATATGGCAAGTTCAAAGGGATATTAAGATGTGAGAAGCATGTGTGTTCTAGCAAGGATAAGATAAGAGAGAAGGCTATGATGGGATTAAGGCTCAATAAGGGAGGTGGGAATAATTGTGATAATGGAAAGACTTAGAGTTAGGTGAGAAAAGATAGAAAACATGTGGCTAGAAGAAAATAACTTCGACAATAAGGTTGGGTGAGGAATAAATGGAGTGAAGCACATGTGGTCTAGGGAGGAAGAACATCAAGGATAAGATGCCAATAAGATTGGTAGGTGGGTGGATTCACAAAGAGGTTGTGAGGAAAAGATAGATGGGGTGAAAAATTTTGAACCTTTGTGGTTGGAGAGGTAGGTCAGATTTGGATGCAATGGGACTCAACAACAACTCCACATGGAGTGACGAGAAAGGAGTGACAATTTGATTCCAAAGTGAGATGAAGTTACGTTGCTCAACAAGCATTGGAATGAGCATCTGGTAGTACTTGTAGCATTGGTAGGTGTATTGTACTAGGAGATGGTAGCAGAGGGTGGAGTAGCTTGTAGGACAGTGGCACAAGTCTCAAACATGGTTGCAACAAGTGGTTGAGGGTGAGGGGCCACTAGAGATTCAAGCCATAGGTGGAAGCAAATCTATTGAGGAGTACTATTGCTGGTGTAGATCAAGGCTGAATGGCATTGATAGTCTCAGGAGGTGCTAAGGGACTAGACATTGATGGGAAAGATGGTGATTGATGGCATTGAAATAGGAGACACTATAGGGTATGGTATCTCTGCCAAGCATCGTTGAGAATCAAAACTTTAGTGGGAGAGCTGGGTGGGTGCTACAATGGTGGGTAGTAGTTGGCTGCATGAGAGGTTGGGCCAAGGCAATAGTGCACATGGTAGGTCTAAGAATGGTGCAGTGGAGGAATTATTGCAGTGCTAATCAAGTTAAAGCATAGACTTTAGTGTGTTGGATGATGGCTACCTACGATGACTTGGTTTTCATACATTAAGGTCTTGGAAAAGTGGAAAGTTTCTAGGTAGGGAGGACGAGTTAATTGCTAGTTGGCCAACTGAATTAATGCAGTGGCATAGGTTGTTAGGAAAGGAAAGTGTAGAAATTCTACACAGAGGGTTCCTGAGGCAACAAAAGGGTCTCCAATCATTGAGCTCAAGGTGCTGACATGGATTGATGTTTGTGTTGATGGTGGTAAGAAGAGCGGGGATAGCCAATATAGTGGTGGCACTTGAGGCAAGATGGATCTTAAGAATGGGTGCAACAACTAGCATTTTACTTGAGCATGATAGAATGAGATGGTGGTGCTTGTTGATGTAGATACATTGCTCCTCAATTAAAATGAGGATGGTTATTCAGTGTTGCTTGCTATCTATGCTCTGGAGCTCTTGTATGTGATGGTGGCAATGTGTTAAGAGACTAGTGTTAGGATATTGTTGAAACTTGTGCAGATGGAGGAGAAATGGGAGAGCCTAAGAGGCCTAGCTCGTATGGAAGGCATTGGAAATGGAGCTTGACTTGGACCTAGTGCATAGGGGGAGGAGTAGATCTTTCTTCTTCTTCTTCTTCTTCTTCTTCTTCTTATTATTATTATTATTCTTATTCTTCTTCTTCTTCTTCTTCTTCTTCTTCTTCTTCTTCTTCTTCTTCTTCTTCTTCTTCTTCTTCTTCTTCTTCTTCTTCTTCTTCTTCTTCTTCTTCTTCTTCTTCTTCTTCTTCTTCTTCTTCTTCTTCTTCTTCTTCTTCTTCTTCTTCTTCTTCTTGAGATAAACATAGTGAACCAAAATGCAATTTTAAAACCTCTAAATGTGATGTCAATAGATCTTGCTCTTACTTTCAAGTGATGATTTTAGGACTAGCATCAATAAACTTGTGTAGAAGATAGAAGCAAAGTGGAATCAAGAGAGTGCCAAGAATACTCAATGATGACCAATGAGGTTGGATCTGATAATGATAGCTCCTCAAGAGAACAACATTTCTAATAGGCATAATGGATGTGCATATGCTCCTTCAAAGTATCAAAATGATAGGAGTGACACTTGCCTCATAGTGGAATGCCAAATGGGGCTAAAATATGGGTTCAAGTCCCACTTCCACTTGATAAATAGATGTTGAGGATATGCTTGCTCAAATATAGTAGACTTTAGCAAGATTGAAAAGACAACAATCACATATGATGATATTATCAACTTAATAAAATACTTCAATGTTTGTGTAGATATTGTCTTTATGAAGTTCTTCTTATAAAGCAACCAATGAATATTACCACTTTGTGCTCCAAGATAGATATGAAATATTCAAACTTGATGTAGAGATGTAGAGTTTGTTGTGAATCTCTCTTTGAAAAGCATCTTTGTAGAGATGTTAGAGAGATGTAGAGTTTGTTGTGAATCTCTCTTTGAAAAACATCTTTGTAGAGACATTGTTATTGCTTGAGAAAAATCCTTTTTAAAGTATTTGATGCGAAAATAACTTTTGCAATGAAGAAACTTCTCAAAAATGTGATGCAAACTCAATTATGATAAAACCAACAGGTAAATAGATAGATAATATGAGCTCTAAGATGCATGCAAAAACCTATCAACCTAGGGCTAGTTCTAAGGTTGTTGATGATGGAGAATGCTAGGCCATTAGGAGCTTGGTGTGCTTTGATACCATGTTGGATAATGGAGCCTTGGATCAAAATAAAGAACTAAAAGCAATACCATGTTGAAGAATTGCTCTAATACAATGTACACAAGAATACTACTTGCTCTACTCTAGTGCACTACTACTCTACTATAAGAGGACTACTGCATGAGAAGCTACCATAGAGTGGTTTATATACAAGTACAAGTGAGTGGTAGGTAAGATCCATAATCAGTGGTGGGTGGTGGGTAGTAGGCGAGAGCTATTACATGTGCTAGATGACCACCTTATCCCTAAGGACGTAGTTGAGCCTATCAAAGCTTATCTTTATGGTAGGTAAACTACCATCCAATACTTTCTCATGCTTATTGATGACTTTTCACATAAAGTCAGGGCCTATCCTAAAAGTAGAAGTTAGAGGTTTTAGCCACATTTTAGTGCTTTGTTGCTTTGGTTGAGAACCAATCTGAGTATAGGCTAAAATGCCTAAGATTTTATCATGGCGGTGAGTATGTCTCACATGATTTTGAGTAGTTTTGTGATCATTAGGGCATCAAGTGTTAACTGATTGCCCCTTAGACCCCATCCTAGAATGGTGTTGTAGAGCGCATGATTCGAACTATCCAAGAGAGGATATGTAATATGCTTAGTCATGTAGGATTACCTCATACATGTTGGACTAAAGCAATTACTACTATTATTCACTTGATTAATAGGCCCCGTACATTGCTTTGGACAATAGAGTTGTTGAGGAGGCATAGTTTGATAAACCTCCCTCCTATGCACACTTGCGAGTCTTTGGATGTGAGACATTCTTCTATATTCTCAAATATAAGAGCAACAAGTTGGATCCCAAGTCTTTCAAATGCATCTTTCTTAGATATTGTCAGGAGTTTGTAGGTAATACGATAGACTGGGAGGGTCTAAGTTGTTCTTCACATTTTTAGATTCCATCCAATATTTTCTTATCATTGATCTGTTCTGAGAAATAGCACATTTTATTTAGTTGGTACCTAGTAAAAATATGGCAACGAGACAATTTACAAGGCTTTTAAATAGACTTTCACAAGCATTAATCAATACTTAACCTTGCCGCATTTGAGAATAGATATATCGAGCTATTTTAATATTTAGCTAATCTCGAATGTGCATATAGTCCTTTACTTATTTTGTGCAATATCCACCTATAGTTATTTCCATCACAATTTTTCAGATTATAATCTTGACTAATCTAACTACAAATCATAGGTAGCAATTATTAATAGTTTATGCATGTATTAATACGCTCTCTAGATAAAAGCTGTCATTTTGTGTAAGTGTAAATATGGAAGCTAATATTTTATGTACTTGATTTTTATATGGATGTTTTCCATGTAATCTAACAAGTAGTTCTTGTACCATTTAATGCAAAAGCTAACCTTTTATGTAAATTTTTGACAAAAACCTTATTATTTTATGTGGCGATATGAAAATAATAGCATGTTTCTAAGTTGTAAATAACCTAGTTTGGCACGACGACATTGGGAATTTCATCTTTGCTTGCAATCGTGTTTGCCACACCCAATGTTCCATTGGTAGTGGCAACTCCAGAAACCTCGGGCACTCCTGTATCTTTGGCAATACCCGTTCCTTAACTAGTTGCGATGAATCTCATTGTCTTTGCACCTCGTTGCTTTGGAGCCATTGTTTGCAATTGGGCTTGAGAGATAAAGAAGGAGGAATGAACTTGGGATGGGAGAGCGTGAGAGAAGATTACCTAGTCAATGATCGAGAGAGGGGGGGTTGAGTCAACTCTCTCTCTCTCTCTCTCTCTCTCTCTCTCTCTCTCTCTCTCTCTCTCTCTCTCTCTCTCTCTCTCTCTCTCTCTCTCTCTCTCTCTCTCTCTTAGCCTCTCAGAAAATCATTCTTCCTCCTAATTTGAGTAGAGGGCATGCCTTTATATGGGTAGAAGGGAGTGCATACTACCTCGCCCTTCCCTTCTTTCTTTCTCCTCTCTTTAAGCCACAACAGCTCCTTCACTTAGAGTGGGAGCTTCTCTTTTTTTTTCTTTTTTCTTTTTTAATGTGATCGTGAGGTTGTTAATGATGATGATGATGATGATGATGATGATGATGATGATGATGATGATGAGGCCTGTAGCATGTTCGATTGGGAGGCGACCCTCTTTTCCGCGGTGTCAATTCAGTTCAACGCCTTTTTTTATCTTTTTCTTTTCTTTTCTTTTTTTACATTAGTTCTAATCGTTAGCTATAGGTAAGTGTAACATTCCCATGCCTCCAATAAATTTTGGTTAAAACATAAGGTTAGTTTATACATTAGTTAGTAAGTTAGTTTATAAGTTAGTAAAGCTAGTTAGTAAAGTTAGTTAGTAAGTTATGAGTTAGTAAGTTAGTTAGAAGGTCACTTTATGTGTTAGTTAGTAAGTTTAATAGCTAGTAAGGTTAGTATTTAACTTATATAGCTTATATAAGTTACTAACCATTATAGTGAAGAGGAGGATCTATTCCACCTCAATCTCTTCCCCTTTTCTAAGATCTAGCTTGACGATAAGGAGTTCATCTTGCACAGATGAGTCCTCATGCTTAACCCTCTCTTCTAAAATGGATCAATGTATGTATGTCTTAGCTCTCACTTCCCTCCTATGTGCATGTATTTTCCATTTGATGTCTCTTAGTAGATCCTATGTCTATTGGACCCAACCCCAAATGCTATGAACATTGTCCCTCACAAACTTTAATTGAAATAGTTTAGGATCAACATGGAACCACATAGATTTAATGATATTATCATTATTAGTAGGGAGGGTCAACAAAATGGAAAAATGGTCTAAAAGTACTATATCCTTTAGAGCTCGAGTACTTGCACAAATGAAAGTTGACATGAATCCCTCTAAGATAAAAGCCTAATCTAGCTAGGCTTTTCTTAGCACGTCCTTCTACTTATTGGATCGTGTGAAGCCACCTTCATTGTCTATCTCTTAAAGGCTATGCTCTCATTTGAGATTATAGCAAGTCCCCTTTTCCTTTTCTAAGATTGTATGTCTTTTTTGTTGAAATCTATCTGGATTTGTTCAACCATGTTGAAGTTCCCAATTAAAATAATCAAGCACTTGATAATTTTGAGGGACTCCCAAATTTCTACCCTCTTGATTAGTGGGTAGTTAGCATAGGAATAAATTAAATCCAACTCTTCATCATCCTTAAAAATGATAGCCCAACCATTAATTTTTGAGGTCGATGAAAACCACCTGATGAATCATTTTCACTAATTGCTTATGGATACTAACCACAATTCCACCACTTCTAGTTTTGTGATTGGTGGAGTGCTAGGTATAATCATTCAAGATGCCATTCAAATTCATGTCTAAGGTTGTTCCTATGGCTTTGACCTCCTATGGGCACACATAGTTAGGGACCTTAGAATTTTGATAGAGCCAATTCTTAATGGTCTTACCCCAAGAGGAATTAAGTAAACCCTCAATGTTGTAGGAAATGTTCTTAAGGTCTTTATCATTAATTATTCTCATTTATTTTACCTTTAAGTCCAGTTCATTTACTTTGGAAAGAGGGTGATTGACCCCCCACCCTCGAGTATCTCCACTTGGAGGCTAAGGTGTTCTCATCATTAGAGGGGGATTTGCCTTTATCTGGAAACTTCGCAAGTAAAGATTCTTCTTCTACTCGAGTCATGATAGGGGAAGTTAAGCTCATAGTCATTAAACTCTCTCTCTAAATCAAGGTTCAAAGTTTTCACAAATTGAGAGATGTTGGAAAATCCCTCATCGTCATTTGATGAGATCTCAACAAGGTTTGGGGGGATGACAGTCTCATCATCTATGACCTTTTCTTTTCCTTTGTCTCTATCTATCATGTTGAGAGACATGATCTTCATGATCAGCTAAGTTTGAGAGGAGAGGGGAGAATTTTTTCATGCTCTTATGGAGTATATTCAATGTTCACATGTTAAGAATCTTTGGCTGGTTCAAGGGGGGCTTCATGTCTAGGCAATCCTTGATGAAATTCCCTTGCTTATGACATTTGAAGTAGTAGTTTAGTGAATTTTTATAGATTTCTACTTGGTCCATGACATGTTTGCCTAGATGGTTTTTGATGAAGTAGTAGTTTAGTGAATTTTTATAGATTAGTAGTTGGTCCATGACATGTTTGAAGTAGTAGTTTAGCGAATTTTTATAAATTACTAGTTGGTCCATGACATGTTTGCCTAGATGGTTTGTGATGATTAGGGCGTCTGTGAGGTCCTCAAATAGGTACACCTCTACTAATACCTAGGGATGCTAGCACAAGTTAACCACATTGACAAGGCATTGGCTCAAGTTATAGTCAATAGGGGTCGCAATCTACTTAAAGTATGGGTGAAGCAGCATCGTAGGTCTAGTAGTTCCACCCACACATGGATTTTGGAGGGTTTGGAGCCATGAGGGCTAAAGGCTAGAGTCCATTTTAATAGGGATAGCAAAGAGTTATGGACCATACACTAGCCGGCCTTGGCTAAGGACTTTGAGCACTAGGGTTTTAGCGTTGAGCAAGAAGATAAATTATTGGGTAGATATTGAGTAGAGAGGACTCTACCCCCAAGGATTCCTCAAATATTTTTCATCTAAGCTTTAAAATTTTCAACAAGGGTCCAAGGACCATGTCAAAAACCTATAAAGGCACAATTACCAAAGATTACTTTTTGATGTGACATGCCTTCACAATTAAGGGTGACATGGTGCTTATCTTTCGAATATGTTTTTTGACCATTGACCTTGTAACTAGAGAGGATGTCATGGTAGGCAATTTGCAAGAGGAGGATGCCATTTTGGGGGGGGGAGGGGGGGGGCACACTCTTGCCCGACGGCATATTTTGCTACACCACCAGCTCTCCTTCATCATGGCATCTGTTAGCTCTAGTAGATCCACGATGTGGCTAGAACTTGAAAGTCCCCTCCCTAGAAGGAGATATATATGTTTCTTTGAGCCATGTAAAGTGTAGGTATGTATCAATTTTTGGAATGAAGAATATGGCCCTTACCATGATAAACCCAACAATATATTAGTGATGGCTATAAATTGGGTGGTAAAATCTTAGGTAGCTTCTTCTTTCCTCAAGTATTCCTCCATGGTTGCTCCTCCGAAGCGTTTTGGGAGGCAAATTTCTAGAAATAGGGTTGGAGAGGATAGAAGAGTAGCTTTGCCGCATGGCTTCTCCGTTGTTGTTAATATTGGGGATGAGGATGGTAAGAGGAGTAGGGCCACAACTTACCATCATGGATGTAGGAAATGAATTGAAGTTAAGGGGCATACGTATAGGGTGGAAGTCAAGGTTTTACTCATGTGGAAGAGTAGGTTGCATCTTTTGTGGCATTCCTAATTGGGAAGCGGTAGAGGTGTTACCTAGGACCATATTTGGTAGCAAGTTTGAGGAAGACTTGTCTTGCATGATTTCTATGTGTCATGAGGGCTTAGTTCCATCAGGGAGGAACATTCAATTATTCTGGGCAGAATTGGGAGAGAATGTCATTCATTATTATCTATTGCGACATTCTATTATTCAGTGTAGAGGCGAGCGCACAAGCTCAACCACCAAGACCCACGGACCTCTTATTGTTCAAGCATTTCAAGTGAGCACTAATGGATACCTATCACATCACCTACGTGCTATCCATGTCTACGAGTGTAGTGAGCTTACCTTGATGCCCAATTGAGTTGCTTCCTCTCTCAAGCACTCTGATAGCTCCACGATTCGTAATGCAAGCTCAAGCATCCTCAAGCCTCTTCCTCCAAGCTCCACACCCCATGGCCACGAACGAGACAAGAGAATAGAAGAGAAGAAGAAGAGAGGAGAAGATGGAGAGCTTCACCTCCAAGATCCTTCACTCTCACAAGCTCACTCCCTCCCTCAAGCAGTCACAAGCAAGAGAAGAGAAGGAGAGAAGAAGAAGAGTCCACTTTGTCACACGCCAAAGAATGAGCTCTCATTCACTTTTTGAACTTTATATACAGAGCCCTAAATCCCTTTTGGGCAGTCATCCCCTTCTCCCCTTTTTTACACGGTCGTGGTCTAGGCCCTTTTTCACATTGTCCTCCCATCTTTTTAACTTCCTTCCTACCGCCCATCTACCTTTACAATTTGCAGGAGTGAGAGCCTGGCACTCTTAAAATAAATCAAGGTATGCCTTGCGCTCTTTTACAAAAGTATTGACTTGTGCTTTTTCTTGAGCGCCTCTCCTTGATTTAGGACTTTTTCACACTTCTTGTGATTCCCAATTTTTCTTAGCATGCCTTCATTCTCCATTCCGCTTTTTCCTTGGCTCTGTCTTCTACTTTAGATTTTACTGATTTTCCACCTTGTTCCCTTGTTCATTTGAGGGTTAACATTCAGTTTTGTCCTTCTCTTCAATTCATTCGAGCTCCATGGTCTTATGGCATAATCTACACTCTCACATATTTTTAGGTGGACACATTTGCATCTTTCAAATGTTTTCCTTATATAGTTAGCCCTCTCTCCCCACAATCTACTCACAACTCCCTTTTTGGATGACAAAGCCAAGTCAATCTCCATGGATAGGAAAAAGCAATTGCTTTTTTGTAAATATATATTCAATGGGGTTTTGGGAAACCCCCCATGTGTCCCAAAAACTTTTATTGAAACTATTTTCATATTGAAAATTGTTTTCCCTAGGAAACCTAGGTAGGAATAGCTACTATGTGTTGCTTGAACAAAAGAGCCTAAAACTCTCAATACTATATGATACAATAAATCAACTTTTACATCTAAAATACAATCAAATATGCACATATGATCTATAGTGTCTTTGCACACTAAATGTGCATTACTCAAAGTCAATATGAAGAGAAAGTTATAAACAATCTATGTCCAAGTTGAGCATGCAAAAAAAAGGGATGGATCTCTTGAGATGTAAGCATTGACCGTATACAATCACAAACACCAATGTAGATTTTAAAAAGAGGCATTATTATATGTTTGCCATAAAGTTAATGCCTCATCAAGAAAAAAAGTATCAGCAACCAATCCTTTTTAGGTTAAAATTTTTATCAATAAACTTTATAAGAGCACAACACAAAATGTAAACTAGATCATTGGAGGAATGGAATACTTAATGCATTGGCTTGTGAATAATCGAATACAGTATCATGGATTAACAAGCTGTGTTGATGTATGTAGAGATGAGCTCAAGCTCAACTGCCAAGACCCACTGACCACTTATTGTTCAAGCATTCCAAGCTGAGCACTAATGGCTACCTCTCACATAGCCAACACGCTATCCATCTCTACGAGTGTAGTGAGCTTCCTTCATGCCCGATCGAGTTTTCTCCTCTCCCGAGCACTCCAGTAGCTCCACAATCCAAGTGCAAGCTTCAAGCGAGCTCCATCCTCAAGCTCCACGCTCCAAGCTCCATTTCCGCGAGCAAGAGAAGAGAAAAGAAGAGAAGAGGAGAAGAGAGGAGAAGATGGAGAGCTTCTCCACCACTGTCCCTCACCCTCATACACTCACTCCCTCACACTCTCACACTCCCTCTCTCAAGTACAAGCTCAAGCAAGCAAGAACAAGAACAAGAACAAGAAGAAGAAGAGAGCTACTTTTGGCCACACACAAGAATGAGCTTCTCATTCACTTTTCAACTTTATATACAAAACCCTAAATCCATTTTGGGTGGTCATCCCCTTATCCCCTTTTTTACATGGCTGGCTGTGGCCTAGGCCCTTTTTCCCATTGTCCTCCTATCTTCCTATCTTCCTTCCTACCACCCATCTACCTTTACAAATTACACGGGTGAGACGGTGCTCTTAAAATAAATCATGATGCGCCTTGCGCTCTTTTACAAAATTATTGACTTGCACTTTTTTCTTGTGTGCCTTTCTTCTTAATTTAGGACTTTTCTGCACTTCTTGTGTTTCCATATTTTTCTTGATGCGCCTTCATCTTTCGTTTCACTTTTGCCTTGGCCTTGTCTTCTGCTTTAGATTTTCCATATTTTCCACCTTGTTCATCTAAGGGTTAATAACGTAGTCGTATTCTAGCTTATAACATCATGATAGATAGAATAGGATGATGGTTCATACATGCAAAATTAGATGCACCTCTAAATCAACTTTGATCATGACCATACTCTATATAGTCATTATTCATGAAGCATTGGAGCCCCCCTATGAGTAGCCACCATTGTTGGGTGCTTAATTCCATATGAGCACTTGTCTTCACTATTGTCTTTACTTGAAAGCCAAAAAACACCTCCAAAAGCTGACATGTACCTATTGAAAGTAGTTCACTTGTCTCCCTCCTCCTTTGCTATGTTGCTCAATATGAATGTAGAGTATATCATTATGATTGTCAATAATATTCAATTATCATTAAGCTTTGATTGTCATAACACATACACACACACACACATACACATAGAGAGAGAGAGAGAGAGAGAGAGAGAATGGATGATCAGATTGATAATACTTAATCTACATACTACAATATGCTTTATCTTCAAAATTCATGTGGTCTATGCCTCTCTTTCGCCCACATAGTTTTGAATAGAATTATGTGAAGTACCAAATCATCTTTGAGAGCTAACCTACAATGATGCTTTTCCAAAGGGTGGAGTGAATGAGCTAAAGCAATCATCACTGGATGGGATGAGCTACTCTCAAGAAAGGACTAAACATCATGAGCTCTTCAAGATATGAGAGAGAGAGAGAGAGAGAGAGAGAGAGAGAGAGAGAGAGAGAGAGAGAGAGAGAGAGAGAGAGAGAGAGAGAGAGAGAGAGAGAGAGAGAGAGAGAGAGAGACCATTGACTCAATTAGAGGAAAAAGAGGTTATAATAGGGAGATTGCGAGCAAATCAAAAGAGTGCAATGGGATTTAGAGGAGATTTGATGTATAGGTTCCCTTGGTCTATAAAATTTAACCCAAGTTATTACATTTGTTTTTAAATGTCCAACAATCTAGGTTTCCTTCTATGGACTCTCAAACTCCCTTGATGGTGAGATCGTTGCTATTGTTGAAGTTCTTGGCCAAGTCTTGTAGACCTTCTTGTCTATTAGATGCCTTATGTAAGGAGAAAAGAAAGCTTGTAATCTCTCAAATACAAGGCACTAACCTCTTGGAATCCTCAATATTTTTTAAGTCTAAATGTGTGGAAGTTGTCACTATAGTTTAGTTTACAAAATTTCTAGATGCATGTTTCGTTTGTTGAGAATCTAGACACTTTGTATGCACATGCCCTAAAAAGTCACAATAGGAGGTAAAGGTCAAAGAGAAAATCAAGGTTGCCATGGCTAAGCAAGGATAAGTCCCCCTAGAAAACTCACCTTCATGCTAAGTCTAAGGCATATAAAGCTATAAAAGTTAACTCCCATTCTTCTTCCAAGCTGGTTGGCAAACAATATCACTAAGCAAAGCAATTTCAAGTAAGGAGCATGGGTGGAGAAGTAAAGAAAATATCAAACCTACCAAGCATAATAAGAACAAGGGCATGTTGTAGGGGGAACAAAAGATTTCTCTTAGAAAGCTTAAAAGAAAGTCATTGTTCAACTGCAACATTTCTATTGTTCATAACGAGGGAGAAATGAATGATTTTGAAGTTTGCTAATACAGAAATACTATCTTAGAGAACTAATGTAGTTGAATATGAAGCTTATTAATATGCCAGACTATTATCAAAGTATAAATGTAGATGACACTAAAGGTTATTGATATGTTAAGACTATCTCAAGGACTAATGCTACTTCTTGAAATGTGAATTCTTAGGTTGCACATGTTATACAAACACTAACATTATTGAGAAAGGGAGGTATAATGATTCTAGTAAAATTTTACTTTATCACACTAAATTTCTTTCAATTTATGAGAAAGGCAAACATGATTGCAATCAAATTTCACAACGAAGGAGACTATTGATTGCATCTCTATATTTGCTCTCACTATATTCATAAAGGGCCAATAATTAATTAATACTCAAAGAATAGGTTGTTGTTGAAAGTACCCTATTGAAAAGGAATTAGAGTATAACAATGAAATCTTCAAATTACTCACACTGTGTGGGTTGTGTGATACATTATGGAAGGTTAATCTAGGAAATGTAAGTACAATAATATCAATTGGTGGATGCCTCTATGATACATAATGGTCCTTAGCTAGTCTATACTTGGCATAATAAATTAATTGGATAAGTTCTATTTTATGAGTAAGGTTGGTGGATGAGTTCAACTACAAAGCCCAAAGTGCTTTCTATCATACAATAATCAAATTACTCTCTACTCCTATTGAAATTTTGAGCAATCTTCTTAAATAATTCTACTATTGGGCACTCTCTATTCAAATCTAATAACACATTCTTGTAGGATAGGAATTTTGTCAAAGGTGTGAAGAAGACCTAGGTTGACACCTTTGATTAAACCCAAAGCCTTGTTTATGACTAAGAAAGTTGCTTAAACATTGTTATCATGTTCTCAAAGAAGAATGAAAGAAGATAATTGCAAACAGGTTAAATTTTATTGTTACAACTCCAAGATGACGAGAGGCTGCTTTTCATTGCCTTGCTTATCATGCTTATGATCCGATTTTGCATGGCCTCTTACAAGCAATCAAGGATTACATTAAAGTCAAAAAGGTTCATAGATCTAAATCGATAAAGGTACAATTAAAAGGTAAGTGTGCTATTTTTGGTAAAGGCCTTATTGTATTGTATTTTACTACTCTAAAAAACAAACATGGTGAAAAAAATCCTATTATAGAACGTAGTGGAGGTTATATGGTGTTAAGACAAAGAGATATATTTTTAAGTGTCATCTTTCTACAATCATTTGTAAAGAAATTATTACACATGGTTCCATGCAATAAAAGACTTTCTAGTTCTTTGGTTTTCTATGAGAGAATACATAAAAATATGGCCTTAATGTTAGACAAGCTTTTCACTTGAGAGGAGCTATAATGAGCAATCAAACCATGAAAAATGTCATTTCACTAGGTTTTAATGGTTTGCTTGTGGATTTCTTTCAAGATATCTAGGAATTTTGTTCCCTTTACTTGTATAGATTATTGAGTTTTGTTAGGTGCTCCTTTCCTCTTTCTCCCTATATTATGAGCACCTAATTAAGTTAGTATCTAAATCATTGCAAAAAACAAGGCCTAGTCAACGAAGGCCCTTACTATGGTAATTATCCCCTGTAAGATTTTCTCAAAGGATATAGCCTTCCAAATTAAGCACAATTCCCCAAAATTGTTGCATCAACATTAACGTGGCTTCATTAATATTCCAACCCCCTAGCCCTTCTCGCAAATTTCCCATTGTGTACTTAGGGCCTATTAAGGGTAAGACATGCCTAGGCACCTCAAGTCGTTTATAATTAGACATGTCTCCCTAAGTCACTTACACTTTTCTCTCTTTATATCTCATTCACTTCAACGCAGTTGACTTAACAAACAAAAGCAAGGTAGAAGAGACACTTGAATAAGAAATCAATCATTACAATTTCTCTTGCAATTAGAACTACTAGAGATCTTGTACTTCAAATTTTACTTTGCCTAAACGAAACACTTCATTCAAACTACTAATTATATCTCACTACAATCATCTCCAAGCACCCTTTTCCTTGGCAACAACATTTCTTTCTATCATTATCTTATAATTATCCTTGTAATAGAGTCATCTTCTACATAAGTAATACCTAAATGCACACATGACCTCACATATAATAACCTATACATGGTTTTGTTCTTCAAGTGCAAAATAACATTCCAAACTTACTTGGACTTTAATCCATCTCCCAAACCAACAATATGTGTCATATGCACTAGGAAGAACACTAACACTTCTCCTGGGGAGAGAATGCACACATTGTAGGTACGAATTGAAGAATCCTAAACCATTACTTATCTCTCAACAACAACTCTTCCATCCTCTACAACCTACAATCTAACTTTTTGATGCTTCTTCAAGCTTATCTAAAAAAAGAACCATTAGTCAAGTCTACCATCAACAACGATAAACTCTTTAGCAACCTTATCACCAAATACCAATTCAACTACTAACTCACTACAAGATATGGGCCATATACCGATGTTTAAAGTGATGGAATTTATTCATCCAAAAAATTATCCTATTGGCACTAAAACCGTCAGTATACACGTCTCTACAAAATCATTGCTATTTGTGATTTACATAGTGATACATATAGTGACACAAATAACGACTTGTGTAGGTTTATTTACTACACTAATAGCAACGGTTATAGAGGGTGAAAAATTTGAGTGCCAGGTCATGTAGCCCTACCACCCTTTCAATTACATGTACTAAACAATGTTCCATAAATCATTTCTAAGTTAAGCATACAGTTGTTGTCAAAACACATGCATCGTGAAATGCTAGAAAAAAAGAGTTCGTTGATTCAATTTTCAAATTAGTACAATATCGACAATGACATCTCATAAAACTACATGGACCAAAAGGGAGAAGAATCCAAAATAGATAAATATATCAATAAATATCACAAAATGTGAGTCCATACAAAGGATGAGAAATATATCAAAGGAAGCCTGCATAGAATGAGCTTGCATGGACCAAAGTGCCAAAAAAGGAAGGAATGCATATTCCACAAATCCAAGTGACTGCTACAACTCCTCACCATCTAAAAGCTTGTCCTAACACAATGGAGCATCAAACGAACTCTACAATATAAGACAACCAAAGATTAATCTACATTACATAATGCATCATAAAAAAACTAAAAACTGAAAATAAAAAAGAGACATAACTTACTAGACTATCGTGCGCATATAAACTGTTGATGAGATAAGTGATATTGTGCCTCTTTGCATACTAAGTCTCCAAACCTATGGGATCGTAGTTTGTGATTGAGTGTTGTAAGGAAAACAAAGTAGCATTATTAGAAACAAGGTTATTAGTACAATTAGTATATCAAATAAAAAAGTGAATATAACCAAAAGAAAACTTACAAAATCTTCCAGATAAGCTCTATGTCTGATGCTCCCAAGATGATGCATAAACATTGCCTCCAACCATATCCTCATTGCCTCTTGCTACTACCACCATTGTCCTAGAGAGTCTGTAGTCTCCTCCCTAAGTCTCCTTCAATCCTCAACATCCAACCACTCAGGCTTTTGAGCACCACTTTTGATTGCCTTGTGTGCATCACACCGTCTATGTGACATAGTTGTACACATACATTCCACCATCCATCCAGTGGAAAACCAATCAGCTGCTATAGGTACCGAAAAATCCTTGTGCAAGGATGCGACCACATAGTCCTTACCCTCGTCGATATGTTTTTTCAATGGTCAAGAACATTGTGTCTAAATACATGTTTGCACAACTTTCTTATACATGCCATCATGCACCTCTCCTTAGCATTCATGAGCACAACACCAAGTTTCTCATTCACTAAGTACCCATACCTTAGTGGGATGGTATGTCTAAGATATACACTCTCCCACCTATAACCACCCTCCTAGGCATAACTAGGAAATTCATGTTTGTTTGGCATACTTGCAAGGGTTGTATGTTTGGAATAGGACACCCATAGGGGTGATGCCTGTGGGTGGAGATTGAGCGAAACCTAGAGTCAAGGAAGTAGATGTCCCTATAAGTGTAGCAAATCCTGGAGGTGATACATGTCCACTCGATTGATGGGATTGGGACACTGCATTGGTGTTTCCGCATCATGCACTTAAGCCACCCTCTCTAGAACTAGTATGAGAGCAAGGAGTAGCAAACTGACCGACCACGAGATCATAGCATCTGTATCTTCACAACACCCCCTAGAACCACCTCTAGACCGAGGAGAAGAGGAAGTATGCGGCTCTGAGGCATCCACCACAACCACCATCTCCACCGGTTGAGTGAGGTATCCTTGAGCCTCTCTTTGCACAACCAACCTAAAGTGTCGACTCGACCTTCTAGAGATCAAGGCATCAAAGCCTACCGAAATAGAATGCATTGAACACCAAGAAGATGATTGAGACACTGTCATATCTCTGAAGTACACCATCTAATTAGGAGACATGCGCATAAACATCTCTTGAAGCTCCTCATTTGTCATCCCTTAGCATTGATCTTTACAACAAAAAAGATGTTAGCACAATCAATATAAGGGTGAAGGTGAAGCACAATAATATATATTTGCAAAGAATGATGTTAGCTTAAAAACATATAATAAAGCACCAATATAACCGATTAGTCAATGAAACATGACTTGTCATATGGCTCCATGACAAAAGCTCTTACAATAGCTGGCATACATTGGAAGGTCTATGCACAGATCCCTAGAGAAAGAGGAGTCTAATTAATTCTCAAAGTATTCTTGTACTCCAATATCTTTGTTTATATTTATCCATGATTGTCTCATCCACACAGGACATGTCCTCCTCATCCTCCACCCCTCGCAATAGCAACTCCTCTACTTACATACTCTCCTCATGTATGCTAGGGACGTTGCTATCATCATATACTTGAGCACTCCGAGGTATCATTGGCACAACATACCACCAATGAGAGGTTGTGAGTTTGAATACAATATTAGTTGTTCAATAATATCAAATAAAAGTGTATCACAAAGAACAAAATAGCATTTGTGGCTATTTTGTGATATGAAAAAATCAATAAAAAAGATCATACATGTATTTGTAGTGACCTGACAAGACAACGTATCGTGCAAATTGTTCCATCTTTTCTCGAAGTCTACCTTCAAGAATGCAAACGGTCCTTGCCAAACAATTGCCCTTACTCCTTCCAATACCACTTTAAACCATTGTACATCGAATATGATCATGGAGAAGCTATAGTAATCTACCAAAATAACACTTTCTAGGTTACCAAAATACTCCATCTACTATAATGTTCAGATCTTTGGTCAAGCCCGTTGACTTTCTTCCTTAAACTTCACCATGACACCATAGTCCGTGGTGGAGCACATTTTGTCAATGTGGTCAACTCGGCTAATCCCACTACCTTGCATTCTCTTCTGGCATGCTCGTACCTACTAAGCCACTTCTCAATGGATGAATGGTACAATATATAAAAACAATGTACTTTCTCCTCCATGGCACCATCCATCCTCTTCTCTATTCCATTTTTGACCACCGTATCTCCTATTAATCTATTGTCATCCTTCAACACCACAACATCCTATTATCTAAATTTACCATCAACAACCACTCTAAAATATACACCAATGCCTCTGACACCAGCCTAAACCTTTGACCATGTTGTCCTTTGGACAAGCCCGTTGTCACACAAAGCCTTCTAAAGTTTTCATGAAGCACTCCAAGAAGAACACCCATCTAGTATGGACCAGTCCTACAATCTCCACTTTGTCCATGAGATGTACTAGGATATGAGTCTGTATTGTTAGAAAACTCCTAAGTAAGTACTTCTCAAAGAGACATATTGCCTCCATTGCTCCTTGCCTTGATAATTAATTGGAGGATGTCTTGATCTCCTTTTGTGAGATCCACTGCACTGAATTCGATAACTAATAAATGGCCGAACATATCTCTAGAGTGAGACACCCCATGATTGTAATCCTCCCTTGTATAAATTGTCTGCAATTCAATGTGTTACAAACTATAGATCTATACAAAGTAATGAAATACTACATATACTTACTAGCAAGGCTAGGACAAACCTAGCATATCTCGTGCTAACCATAGGATTTTAGTCATATTAGTTGGTCATCTTTAGAAAATGTGGACTTGAGAGAACACATCATAACTGTCAACATGCAGATAGATTTGATAATTTGCTTTACCATGCGCTCCTCTTTAATGGATAGGATCCAAGGAGCACAAGGTAGTTGCACAATCATCAAAGCTTGTTTGTGGCCAAAGTGCCTCCATCTTCCCTACCTCCTTCAAATCCATTCATGCCCCTAGAGTGTCTCTCTTTCCTGTAATATGCTCCCACAACAAGAAACCAATATTCTTGAAAATGTGCTTGGCAACTCATAGAAAACTCAAAACCATCACATTCCACTTCAAAGAAACTCCTCGTGGACTATCTTCCACTCATACCAACTTTGGATATTCATTCATGTAGGATCATATAGGAAATCCCACTCTCAAATCATGGCCCTTTGATAAGAATGTGGCATGCCCCTGATAGACCATCTTCTTCATAGTTTATGACCTTCGGGAGTCCAACTTTGATCCACATAATGAACATGCATGATAACTTGAGATAACCGGACATGTCATAATACCTTTATCTAGTCAACACAAATATAAACAAGCCATGTGAGATACCAATAACAAGAACAGAAGCTCATTTACATGAGCACTCCCTAAACCTCAAAAAGCCATGCATGCTCCACATAAGAATGACTCATATGTTAATGGATCGCCTCCCAATATGCTTGCTAATGTCTTCCATAGTAATCCCCTCCTCCCACAAAATCTTAAGCTCGTCAACTAATGGCCATGGCAGGATATTGTAGTTCACAAGGACTATTAACTACACACCATAAGAATTCAACAAAAGTCTGAATGGATTCACGCCATCCATAGCAAGACTAAGCCAAAGATTCCTTGGCTCTCATGCAAAGCTTGGGAAGGTGGAGACCATGCGGTCCCATGCCACATTGTTAATCTCGCCATGATGCGTGAAACATGTGATGCATGTATAGTATAAGTGAAAAGTGTCGAAGAATCTTTCGAGGGATGATTTAGCCCTACAAATCTTGTCGATACATGTGAGCACGACACTTTGTTCAATTTCCATGGCCTCATATTCTCCTCAAAAGAGCATGCAATCATTAACACATGTATGAAGGTCGTTATAATCCATGCCAAGCTTCTGTAACACGTGTTGAACATCATCACAAGACTTGGGCATCATTTTTTTCTTATTTATACATCAAGACAAATGAGTGTGGTATATACCTAAACAACTCAGTCACACTTACATTGCTCCATCCATATTTTGCATGTATACTTAAGAGTACAAGGAGTATCTTTAAGTGAGATACTTGACACCCATCGTATAATGGTATAGACGTCTCCTATCTTAATGGATCGGATAACCCGATATCCATGGATAGTAATGCATCGATCATAGTTATTTCTTTCCCTCCTTCCCTTTATTTCTTTATTTTTCTCTCTCCCCTCTATATTTCTATTTCTCTCCCCCTCCCTCTTTGTTTCTTCCTCTTTTTCTCTTTCTCTCCCTCCCTCTCTATTTTCTCTCCTCTCATCTCTCCCTCTCTTTCTCTCTCCCTCCCTCCCTCTCTCTCACTCTCTCTTCTAGTTCTCTCCCTCCCTCCCTCTATTTATTTCCCTCTCTCTTCTTGTCACTTTCTTTGTTTCTCTCCTTTTCTCTCTTTAAGGAGTTTCTCTCCCTCTCCCTTCTCTCTCATTCTCTCCCTCCTCTCTATTTGTCTCTGTAAAAATATTAAGGATGCATGCTAAGGTGGACCACTAATGAGCAAATAGACAATCATAATAAGGCATAAGTAATGACAAAGAAGAATAGCTGATATTATCCAAGCATAATACAAGTACAACTAAATGAGAATGATTGTTCTTAAATAAGTGTGCAGATGAGTGTCTTCTATAGGCTTACAATAGGTGGTATTAGTAGGTGAAAACAAGGTGGAAAGGGACCATGGTATTCACCAATTGTGGTTTTAATAAACCATGCATACATGACCTAGTCTAAGGCTTTATTTGCAATGTGATTCTTTGCCTTGATGTTCCTTATAAAGAGGCTATAGTGGTGTGATTGCACATTTCTCAACACCCCTCCTCAATCACAACCAAGGACTGAGTATATAGAGGCTATCATGAGTAGAACCTTGCTAAGTGTAGACATGGAAGGAAACAACCATATAAAGCTAGAGGCTGTCACAAGGCCTCATTAAGTGTGTAGAGGTTGTAGTGTGCAAAGGTTACATGAGGAGTACAAATGCTTATGGTAAGAACATTAGGCAAGTAGACATTTAAAACTTTAAAAAGTCTATCAGAAAATGAGCTACAAAAGAGGGACTAGTGAGTCCTATCCTTTTGTTATTGGTTGTCTTCTTCTTCTTCTTCTCCATTGTTATCTTCATCTTCTTTGACTGTTGCAAGATATGCTCTTTGAGATCTTTTCTTAGCATGGAAAAACTTCTCAATATGCCAAGTTTTCTTACAAAAATCACAAACTATGCTCTTCTTCCCTTTCACATAGAGGAGTTGTTGGTCTCCTCTTGGGGTCCTTGTTTCTACCTTGCTCTTGAACTTCTTTTCCTCTTCCAGGAGAGAGGCATTGATATCCACAAGATTCAGGTTTGACATGTTGATTAATGTGGTAGACACATTATCAAACTCAAGTGAAAGACTCTTGAGAAGCACTCAAATACAAATGTCTTCATCCATCTTCAAGTTGATTCCTACAAGTTGTGTCAACAAGCTTTCCATATAATTCAAATGAGTTGCAAGTGAGGTGCTAATTTTCATGTCAAGCCTAAAAATTTCAATTAGTAAGCCATATTTGGAGGATTTTGAGTGAGCTCCAAATAGGGTTTCTAATCGATCCCATGTTGCTTGAGAGGTTTTACAATCATCAACATGATGAATGTAGATGTCATCAAGTTCGAGCTTGAGCCTTGTCATCATTTTTATCCCATATGACTGAGAGTGTAGCTTCCCTTGGTTTCTTCTCTTAACCATGTGGGAGCTTTCACTCAACCGCCAAGACCCACGGATCGCTTATTGTTTCAAGCATTCCAAGCTGAGCACTAATGGCTACCTCTCACATAGCTGACGCACCATTCATATCTACGCATGTAGTGAGCTTACCTCCATGCTGATCGAGTTACCTCCTCTCCCATGCACTCCGGTAGCTCCACGATCCAAGTGCAAGCTTCAAGCAAGCTCCATCCTCAAGCTCCATGCTCTAAGCTCCATAGCCACAAGCAAGACAAGAGAAGAGAAGAGAAGAGAAGAAGAGAGGGGAAGATGGAGAGCTTCTCCTCCCCGATCCCTCACCCTCACACACTCTAACACTCCCTCTCTCAAGCACAAGCTCAAGCAAGCAAGAACAAGAAGAAGAAGAAGACGACGAGAGCCACTTTTAGCCACACACAAGAATGAGCTTCTCATTCACTTTTCAACTTTATATACAAAACACTAAATCCCTTTTGGGCGGTCATCACCTTATCCCCTTTTTTACATGGCCGGCCATGGCCTAGGCCCTTTTTCCCATTGTCCTCCTATCTTCCTAGCTTCCTTCCTACCGCCCATCTACCTTTACAAATTGCACAGGTGAGAGCCCAGCACTCTTAAAATAAATCATGGTGCGCCTTGTGCTTTTTTACAAAATTATTGACTTGTGCTTTTTCTTGGGCCCCTTTTTTCTTTATTTAGGCCTTTTCTGCCTTCTTGTGTTTCCATATTTTTCTTGGTGCACCTTCGTCTTCCATTTCACTTTTGGCTTGGCCTTGTCTTCTGCTTCAACCTTTCCAGCTTTTCCACCTTTGTTCATTTGAGGGTTAACATTGCCCCCCTCCTAGACAAGTGCCAGTCCCATGGCACTCACCGTCATAGATAGCAGGCTTTGGCATGCACTGAAGATGTAGGTAGAAGGGACATCTGTGGTTGCCGTGGAGGAGTGTCGGTAGTGGTGTGGAGGAAGGTCATTGGGGGCACATTGGTGGCCTAGGTGGCGGGTGGTAGGGTTGTTGGAGTTGGTGGTAGGGATATTCTTTGTTGGGGATTGCACTGATGGCCAGCACAAGTGTTGGTTTGTTGGGGATTCTACACGTGACGATTCTTGGCGGGCTTGCAGGATGATAAAGGATAAGAATTCAGAGTTGGGTGTCGATGAAGAGCGAACGACACTTTCATTGGATTCTTCAATACCTGCGATTGAAAACCTCTCATAAGTGGTCTCTCCCTAGGGCTAGTGCTAGTCTTCTCTATCTTGCACAAGACATAGTTCAATTAGTTTGAGAGATAGGTCGAACTCTAAGCAAGCTGAGAGTATTGTCCTGCACTTGAGGACCCAAACTGTATATATATTTCGGTGCAGATATTATGTGAGTGCTCGTCATACTTAGATATTACATAGTCAGAAGACCGCGGGTTGGTTTCTCGTAACAATGTGTGGATGAAGCAAAGTTGTCCATGTTGAGAAGTACACGTGAAGGTGTATGAGACATCCTTTGCGTTGTGACTACACGACATAACATAATTGAACACAGGGACACCGCACTTTTAGTAGCTGGTAGCTACTTGTATTGCTTGACAAGTACAGTGTACTTTCCATGGCTGTTCGTGCATGACTTACCACAATGGATTGCAACAGTATTAAGGCAGAGTGCAAAAAAGGAATCGTGCAAATGGGTCAGGGTGACAGGTCTAACCATAAGCGAGACAAGCTCCCTAGGTATGACATGCCCTTGATGTGCCCTGAACAATTGTGGGTGATGCTAAAGGGCTAGGGGACTAGGGACGGAGCCAGCCGACCAAGGTCACTGGACGTACCTAATTTGAGGACCCCTAGGTGATGTGCTGTGATCATGTGTGCTTCATATCTTTTTGTTCTTTTCTTTTCTTTTTTCCTTTTCCGGTTTCTTTTTCGTTTCTTTTTCTTGTTCTTTTTTCTTTCTTTCTTTCTTTCTTTCTTTTTCTCTTTTTTTTTTGGACTTGTCTAAGTACAACCATTGCAATATGTTGAGGCTATCAACCTTTCAATGGGTTGGGAAATGTCAAGCTTTGAAGGCTCAGGAAATGGATATTACAATGATGATTGTGCCCTAGCCTCGTTGTTAGAGAAGCAGTTGTTGAGATGGGGAGATACACTTGAGATATTGCAACCGTCTTTGGAACGTGCGATGTTGGTACAATTGTGATAACAGCTACCATGAGTGCCTGGCATAGAGTGTAACCTAGAAAGAGGAAGTGGTTAAGATCATGCTTTGGGCCATGCGACATGGGCACTCGCAAGGGTGATTTTCGCTTTTGGCAACCTGGCTTTGTCGCGGCTCTTTGTGAGGTTGGTGTCTTGTGGTGACTTGGGCATTGAACATGTTCGCACGAAGACCTGCGTCATCGTGCATCCACTTGTCACTTCATGAGAATATATGCAAGTCGCATGCATCAAGTACAACGAACAGATGCAATCATGTCAAGATATTAATTTATCAAAATCCTATGATGCTGGTTGCGATGCATATTCCGATGCTTGTTAAAGATGTGGCATACATTAGCAATAGGTAAGAAAAGTATATACAGGTGGGGAACCTGCCCTTTAACCATTTAAAGACAAAAAGTTATGGCAGGATGGCCTTTGTTAAGATGTTTATATATCATAGGAGCTACTCTATTTGCACGAGGCGGGGCGAGTCCGGGTGGTCGCACGACTGAGGCTCTGCTGATGAGGGGCTCCTGTGAGGTTGGGCAAGGAAGATATCAACCGGGACCTAAATGGTGTAGTCCTCCCTAGCCGCAACTGTTTCGAGAATGCTTTTGAACAATGCATCAAATTATTGCTTATCTCAAGCTGCCCTCTCCTCTTTTGAGCACCTGGTGCCCGAGCGTATGGTGGGGGCCCGCACGACCGGTGTTGCCATGCCCCATGTGCTCCCTTGAGCTTCTATCCCCCTTGGCCTGGGGATTTTTTGGGCTACGTCTGGGGTGGTGTCACTTGGGGCCTCGTTTCTTTGCATACCTTTTAAGGGTAGGTACGTAGCATTCCGGCGGAGAAGCTTGTGCTACATGCTCCATTCGACGGCGGATAGTGTCCTTGCAAGCCACCTGCACTGGGTGCTCCATGTTGACTACTGTAGGGGGAATTGCAAAATGCGAACCAAGGATTAGGCCTTGAGGCAAGATAAAACTATTCGCATATGGAAGGGATTATACAGTGGGGTATCAAGTGCATATGATTAGGAGGGGAGAGGTGAGGCATGCAGTGTTTGTTGTAGAGGGATGGCCCCCATGATGATGTTTGTTTTGCCTCCAGCCATTAGCAGATCTTGGCTTATGCTAAGTTGAGTGGACTAGTTTTCATGGAGTGGAGCAGGGCTCATCCCTGGAAGGATAGACTGAAAAAGAGGAAAGGTGTATAGAAAGAGACGGTGCCCCATCTACACCATTAGAGATATTGGTTAGAGTTTCGTATGGCAATAATGAGGGTTGCATGCCCTTCTCTTGGAGGTGGGAATGGTCACACGACTTCTAAATGTGTGGTGAGAGGACCTGAGGAGCTCAGCCTGTGAAACGCAACTCTTCTCCCTGCGCTTGACTATCATTGCCTATGTGTGTTGATCTTATCTATATAGGGTCACAAAAATCATTGTTTATTTATGTACATATTTACGAATCCATGTCACTTCACAAGGATAAAAACCAATTGTAGAACTTCAAATTGTACTAGAGTGTGGCACATGTCACAACCAAGGACTGAGTATATAGAGGCTATCATGAGTAGAACCTTGCTAAGTGTAGACATGGAAGGAAACAACCATATAAAGCTAGAGGCTGTCACAAGGCCTCATTAAGTGTGTAGAGGTTGTAATGTGCAAAGGTTACATGAGGAGTACAAATGCTTATGGTAAGAACATTAGGCAAGTAGACATTTAAAACTTTAAAAAGTCTATAAGAAAATGAGCTACAAAAGAGAGACTAGTGAGTCCTATCCTTTTGTTATTGGTTGTCTTCTTCTTCTTCTTCTCCATTGTTATCTTCATCTTCTTTGACTGTCGCAAGATATGCTCTTTGAGATCTTTTCTTAGCATGGAAAAACTTCTCAATATGCCAAGTTTTCTTACAAAAATCACAAACTATGCTCTTCTTCCCTTTCACATAGAGGAGTTGTTGGTCTCCTCTTGGGGTGCTTGTTTCTACCTTGCTCTTGAACTTCTTTTCCTCTTCCAGGAGAGAGGCTTTGATATCCACAAGATTCAGGTTTGACATGTTGATTAATGTGGTAGACACATTATCAAACTCAAGTGGAAGACTCTTGAGAAGCACTCAAATGCAAATGTCTTCATCCGTCTTCAAGTTGATTCCTACAAGTTGTGTCAACAAGCTTTCCATATAATTCAAATGAGTTGCAAGTGAGGTGCTAATTTTCATGTCAAGCCTAAAATTTTCAATTAGTAAGCCATATTTGGAGGATTTTGAGTGAGCTCCAAATAGGGTTTCTAATCGATCCCATGTTGCTTGAGAGGTTTCACAATCATCAACATGATGAATGTAGATGTCATCAAGTTCGAGCTTGAGCCTTGTCATCATTTTTATCCCATATGACTGAGAGTGTAGCTTCCCTTGGTTTCTTCTCTTAACCATGTGGGAGCTTTCACTCAACCGCTAAGACCCACAGACCGCTTATTGTTTCAAGCATTCCAAGCTGAGCACTAATGGCTACCTCTCACATAGCCGACGCACCATTCATATCTACACGTGTAGTGAGCTTACCTCCATGCTGATCGAGTTACCTCCTCTCCCATGCACTCCGGTAGCTCCACGATCCAAGTGCAAGCTTCAAGCAAGCTCCATCCTCAAGCTCCACACTGTAAGCTCCATAGCCACGAGCAAGACAAGAGAAGAGAAGAGAAGAGAAGAAGAGAGGGGAAGATGGAGAGCTTCTCCTCCCCGATCGAGTACCTCCTCTCCCATGCACTCCGGTAGCTCCACGATCCAAGTGCAAGCTTCAAGCAAGCTCCATCCTCAAGCTCCACACTGTAAGCTCCATAGCCACGAGCAAGACAAGAGAAGAGAAGAGAAGAGAAGAAGAGAGGGGAAGATGGAGAGCTTCTCCTCCCCGATCCCTCACCCTCACACACTCTCACACTCCCTCTCTCAAGCACAAGCTCAAGCAAGCAAGAACAAGAAGAAGAAGAAGAAGACGAGAGCCACTTTTAGCCACACACAAGAATGAGCTTCTCATTCACTTTTCAACTTTATATACAAAACACTAAATCCCTTTTGGGCGGTCATTACCTTATCCCCTTTTTTACATGGCCGGCCATGGCCTAGGCCCTTTTTCCCATTGTCCTCCTATCTTCCTAGCTTCCTTCCTACCGCCCATCTACCTTTACAAATTGCACGGGTGAGAGCCCAACACTCTTAAAATAAATCATAGTGCGCCTTGCGCTTTTTTACAAAATTATTGACTTGTGCTTTTTCTTGGGCCCCTTTTTTCTTTATTTAGGACTTTTCTGCACTTCTTGTGTTTCCACATTTTTCTTGGCGCACCTTCGTCTTCCGTTTCACTTTTGCCTTGGCCTTGTCTTCTGCTTCAACCTTTCCAGCTTTTCCACCTTTGTTCGTTTGAGGGTTAACATTGCCCCCCTCCTAGACAAGTGCCAGTCCCATGGCACTCACCGTCGTAGATAGCAGGCTTTGGCATGCACTGAAGACGTGGGTAGAAGGGACATCTGTGGTTGCCGTGGAGGAGTGTCGGTAGTGGTGTGGAGGAAGGTCATTGGGGGCACGTTGGTGGCCTAGGTGGCTGGTGGTAGGGTTGTTGGAGTTGGTGGTAGGGATGTTCTTTGTTGGGGATTGCACTGATGGCCAGCACAAGTGTTGGTTTGTTGGGGATTCTACAGATGATGATTCTTGGCGGGCTTGCAGGATGATAAAGGATAAGAATTCAGAGTTGGGTGTCGATGAAGAGCGAACGACACTTTCATTGGAGTCTTCAATACCTGCGATTGAAAACCTCTCATAGGTGGTCTCTCCCTAGGGCTAGTGCTAGTCTTCTCTATCTTGCACAAGACATAGTTCAAAAAGTTTGGGAGATAGGTCGAACTCTAAGCAAGCTGAGAGTATTGTCCTGCACTTGAGGACCTAAACTGTGTATATATTTCGGTGCAGATATTATGTGAGTGCTCGTCATACTTAGATATTACATAGTCAGAAGACCGCGGGTTGGTTTCTCGTAACAATGTGTGGATGAAGCAAAGTTGTCCATGTTGAGAAGTACACGTGAAGGTGTATGAGACATCCTTTGCATTGCGACTACACGACGTAACATAATTGAACACAGGGACACCGCACTTTTAGTAGCTGATAGCTACTTGTATTGCTTGACAAGTACAGTGTACTTTCCATGGCTGTTCGTGCGTGACTTACCACAATGGATTGCAACGGTATTAAGGCAGAGTGCAAAAAAAGAATCGTGCAAATGGGTCAGGGTGACAGGTCTAACCATAAGCGAGACAAGCTCCCTAGGTATGACATGCCCTTGATGTGCCCTGAACAATTGTGAGTGATGCTAAAGGGCTAGGGGACTAGGGACGGAGCCAGCCGACCAAGGTCACTGGACGTACCTAATTTGAGGACCCCTAGGTGATGTGCTGTGATCATGGGTGCTTCATATCTTTTTGTTCTTTTCTTTTCTTTTTTCTTTTTTCGTTTTCTTTTTCGTTTCTTTTTCTTGTTCTTTTTTCTTTCTTTCTTTCTTTCTTTTTCTCTTTTTTTTTTTGGACTTGTCTGAGTACAACCATTGCAATATGTTGAGGCTATCAACCTTTCAATGGGTTGGGAAATGTCAAGCTTCAAAGGCTCAGGAAATGGATATTACAGTGATGATTGTGCCCTAGCCTCGTTGTTAGAGAAGCAGTTGTTGAGATGGGGAGATACACTTGAGATATTGCAACCGTCTTTAGAACGTGCGACGTTGGTACAATTGTGGTAACAGCTACCGTGAGTGCCCGGCATAGAGTGTAACCCAGAAAGAGGAAGTGGTTAAGATCATGCTTTGGGCCATGTGACATGGGCACTCGCAAGGGTGATTTTCACTTTTGGCAACCTGGCTTTGTCGTGGCTCTTTGTGAGGTTGGTGTCTTGTGGTGACTGAGGCATTGAACATGTTCGCACGAAGACCTGCGTCATCATGCATCCACTTGTCACTTCATGAGAATATATGCAAGTCGCATGCATCAAGTACAACGAACAGATGCAATCATGTCAAGATATTAATTTATCAAAATCCTATGATGTTGGTTGCAATGCATATTCCGGTGCTTGTTAAAGATGTGGCATACATTAGCAATAGGTAAGAAAAGTATATACAGGTGGGGAACCTGCCCTTTAACCATTTAAAGACAAAAAGTTATGGCAGGATGGCCTTTGTTAAGCTGTTTATATATCATAGGAGCTACTCTATTTGCACGAGGCGGGGAGAGTCCGGGTGGTCGCACGACTGAGGCTCTGTTGGTGAGGGGCTCCTGTGAGGTTGGGCAAGGAAGATATCGATGGGGACCTAAATGGTGTAGTCCTCCCTAGCCGCAACTGTTTCAAGAATGCTTTTGAACAATGCATCAAATTCTTGCTTATCTCAAGCTGCCCTCTCCTCTTTTGAGCACTTGGTGCCCGAGTGTATGGTGGGGGCCCGCACGACCGGTGTTGTCATGCCCCATGTGCTCCCTTGAGCTTCTATCCCCCTGGCCTAGGGATTTTTTGGGCTACGTCCGGGGCGGTGTCACTTGGGGCCTCGTTTCTTTGCATACCTTTTAAGGGTAGGTACGTAGCATTCTGGCGCAGGAGCTTGTGCTGCATGCTCCCTTCGACGGGGGATAGTGTCCTTGCAAGCCAGCTGCACTGGGTGCTCCATGTTGACTACTGTAGGGGGACCTACAAAATGCGAACCAAGGATTAGGCCTTGAGGCAGGATAAAACTATTCGCATATGGAAGGGATTATACAGTGGGTTATCAAGTGCATATGATTAGGAGGGGAGAGGTGAGGCATGCAGTGTTTGTTGTAGAGGGATGGCCCCCATGATGATGTTTGTTTTGCCTCCAGCCATTAGCAGATCTTGGCTTATGCTAAGTTGCGTGGACTAGTTTTCATGGAGTGGAGCAGGGCTCATCCCTGGAAGGATAGACCGAAAAAGAGGAAAGGTGTATAGAAAGGGACGGTGCCCCATCTACACCATTAGAGATATTGGTTAGAGCTTCGTATGGCGATAATGAGGGTTGTATGCCCTTCTCCTGGAGGTGGGAATGGTCACACGACTTCTAAATGTGTGGTGAGAGGACCTGAGGAGCTCAGCTTGTCAAACCCAACTCTTCTCCTTGCGCTTGACTATCATTGCCTATGTGTGTTGATCTTATCTATACAGGGTCACAAAAATCATTGTTTATTTATGTACATATTTACGAATCCATGTCACTTCACGAGGATAAAAACCAATTGTAGAACTTCGGATTGTACTAGAGTGTGGCACATGTATCCAATACTCGTGGTAGCTTACTCAATAACGATAGATATTTTGCAACATCGAGTAGCATGGAACCTTGTCTGAGTCTACTAGCAACATGTAACTCCTCCTCAGTGAGAACCTTATCAAACAGAGAGTTCTCTTGGCTAGTTTCCACTAAGCTTGTACCCCGAATGGCAGTCAACACTCGAAAGGAAGTTGGTGCCACATAGGTTGGGTCTCTTTGAGACTGCCCTTTGGCCAATCGCTCCTCTGAGATTGTCATAATTTGGACTCCTAGTTCTCAGCCATTGCAACACGGTTTTCAAACCAACATTTCTCAAATTAACTTTGACCCTCCGATTGTCGCTTTAGTTGCTCTATCCCTAAGAAATTTGATTGGCAGAGCACATCATTGAATGTTACAATTAAGCATAGTTCGTCAGCTTCCTCATCAGAGGTGAGTCGCATGCGTTCATGCAAGAGCTTGTCATAGTGCTCGTCAAGATGTTCTTGCTCTTTCCAAGATAGGGAAAATGGCAAGTATTCTTCAAGCTGCTCCTTAGGGAATGCGCCCATGTCTGCCAGGACATAAACACATGCAAATACTTTGAGCTTAGCATCCAACTCAGTTAAGCATTCTACGACACTTCCATGTTCAACGAGGGCTTGCTCGGTTGCTATCTCATGCAAGGTTCTAGGAGTTTCCCTAGGCTTTAGCATAGTTGGGGGCTCAGGCCTAGATGAGCAAGATTGGTCAATGCTAGGGTTGCTTATGCTCTCGGGGTTTCCATGTTTCCTTGAGGCTTTGTTATTGCGTCATGGTTCTCGTTGGATGTGACTAGTATAAATTTTTCACCCTGTTGTGATAACTTTATATCCACTCTTGATTGGTTAATGCGAGTTTTGTTGTCGATGGATTGAGTGTTTAAAGCAACCATTGATGGTAACGGCTACTTTGATTTTTCAGAGCACACGGATGTGTTTGAGGTTTCACCACTATTAGAAGAGACATCAATGGGTCCATTGGTGGATGGACTCGATGCTTTATTCCTCAGCTCTCCAATGCTCTTGGTCTCAATGTTCTTGGGATCCACAACCACCTGTAACTATTGTTGTTTTCGATGTTTTCTCCTCTTTTTCTTGGTCAATGAAGGTGCATAACTTAACGGCTCAAGACCCTGAACTAGGTCAATTGTTGATGTGCTTGGTTGCGTCTCAGCTTTCCCCTTCTCTGGTGTGTCCTCATGGGATGTGGCTGCACCCTGCTGAACAGCCTTGCTAGGTTGATTGGTCAGATGCGCCATCTCCTTGGCCACATCTTTGAGAGGTTTCTCCTCAAGCCTAGGCTTTAGGTGCTTTGGAAGTGCTGGAGTTGTCAAGGATACTGGTTGCGGCACCTCCTCCCCAGGTGAACTACTAAGGACACGTTTTGCAAGGGTCGTTGTCACGGCCAAGGGCTGTGACTGTTGTGATCCCTAATTGGAAGTAGTATGGCTAGTTCAGTGGACTCACTACTCTTGGTGGATTGCGGTGTCAAGTCCCTAGGGCAATCGGAAGTGGTCGTGTCTTTTGTTGCCCTTTGAGCATTCACCTGTGTAGATCGAGCATGAGTTGATCTAGTCACATTAGGTTGCACAGGTATATCCTTGGGCTGAGAGCTACAGATGGTGTCATGTCCCACCTCTTGGACATTTGGAAGCTTAGGTGGAGATAGAGATTGGGATTGAGCAGCCGCCCTTAATGACTGTTGTTGTGCTTCCTTTATCTGTTTGGGAAAAGAGGGTGTAGGAGATCTAGGACTCTTAGGTGGACTTGGCACTGGCTGAATGATTTGCTCGAGGCTATTAGACGATTGTGCCATTTGCCTTGTTGAGCAATCAGCCTTCTCACGAGCAGCATTGTGCCTCTGGTGTTCATTATCCTCTTGGGGAATCAAAGGCTCCTTGGGTACTAGTGGCTTTTGTGTATCCTCAACGATTACATCTAATATCTACTTGTCAAGCATGCTAGGCTAAGGATCTACCCTCCGATTAGTCCCGTTTGGTTTCTTGATTTCGACCGTGAGGGGCTCAATTACTCCAATGTTTTTAACTCGAGACTTGGTCTTTCGTTTAGATCTCCTCCTATGCTTATTTACTCTTGATACGATCTGGCCTTCAATCGACAGAGGAGGTTTAGCAGGGGGTTTTGGCATCCAAATCCATTGGTTACCTGCATAATACCCTTGAGCACATAGCAATGCTTTGGATATCCATCGCGGTGTTGTGCTGACCCTCCATCGATGCCTTCGTCTATAAGGCTTGGGTTTCTTTTGGGGTCTTCTACGATATTTGTAAGTCCAAAGACCATCCTTGGCATTGTCTCCTAACCTTCTTATTTCAGACATGGCCTCACTCACTGGTTCTCGTTGTTCGACCTGTGCTTGTATCAACTCTTCCAACAAGTCCTTGCTCTCGTTAGCAGGCTTGACTGTTATGTCAGCACCTTCCTTGCCTTTCCCTCGAGGTTCAATGAGGTCACCCTTGCTAAAGGTTGTGACTATCCTCACACTCGGTAGTGTCAAGTGTATTCTCTATGCTACATAGTTGGCCTCACACTTGGTCGCCCTTTTGAAGGGTCTTCCTAGGAGGGTTTCCTTCCCACAATTAGCACTATTTGGAGGAACATGAAATAGGATAGGCAAGCTTTCAGTTTCAATTGTCACAAGGATTTTGCACTTCCCTATGAGTGCTTGTGGGTGTCCCCCGTAAGGACTAAGAGTTGCATTATTCGGTGTGAGCTTTGGTTGGCCTAGTAGGGTCCATGCTTCATAGGTCAAGATATTAAAATCTGCTCCTTCATCAATCAGAGCATCGATAGTGTGCTCTCTTTTCGCGGTGAGTTTGACCCTAAGATAAGCAGGTGGTACTATGTCTTCATCTTCTGGGTCTTGGCTTATAAATTTAAGCCTTCTAATAAATGCCCTTGGGTCCCCAATTGCACAACCATATGTGGATTCTCCATTGATGTATTGGATCGTCTGTGCAGTGCTATTCAAGGTGCATCTATCATCAGAACTATCATATCTAGTCATCCTCGCAGTTGTAGCTTGATGTTGTTGATTTCCGCTTTGACTAGATGCAGTCCAAATGCAACATGTACGTGTTTTTGCAGTGTGGCCTTTTTGCCCTTATTGGATAGATTGGTCCATTGAGGTTCTAGGGTCTTTGTTTGTCTCTGTTCGGGTATGGGCTTTTGATTACTCTTTTGCAAGTGAGAATCCATGTAGTTCCCCTGACCCGCAGGGACGTTACGGTAAATGCCATACGTAATTTAAAAGATCATTTATAGCCAAATTTTGAACTACTTGCTCTAAGTTTCAGGCCAGTTATCGATCTATGATATGGTTTCGGCTCTATATGGTCTCTCGGTCAGTTTCACTATCTTCAGGTTAAAATTTGAAAAAAATCTAAATTCGGCCCAACATGTCCGAATTGCAAGGGCCGAGTGCCCGATTCGGCCCGTCCAAGGGCTAAGTAGAAAGGGCCAAATGTAATTGTTGAGGCTCAAATTGCACTATATTAGTACTTTTATACCTTAGTACTAGCATACATGTAGAAGCAGCATATGGAAAGTGACCTAAGATGTCATATGAAGCATTCAGGTTTTTACCTGACATTCAAGTGACTTCCTGACAGTTAGGAGTTCGTGTCTTTTGTATTCCTGCGTGATGAGAAATGAGACATTCTTCAGGACTGCCAGATTCTGGTCGTTTATGTCTGGTTCTAACACTGTGTATCTGTGTCCTAAATATTCGTGATGTCTGTTTCAAGTTATATGATCAGGAGTGAATATGATGATGCAGTGGTTCAACATTGATGAATATAATATGTAGTTCGTGTTTGCATATTCTTCCTGAAGATTAAATGTACGAAATGGCTGTAAATTGTGTCAGGAAGTTCCCTGCAGTGCTAATTTCCTGCATTTCCTGTTATGGTCATGATGGTCCATAACAGTAACTCGTCCGAATGTCAAATTCGGCCAGTTCGAGTCCGGTTGTCTGAGGGCCGAGTGGCCGAGTGGGCTGAGGGCCGAGTCAGGTGGGCCGAGTCGGTAGGGCCGAGGGTTGATTCTAGGACTCAGCCCCGAATCACGGTCACTCGAACCGACCGAAGGAGATTCGTTTTTTCGTCGAACTTCAAAAAATTCGTCGTGCCGAGCGATGGAGGTCGTCCTACTAGTCGAGCAACTTTAGATCCAACCTACTCATACAGTGGAAGGTGTGGAATTACCTGGGCTGGGCAAATAACTCCCAGATGGCTAGATCAAATCGGATCCACTCAACGAAGCTTTCTTCCTCTCTCTTGCTCTCCTGAAACTCTACAATGCACAATGTGACCTTTCTTGCCACTCTTGGCCCCTTATCACCTTGTCCAGGCCTACACTCACCTTAATCGTGCTTCCCTTACTAACGTTTAACCCAAAATTTCATTTCTTGCCCTTCTTTTCCCTGTTTTAGCCTGTTATACAGCAACAGAAAACCCTACTATTTGCTCCAATGTTTTTCTCCTATCCTTTCCAAATGCAAGAAAAAACTATAAGGAAAATACTACACTACTCCATCATGCTTTCCCAAGTCCAAAACAACAAAAACCTACTTGTTAAGGAGATCGAATACCTCTTCAAACTCCCTCGCTTCCTATCTATCTACCCCAAGCACCGATTCGGGGAAAACCCTACTTCAATGCTCAATTCGAAGCGCACAAGCGCTCAAGGCTTGAATCCGTTGGTCCCGGCAATGGAACCAAAATGTAGGAGCTTTCGCTCAACTGCCAAGACCCATAGACTGCTTATTGTTTCAAGCGTTTCAAGCTGAGCACTAATGGCTACCTCTCACATAGCTGACGCACCATTCATATCTACGCGTGTAGTGAGCTTACCTCCATGCCAATCGAGTTACCTCCTCTCCCATGCACTCTGGTAGCTCCACGATCCAAGTGCAAGCTTCAAGAAAGCTCCATCCTCAAGCTCCATACTCTAAGCTCCATAGCCGCAAGCAAGACAAGACAAGAGAAGAGAAGAGAATAAGAGAGGGGAAGATGGAGAGCTTCTCCTCCCCGGTCCCTCACCCTCACACACTCACTCCCTCACACTCTCACACTCCCTCTCTCAAGCACAAGCTCAAGCAAGTAAAAACAAGAACAAGAACAAGAACAAGAAGAAGAGAGCCACTTTTGGCCACACACAAGAATGAGCTTCTCATTCACTTTTCAACTTTATATACAAAACCCTAAATCCCTTTTGGGATCCCCTTATCCCCTTTTTTACATGGCAGTTTTTCTGATCTCTTTTGGTCTTTCTTCTCTTCTTCTATAGCTTGGAGAGTGAGAGATAGAGTGTAAGGTTGAGATTGGTAAGATTTTCTCTTCTTTGCATTTCCTCTTTTCAATGGAGAAATTTTGGATTAAAGTGCTTTTAATGGAGTGTAACAAGGATTGGTTGCAATGAGTGAATAGTGAGATATGAGTGAAAGTCTTATTCTTTCAAAAGTGTAATATTCCCAAACAATAAAACTCACTTTGTTAGTTCAAAAGCTAGTTAGTCAATTAATAAGTTAGTAAGGTTACTAACTAAAGAAAAAATTAACTAAATTAATAATTAAATATAAATAAATAAATAAATAAAACCGAGAGTCGTAACTCGATATTTCTTATGAATTAACAAGGACCGTAGCCAACCTTCATGGAAGTTATAACGTGAACAAGAGATAGGAGCTATATTAATCACTAATGTTAATGTGCGTACTAAGGATAGTCTAAGAATATTAGACTTTTGGACAAGACTAGAATATTTTAGATATTTTAGAGATAATCCTTAAATTTTAAAAAAAGAGATATGGAGATTTTTAGAACTAGATGTCATTTAAAAGAAAAAAAACAAGTGATGTATTAGTTAGTTTGAAGATTTTATAAAAAGAAAAATAAAGAAAAGTGACAACCGAAATTATGCGCACCGCGATCGCAGTCTACAGGCAATAGACAGCACTTCAAACAGAGAAAAGAAGAAGGAGTGAACTGAGAGCTTTCTAATCAAGTGTCTTGGAGTTTTACCCTCATTTCGGAGCCAATGGAACCATCAGATTTATGATCTGAGAATTAGATCACTGATCTTTCCAAGATCCCTCTCCACAAAGAGCTCCTCCTCTCAGCCACAACCCTTCTTCTCCAATTCACTATAAATAAGAGGCATGGGGGGCACTTAGGGGGACATAAGGAGACCTCAAGAGGCTGCGAGAGAGAAGAAGAGAGAAAGAAGGATACTCCTTCAAGAGGTTGTGAGAAGAAGCTAGAGAGAGAGAGAGAGAGAGAGAGAGAGAGAGAGAGGAAGAGACTTAGCTCAAATCCCTTGTCTCGATCTTTCACTAAGCCATATTCTCTTACGCTCTCTCATCTCAAATCAATTCCACCTTCCCTATCTCTCGACCACTCGTGGACGATGGCTCCAAAGCGACGAAGTGGAAAAACCATGGGGATCAACGCAATCGGTCAAGCAACGGGTATTGCCAATGATACGGGAGTGCCCAAGGTTGCGGGAGTTGCCACTACCAATGGAACATCGGGTTTGGCTAATGCGAGCACTGGTAAAGACAAAGTTCCTAATGTTGTCATGCTGCCAACCCAAGTTATTCATTACTAGATTATTATTTTGCTATATAAGATAATTACATAAGATATTAGCTTCTATATTCTTCACTTACACAAATTGATAACTCATCTAGAAAACATATTAGTACAAGCATAAAACAATTAATCACTATGATTTGTAGCTAGAATAATTGAGATTCTAAGTCATAGAATCATGATAGAATTAATTGCCAAAGGTTATTGTGCATATGTCTTTATGCGCATTCGATATAGTTATGGTCAAATGCGACAAGGTTAAGAGTTGATTAGTAATGGTTATAGAAATTGATTGTCTATTTAGGAATTCTATAGTTCATCTCGTTGAGTTATTGACACAATATATTTCCTTAAGGGATTTTGCTTATGTTGGATAAGTGAACCCAAATGGAAAATTCATGCCTTGCTTAAGATGTTATAAGAAGTGTACTCAACACTTCTTTATGGGGAGGAGAATCCTCATTAGAATGTAAGGTTACCTTAGGATAAGGTCTACCTTGGCTATGTGAAGCTATGAATTACATGTTGGGATGATTGTCATTGCATCATTTGATACATATTTGAAAGGACTGTTTGTGTTTGCTAGAATCTAGATTTTTTATTGAAATTATTGTCAAACATAATAAAAGGAAGGATCGCCCTAGGCTACCCCCAAGCTAGCGGCAAGACCCTACTACTCCAAGGGAGTCATGATTATCACTACAAGAGGCTTGGACCGGCTCTGTAGGCGAAAGGTCTGTCAATAGGGATAGTCTCAGACAGTAGGAATTGTAGGTGACAAAGGGGGCTCTGGCTGTAAATCCTGCATTGTTCCAAGAATCTGACGAGCCCCTTCGTGACCCAAGATGGGATCCTAGAATCCTAAATACTAGTTATGAGGGTGGAATCTTGGTGAACAGAATATCCTTATGGAATTCTGTGTATCTTCTGCTGGGACGGAATGATGGAAATTGTAATAAACTTCCAATATAATAAAGAAGTTTGCTTTACTGTTCGAATTGTATGTGTGTTGGTGAGATAATTTATGTGAAGGAACCTATGATTTAATGGACTAATTAAGGAAGCTGGTTGTATATGTTCCAATAAATGTGTTGTAGGTGATTGAAAAACTAAAGATGACCCATCATCATAGGAAAGCGGGTGTGCATAACCCCCGACGGGTCCGTCCAATGGTAAGGTGGTCCTGGTTAGCTGGGACCTTTTCTAAATCGAAAATAGAAATAGGAAGATAGTAAATTGACTAACTAGTCATTAGATAGAACTGACTTGCATTGTTTTAGGGGGCCAGAATGGGATTTTGCCTTATGGGCAGGAGGGTTGACGTACCGCACTCCCCTCCGTCTCCCATTCTCTTTGAACCAAGTGCAATGGCAAGTTCACTTCAAATCGAGTAATCCTCTAAAAAGTGGGACTCAAAATTACTGACGCTAGTTGGCTGCTAAGAGACCCATCCGATTTTAGGAACCCAATTCTTCATGTCGATCCTAGTGGATTTGGCCGAAACTCTCCATTTGTGAAGTAGACTCGATAGGGCCTAAGTGACAAACCCTGTGATGTTCCAAGGGAGCACTGGGTGGCATCATTTATGGGAAAACCTACTAATGGACTACTAAAAGGTGTGCCGTGGATTGAGACTAGTGGACACCTCATAGTTGGTATCAGAGCACACGTTAGTATAGATTACGACGTAAGCTTAAGAAAAATATTTTTTCTAAGCATAGCCTAGGACATGTTTTCTTCTCTTTATTAATCTATGTTTTTTAATTATGGCAGAGTAACGAATCTTGGAAGCGATTTTTGATCTTTCAAGTAATGTTTATGTCAGCTATGCATTCATCCAGTTTTGTTGGAGAATTCAGATGATGCGGGTACTA
Organism: Lygodium microphyllum; assembly: GCF_053477565.2. Classification (NCBI taxonomy): domain Eukaryota; kingdom Viridiplantae; phylum Streptophyta; class Polypodiopsida; order Schizaeales; family Lygodiaceae; genus Lygodium; species Lygodium microphyllum. The sequence goes on along the minus strand of NC_141158.1, from coordinate 7,132,357 downwards.
GATCAGTTGTACAACCCCTCGCCTCTATATCGTGAAAGACGGTGGATGATTAGTGGAGGATATTGCTATATCGATGCAAGCCGTCTAGCTTATCTTCAAAATAACCTGAAAAGGGTAAAATGGATGGAAGATCTTAAAGTTGTCAAGATCTATCTATTTCATGAGGCTAGTGTAAACTCAACCCTGTATACTAGAGGCAAGAAGATCAAACTAAACCAATATATCTATGGGGAAGTTACGAAGATCGTTCTGGCTAACAGAATAAAAGTCATAGGTCGCTCTAGCCGCTGCAACTACAAAAAAGACGAATTTCCTGAACTCCCTCAAAAATATAGATTCCTAGATATTTACTCTTCGAATCCAAGTTACTTCATAAAGGATGTATCAGAGTGTCATACTTAGATTGTAGTAGGGAATCTTTTCCTGAGAGAAAATAAGATGAGCCTACGAGCCATCTGAATAATGTATTTCCTTCAATCTGACTACCTTGTACATCCGTTGTAATAAAATATTGATTGATACTTTATCAATCAGAGAAATAATGCAACCTTATTTTTTTTCTTGAAACCTATGAAATTGCAATTTAACTTTAGCATGGGAAGAGAGTTTATTTGAGAGTTGTTTCAATAAACTAAGCGAGAGATAATTTGAGTACTGAACTCTATTATTGACACTATATAGATTTGTAAAATTTAACTTACGAATTGCTGAAAATTTACCAGAATCTTGCACCCACAATAATTCCCAATGAAGCTCAAGAGAAAACGAATCTTTTGAAGCAGGGTTTGACGGGAAAGGCGAAAATGTGGAAGCTGATGCAGAGATTTGGATCGAATCTATGGAAGATTATTTTACTGCTACTGGAACTATCCGAGCCAACCAAGCCATGATAGCTAAGCTAAAATTAATTGGCAAAGCTCGACTTTGGTGGAAGCAATGGTGCCGAGATCAAGGTGTCCCTAAAAATACCATTACTTGGGATTTCCTGAAAGAAGTTTTAAGAGGAAGGTATTTACCTCCAGCTTATCACACCCAAAAGATGAACGAGTTCTTCAATTTGAAGCAAATGGGGCTGACCTTGGAAGCATACTACTCCAAGTTTGTTTCTCTTCTTAAATATGCACTCCCCATGGATACTGTTCAACAAGTGTCCAAGTTTTGCAATGGGCTAAATTATCCTTTGAACACTCATTTAGAATCAATGCGCCCCATAGACCTCCAGGATGCTTTGTTTCGAGCTGCTCCTATTGTGCGGGAAGTACAATCAAAGCCTAATAACAATATGTTCTGGAGCTACAATAACCAGAACAAAGGAGGATTCAAAGGTCAAGCAAAAAGAACCCAAGGATAATTTTTCCAAGGACAAAAGAAGAAGGAAAAATCCAACGCAGTTGGAAATTTTATTCCTACCCAGGGGAACAAGGATGGTCTTAGGTGCTTCCACTATAATGAGACAGGACATTTCAGGAGAGATTGTCCAAAGCTTGGTAGGAACCATCACCAAGGCCAATTTCAAGGTCAAGGCACAGCTGCCCAAGGCCGTGGTCATGTAGCTATGGCAAGAGGAAGAACGTCAAATATTACCCTAAAAGAGACTAATAAGGAGGAAGACCCTACTTTGGAAGAAGATATTGAAAGAGCAACTGTTCATGCTGCATTCCACAAGAAAGGACCAAATCGTCAATATTCGGTAATATAAACACCGGCTAGTCACCAAGGTAAATCATTTAAAGTTTTGATTGACTGTCGAAGTACACATTCATTTATCTCACCCAAGTGTGCTAAGAAGATAGGTATAGGTACGATAAATGCATCAAAGCTGCTTGTGGAATTAGCAAATGGAAAGGATGTACTTTCTACACAGCAAACTGCCAAGGTAGAGTTTAACCTAGGAGAAAACCTTTCAAGTATGAGGTTCAGAGTAATGAACCTAGGAGCCTATGAATGTTTACTAGGAATGGATTGGCTGATTCCCAATGATGCTCATATCCATTGTGGAAAAGGTCAAGTCACATTTCAATATTTGAATGGTGAAATAGCAACTACACAAGGTGAAATAGGGAAACCTAAAGTTCAATTAGCAAAAGCTTCTCGAATTGTGAAAGGCTTGAAGAAAGGATTACCTATTTACTTGATCAAGCTTAATAAGATAAATCAAGATGGTCATGCAGAAGAACCATCCTAGTTAAAAGAGTACGTCGACATATTTCCTGAAGAACTAACTTAGTTACCTCCGAAAAGAGAAGTTGATTATGAGATCAAACTTGTTCCAGGAGCCGCTCCAGTGGCAAAGAGACCTTACAAAATGTCTATTCCTAAAGCCATCGAATTAAAAGAGCAACTCAAGCAACTGCTAGAACAAGGGTATATCCGGCCAAGTAGTTCACCATGGGGAGTCCCAGCATTATTTCAAAAGAAGAAAGATGGAACTCTCCATCTTTGTATCGACTACGGGGGCTAAATTAGGTGATAGTAAAGAATAAATACCCAATTCCGAGGATAGATGAGCTTCTTGATCGTCTACAAGGAGCAAAAGATCTATTCTAAAATTGATCTTTGGTCAGGATATTATCAGATTAGAGTCAAGAATGAAGATATTCCAAAGACTCCCTTCAACACAAGATACGGTCATTTCGAATTCATCATGATGTCATTTGGGTTGACAAATGCTCCAGCTACCTTCAACAGGTTAATGCATGACATTTTTAGACCTCATTTTGATGATTTTGTTCTTGTATTCTTTGATGACGTCCTAACTTATTCTAAGGAGGAAGAAGATCATGAACCACATCTTCGCATTGTCCTAGAGACAATGAGAACACACAAGTTGTATGCCAAGAAGAAGAAGTGTGCGTTCTTTAAAAGGAAGATTGAATACTTGGGATTCATAGTGTCTGTTGAGGGTATATCAGTAGATCCTACCAAGGTCAAGGATGTTCAAGATTGGCCACCCCCAACCACTATCAAGGAAGTGAGAAGTTTTCTAGGTCTAATAGGATGGTATAGGGTATTCATCAGAAACTATGCTCAAATTGCAGCACCTCTTACAAATTTACTTAAGAAGCAAGTTGCCATTAATTGGACGCCAATCGAATAGTCTAGCTTTGAGCAACTAAAGCATAGTTTGGTAACTGCTCCTATCTTAAGGCTACCTAACTTAAGCAAGGAATTTGAAGTTGTCACAGATGCCGGCTCTCTTGCATTGGGATGTGTACTAATGCAGGAAGGACATCCTGTAGCTTACTCTTCAAGAAAATTGAAAAACCATGAGTTGAAATATGCTACTCACGACCTAGAGTTATTAGCTGTGATTCATGCTCTCAAATTATGGAAACATTACTTGCTTGGAAATAAGTTTTTCTTAATCACAGATCATAAAAGTCTTAAGTGGATTTTTACTCAGCTTGACCTTAATATGAGGCAACGACGTTGGATCGAGGTTCTACAGGAATATGACTTTGAAATTAAGTTCAGACCCAGTAAAGAAAATGTAGTAGCAGATGCCCTTAGCCGTAAAGCCTTCCTTAATGCTCTTATCTCACTGAAGAACCATCTAGGTCAGAAACTCTGGCTACAATGGTATCAATGCCAACTAATCCTATCATCGAGTTAACCAAGGATGAGGCAAATAAGGACCCAGACTATCAGCAATTGTTTTGGGAAGTTCGGAATAAGGAACAAGATCCCAAACTCAAGACTAAGTATCAGGAATTCTCTATAGATGAAGACGAAGGACTTGTTTATTTTAGAATGAGACTATGCATTCCTTCAAGTCAGACTCTCAAGAGAAGGATACTTTGGGAAGCACATGATTCTCCTTTTTCAGGACACCCAAGGTATGCAAAAACTCTTAATGCTATCAGGAAAAGTTATTATTGACAAAAACTCAAGGGTGATGTACTTAAGTATGTCACTGAATGTCTAAATTGCCAAAGGGTAAAATCTGAACGTGTCAAGTTACTAGGAAAACTCCAGCCACTTGACATTCCCCAGATGAAATGGGAAATTATTAGCATGGACTTTGTAGTTGGGTTACCTTCTGTACAAGGAGGATATAACTCAATAATGGGGATAGTAGACATGCTAACAAAGGTCGCTCATCTTCTCCCAACAAAAACCAATTACAAAGCTTCACATATTGCGAGAATTTTTGTAAAAGAAATTTTTAGGTTACATGGGTTACCTAAAAGGATCATCAGTGATTGTGATTCTCTTTTATTATCACATTTCTGGAAGAGTTTATTTGAAGCCATTGGAAACCAACTTTGTTTCAGTACTGCTTATCATCCACAAATTGATGGGCAGACAGAATTAGTTAATCAAGTAATTGAGGATATTCTGCGTGCATATTGTAGCAAGGAACCTAAAAGGTAGATTCAGTATCTATCCTTAATGGAATTTGCCAATAATGCCTCCTATCATCGAAGTATTCAAATAACTCCATTTGAAGCACTATATGGTCAAGATTGCCGTATGCCACTTAATTTCTTCGATCCTACTCTAAGGATAGAAACCTCGAGAAAATTTTTAGAAAAAATGGATGAACAAATCAAGATTATCAGACATGATATTCAAGCTGCCAAGGATCAACAAAAGGCGTATGCTGATCTAAAAAGGCAAGAACGAATCTTCAAAGAGGGAGACATGGTCTTCATCCGTGTCCATCCAAAGAAGAGTTCTCTATCTTTAGAAGAATTTAAGAAGCTAAGTCCAAGATATTGTGGACCCTATAAGATTCTCAAGTGCTTAGGACCAAGCGCTTACAAGATACAACTCCCTGAGAATATAAAAATCCACAATGTATTTCATGTTAGCTTATTGAAAGCATACGTAGCTAGCCCTAACCATATCCTTGATGATGAACAAGTTGTAATACCTAGCCAAAGAGTCCTTGAGCTACAACCTGACAGAGTAATTCATGTAAGCGAGAGAAAATTGAGGAGTAGAACCCTTAGAAAATACATTGTCCAATGGAAGGATTATCCTGAAGAAGATGCTTCATGGATAGATGAGGATGCTCTTCATCAACAATATCCACAGTTTCTCTCGAGATGAGGACATCTCGATTTCTCTAAGGGGAGAAGGATGTAATATTCTCACGCAATAAAAGCTAGTTGGTTAGTTCAAAAGTTAGTTAGTCAATTAATAAGTTAGTAAGGTTACTAACTAAAGAAAAAAATTATCTAACATTAATAACTAACTATAAATAAATAAAATCGAGAGTCGTAACTCGATATTTCTTATGAATTAACAAGGACCGTAGCCACCCTTCATGGAAGTTATAACGTGAATAAGAGATAGAAGCTATATTAATCACTAATGTTAATGTGCGTAATAAGGATGGTCTAAGAATATTACACTTTTGGACAATACTAGAATATTTTAGATATTTTAGAGATTATCCTTTTTTTTTTAAGAGATGTGGAGATTTCTAGAACTAATGCAAAAAGGAGGTGTTATTGTCAGCAAGTTGTTTCAACTTCTTGATTTTCTAGTTTGTGGCCATGTTCTTGCTATACGACATAATGAGACGATGTTTGATTGCTTGTTCCTTGGATATCTCAGTTGCAATTAACTCCTCAACTGCTTCAGAAGCCTTAATGAATACAAATTTTGACTTCTCCCAAGAGCAAGGGAGCATTCATACTTCCATTGCTATAGGTTCTTCCAAGAGGCCTAAGTCTAGTTGATCATAGCTTTTAGCCAATGCCATGAAAGTAGCATCCAAGCATCGGAGGCAAGCAACCAAGCCGTCCCGTGTATTTTCAACTAAGTCTATAGCTAAGGTGAGAATAGATCACCACTCATATGAGGGTCTAAGGCCGATGGGTGGTTGAGGTTTGACAGTGTTAGAGATTTCAGCAGTTAATGTTTGCTGGTTGGTTTGCTCCTGGGATTGTAGCTTGGCCTTATGTTTGATAGGTTTGGTTGTTGTTGGTGGTAAAGGCGCCTCCGCCTAGCCGCCCGTGTATTACTACATTGACAGTCACCACCACTGCACACTGCAGGTGGCAGGCGCCCATCACCGTCACTTTATTCTTTATTCTTTTAGTGACAGTTTGAATAAAGGAAGGCCCGGTCACACATTGTGAATGTTGGAGTTCCCATTTCTTGTCTCTATCTTTCTTGCTCTTGCTCTCCCACCATAGCTCTCGAGTGCAAGCTTCGATCCTTCTCACCTTTCAACTGGTATCAGAGCTTGGCTTCCCAACTCTTGACCTTGGTTCGTGGCATTCTCAGCTTCCCATCGACTCCCCACTTGCATTGGGTCTCCTTCCCGGCAGCCATATCCAACTCCTTCGAGCTCCCGTCACTCCCCAGCTTCCCGAGCACCTTCTCGACCCCTTTGGGCATCCTCAAGGCATTCACACAGAGGTATTGCTTCACTCTTTACAGGGTTTACCTCAGTTTTCAGACCTGGAAGAACACAGGGCAGCCATTACACTCCCAGCTATCATTTCATATGTGGGCTGCTCTCCCCTTGTTGGAGCTTGTTTGAGGCCTTCCTTGGCTTTAACCGGACCCCTCAAAAGCTTGGCCACCATTTTTTGCAGCCCCAAGACTAGCATTTATAGTTGGTGCAATCACGTAGCCCTCCTATATGTGTCTTCAGCATTGACAGTCATAACAGCAGCTCTCCCCCCCCTTTGGCTCATTTGGAGCCCTCGGGCACTTGGCATTGATCATTGACACTTGCATTTGACTTGGGTGATGTTTTGGGTCTGATTTGCACAGTCCCAGGACTGTTTACAGTAGCTCACAGACATTACACAACAATGTTACACTGACATTTGATGCTACAGCTTGTTTGGCATTGTCATTTGATGCCCGGTTGGTCCCATTTGATGCTCTCATGTTAGGGGAATGTATGCCTATTGTTTGGCAACCATTTAGTGCTGAAATTCTCAGTTTTGAATAGAAATCACTGCTGTACATAGTTGAGCTGAAGTCATTTTACTCATGTATACTTATGCCTATGCTTTTTCAGGCTATGTTTTGGGCATATATGGTGATGTATTGACACTTGGGGCTCGACATAGAGCTTGGTTTTGATTTGGGATCGTTGGTTGAGCTTGAGCTTCCTTTGCAAAGCATTTGGATGCTCCGTCTTGGATGTACTTATGGCATGTATGTTGCTTATGTCTGACCGGTCTTGACATGCTTAGCCTATGCCATTACTACATGCCAGTTACATTGTTTGGAGTCTATTGCTACTCGAGCTCGGTCTTGGCTTGACCTTGGATTCCTGGAGCTGACTTGAGCTATTTATTGGCTTGCCAGAGTTGTATCTTGGGATGTACTTGATGTCTTACATGCTTATGGATGCTACATATGGATGCTCTACTACCTACATGTCCAGGATGTACCATTGATGCTTGATCTTGGACATTGGTCACTGGTGCCTGTACATGCATTGTTCGAGCTTTGTTGCTTGATATTTACGGATTTTGTGCCAGTGGGAGCGTCTTTGGATGCTTGACATCCATTGAGCAGGTGGTCTATGCTCTTTGAGCTTTTAAGACTATTTGGGATCTTTTACCCTTCAGGATGATGCATGGCTCATATGTCTTATCTCCTCTGATGCTTATGAGCTAACTCTTTGCTTTGGATCCCTCTCTTTGTGAGCTAACACCTACTTGTGTCAAGTCTTGGTAGTGGCAGGAACACTTTGCCCCATTGACTGGGGGGTGTGCCTACTCATTGGCAGATGTTTGTATGACATGTTTGGGTGTTGGATTCATGCTTATCGATTGTCATATGTCTATGTTATGCCTGCATTATGCCAACTTTGGTCTTGGCAGTATCTGATTGACTTGGAATCCGATTTTGGCACTGTTAGCTCTCATTTACTAAAATCTATAATTTATTACAGCAAGCATATATGGATGGACTGACATGGATTTTTCATGCTAAAATATTCTAAAATGCTGTACTTTCACTAGTACTTGGTGGGCAACAGCTTTGATTACACTTTTCTCGCCATTTTCTCTCGATTTTGGTGATTTTTTTGTCATTTTCTGCAGTAAACAGCAAGCAGTTTTGAATTGTCTACAGTCTTCCAGCCTGCATTATGGTGAGTTCGTCCACTGATCATGCTATTTTCAACATCACTAAGCTTGATGGTATGAATTACTCTTATTGAAAGAGCTAGATTTGGCAGGTGTTGGTGTAGAAATCGCAGATCAAACCATTGAGGTTGAGCAGGCATCCGCCTACAACTATGCCAGATGAGGAATGGCTCGAGCTTGATGAGTTATGCAAGTCCACTATTGTATTATCTCTCACAGAATAGGTTCATTACAATGTATTTGAGGAAGAACAGAGTGCATGGAAGTTGTGTGATAAAATCAAGAATCTCTATAACAAGAAAAGTCCAACGAGTCAAATGTATTGGCTGAAGCAGCTTATGGATCTGCGCATGAAGGAGAATGGGACTATATCTGCTCACTTGAGCCAGTTCCATGCTATACTCAAGAACTTGACTTCGTAGGACATCACTTTTGCAGAGGATGTCACTCCTCTTTTCTTGCTTGGTACTCTTAATGAGTCATGGGATGTATTCTGCACTGCATTATGTACCTCTACTGCTACCTTGAAATGTTGAGAGTGCTCTTCTGCAGGAAGAGGTTAACCGTAAGAATTCGGATGCCTCTCGCGTGTCGCATGCTATGACAGTTAGAGGCAAGAATGATGGATATGGAAAGCATGGCAGTGGCAGTGGCCGTGGAAAGGATTCTCAGAAATCTCGGTCCAAGTCTTGTGGGAAGTCACATGGCAAATCCCGTGGCAAGAATGCAAATGTTACTTGTCACCATTGTGGGAAAAATGACCATATTAGGCCACAATGCCATGAACTGCGCAATGAAAGGCGCAAAGATAAGGGGAAAGACAAAGTGCAAGATAAGTCTTCTGATCGCAGCATAGTGCCTGCAAAGTCTAGTGTTAAAATTGAAGAGATCAATGTTATACAGCTTGAGGATGTTGATGATGATGATTATATCCTTGCAACTTCTTCTAGTGCTTTGCAGATGACAGAGATACACTCTATGTATGCACAGTGTTGGCTCTTGGACTCAGGTGTGTCCTTTCATGTGACACCTTGCCGAGAGTGGTTTCATTCATATCATCCTATTTTGAGCTCTGTGTACTCGGGTGATGACAGCTCTCTTGATATTGTGGGCATTGGTGATATTAGGCTGCAGTTTCCTTCTTGCAGCAGTTTTGTTATGCAAGATGTACGTCATGTACCTATTTTTACACGCAGTCTCATGTCAGCTGGACAGCTTGATGATGCAGGTTATTATGTATCTTTTGGAGACTCTGCATGGAAGATCACTCATGGCATACTTGTGATTGCGAGAGGTGCCAAGGCTGGCAGCCTTTATCCCTTGATTGTATCCGCTTCTTCCCTTGATCATGTTTTGTCTATGGGTTCTATCCCACATGTATCTCTTTGGCATGCCCATTTGGGCCATATGTCTTTGAAGGGAATGAAAATGCTTTCTGGTTTGCAGTACTTTCCGCCCCTTGATTATGCATGTTTTGATTCATGTGAGCATTGTCTTTATGGCAGGCAGACTAGGTCTACACATAAGAAGTCTAGTAGGCCACGCATGAGTGAGCCCTTGGCATTGGTACATTCGGATGTCTGTGGGCCCATGCCTTATCAGTCTATGGGTGGTGCCAAGTATTTTGTTACTTTCATAGATGATTTTTCAAGAAAAGTTTGGGCTTATCCCATTAAGCTAAAATTCAATGTCTTGGCTGTGTTTCAGAGATGGCTTGCATTGGTTGAGAACCAGTCTGGGTATAGGCTAAAATTCATAAGATGTGATGAGCGGGGTATTAAGTGTCAGTCGACTACCCCCTACACCCCCCCCAGAATGGTTTGGCTGAGCGGATGAATAGAACCATCCAGGAGCGTGTATGTAGTATGCTTAGCCATGTAGGCCTACCATATAGTTTTTGGGCTGAGGCAGTTAGTACATCTGTGCATATCATAAATAGATCACCTTCTAATGGTTTGGATTTCCAGGTTGCCGAGGAGGTATGGACTGGAAAACCTCCCTCTTATGCACATCTCCATGTCACTGGATGTGAGGCATTTTGCCATGTGCCCAGGGACAAGAGAAGTAAGCTGGATCCTAAAAGTGTCAAATGCATTTTCCTTGGTTATGGGGATGCATGCGAGATGGGTTACCGTCTCTAAGATCCGCAGGCATGGAAAGTCATCCATAGTCATGATGTAGTCTTCCATGAAGACAAGATGCATCGGCAGCGTGACAGAGTTGTTGAGATCCGCAGGGTCATATTTCAGGAGGAGCCGAGAGCTCCCGCACAGCTAGTTGGATAGCCTACAGCTGTAGCAGATGCTCATGGTCAAGGTGTTGGTTGGACAAGCAGCTGGGCAGGCAGCAGAGCCTGCGGTGAGACGGTCTACTGGAGACAGACATCCACCTGATAGATTTCAGCCCTCAATGCATCATGTCTTGGTTACAGATGCAGAAGAGCCTTTCACCTATGATGAGGCTATGCGCAGGGGTGACAGTCACTCCTGGGAGAGGGCTATGCAATCTAAGATAGACTCCTTGCATAAGAATGAGACTTGGGATTTAGTTTCCTTGCCTGAGGGCAAGAAGGCTTTGCCATGCATGTGGGTGTACAAGCTGAAAAGTACCCCTGGATATCCCAAGCTGGCATACAAGGCTAGAATAGTAGCAAAGGGTTTTAAGTAGGAGCATGGTGTGGACTTTGATGAGGTCTTTTCTCCTGTGGTTATGATGACCACCCTGTGCTTAGTCTTGGCTTTGGTTGCTCAGCTTGACTTGGATTTATGCCAGATGGATGTCAAGACGGCTTTCTTACATGGGAACTTGCATGATAAGATTTATATGGAGCAGCCTAAGGGCTTTGTAGAACCTGACAGGGAGCACCTAGTGTGCAAATTGAAGAAAAGTCTTTATGGCTTGAAGCAGGCACCTAAGGAGTGGTATCATAGGTTTGATGCCTTTATGCAGTCACAGGGCTACAGCAGGAGTGCTATGGATCCGTGTCTTTACACGAAGAAAGCCCGTGATGGTTCTTTATTGATTTTGGTCCTCTAGGTGGATGATATGCTGATAGCAGGGAAAGCTCGTGATGAGCTAGATGCTCTTAAGGCTCAGCTCAAGAAGAGCTTTGAGATGAAAGATCTCGGACAGGCCGCTCACATACTTGGTATGCGCATTAGACGCGACAGGCATCAAGGACTCCTCTACTTGTCACAGAGGGAGTACATTCATAAAGTCCTTGAGCACTTCCGCATGCAGGACGTAAAGCCTATTGATTGTCCTTTACTTCTTACATGAAGGTATGATAGGCTGATTGTCCGCAGACAGATGAGCAAAGGGCCGAGATGGCCAAGATTCGTAGCTGGCGGTTGACATGCTACTAGATGGGTTTGAGATTTGAGGGATATCATCAGTGTGAGATGGGGGTGTTTTGTTAGTAGCAGATTGTGACTTCGGGTGATAGATTGGTTTAGGCACTACTAAGCTAGATTTTAGCCATTCTATGGACTTGGCGGCCCGATTCTCTTGTTGCCCAAGTTTTTCTAACTCATTGTTTTGTGCGGCCAAGCTCGAGGGTGGCACGTGAGTAGGATCTTGAGTTGTTTTGGCTTTAGGTAGCCAAGTTACCCTCATAGTAGCCTTGCGCTTGCAATAAGGTCATAGGGACCCATCGCGACTTGACTGTGCGTCTTCTTTTATAGGTTTGTCTTGGCCTCCTAGGTTTCCAGTCTGGGCCATTAGCTTTGCAAGGCCATGGGTTTCTATTCCTAGGTGGCAGTCCTTGCTAGTTAGGTACCCATTTGAACTAGGGTTCATGGGCTTCAGTGTTGGGTTTAATGGGTTGCTGGCATCGAGGCTTGGCAGGTTGTGACGAGTCACAACCCCCCTTCTTACTCTTGACGGTGGGTTTCTCTATCGATGACTTTACGCGCTTGCAAGGAGTTACACCACCCTTGTTGAAAGCTCTAACTATGCGGACGTTATCCACGGCTAGGTGGATGCACTACGACTCATAGTTGGCATTGCAATGAGCTTGCTTCTTAAAGGTTTGTCCTAACAATGACTTTGTGCATGCATCTTTAGTGTTGGGCAACACATAGAAGATTATCAGCATGCTTTCAGACTCGATAGAAATTACAACCTTGAACTTTCCCAAAAGTGTGTAGGGTTGCCCCCCATAAGGGGTAAGCTTAGCATTAGTGGACTACAATTGTGGTTTGCCAATTTGGGTCCAATGGTCATGGGTTAAGATATTAAAATCAACTCCCTCATCAATCAATGCGTTGATGGTGTATGTGCTTAGGAGTGACCGTCATGCTTAGGTAAGCTGGTGATACTACTTCCTCATCCTCACCATCCACCTCAGTGATAGTGGCTACTCATACGTGGACAGGGGTGTTGAGATATTGAGCTCCACTCATGATATGCCAGGGTGACCGTTGTGCATTTATGTCACCAACTTGTTAGCTGCAGATGCGGTTGGTACACCGCCCATGAATAATAGCTAGATGACAACTATCCTTATCTACTCTAGTTCGTGGCTCAATTAGTATGCCACCTTAGTTAGTTGAGTTTGGTTTGAGACCCATATATAGGGTTCTTCTATTGCTTTGTACTTGAGTCCTTTTTGGCTTACACAACTAAGAAGAGGAAAACAGTTTTCAGCCTCCACCTTTGTGTGTATTCCCCCATTGTGCAAGCAAGAAAGCTACAAGTGAGACTCGTTCCCCCTCTCCCACAATCTTGGCATGGTATCAGAGCCTTGTTCGTGGTAAGGAGCTCAAGAAAGCAAACCAAGTTTGCGGTGTTCTGGTAAGAGGACCAGTATTGCTTTCATTCTTCTGTTTTGGGAGCAAGTCTCTGCAGGTAGCACAGCTGGAAAGTGCAAGAGTGCATTGTCTCAGATTAAGATGCCCTTCGCGGTGTAGCAAGAGGGCAATATATGCTGCGGGATGGGACTTTAGCCCTTGGTTGCTCTGTTATTTTTATTTGAGGCCATTTTCGGGGCCTGTTTTGGAGGCGGAAGTTTTCTGCACGCACTCAGGAAAAGGCCTTGTTTTATGTTGTGCGACCACTGTTCTACAGATCGATGAAAAGTTACTGTAGAAATTGCATCGTATGCCTATGCACAGAGACATTGGGAGTTACAGAATCATCCTTGTTGCCTGTTGATGCAAAATCGTCACTAGGAAGTGACTGTGTGGTCAAATACCACTTTCGTCAATTTTGCAGATTTGCCCTTGTGAGGCTGAAGCTGTGTTCTTTGCAGTGACAGAATTTTTTGCCGTGTTCTGTAATGGCGTCTGATTCTCTTTTACAGATTGTCACTGAAAAGCTTGACAAGAACAACTTCCAAGCATGGAAGTTTAGAATGACGAATTTCCTTATGGGAAAAGGATATTGGGAATTCGTTGCAGGAAATAAAGAAGAAGTAGTTCTTCCTGATGTTCCCAATCAACAGCAAATGCATGCATTTAAAGCATGGCATGAGAGAGCCAGGAAAGTTATGTACTGGCTGTCTATCAGCATTTCAGACTCTATGATTGTGCATATTCAAGATGCAAGTACGCCAAAGGAGGCATGGGATACTTTGTCAAAAATGTATAGCACAAATACGCAAGCCAAGAAAATGCAGCTCAAGCAAGAGTTGCACAATGTGCAAAGAGAAAGTATGAGCATCAATGACTACCACATGAAGGTGAAGAAGACTGCAGATGCACTTGCTTCCATTGGGTCACGAGTGGAAGATGATGATTTAGTTTTTGTGACCTTGAATGGTCTAGGAAAGGATTATGCACAGTTCCAAACATCCATTTCCGTCCGTGAAAGATTTCCTGATTTTGAGGAGTTGATTGCTCTTCTAATTTCTCACGAGCAAAGAAATGGTGGTGCATCTTCTTCAGGAGGACCTTCAAAAGAAGCTGTCTTCTACTCAAATGCTGGAAGAGGTAGAGGCAGAGGTAGAGGAGGCCGATCTGGAGGCCGTGGTAGAAATCAGAATATGCAGCAAACTCAAGAAAACCAGTCCTATGGAGGAGGACGTGGTAACCCTAGAGGCAGGGGGAGCCAAAGAGGTCGTGGTGGATGGCAAAGAGGCCAAAATGCAAACAGCAATGTTGAATGCTACTACTGTGGTAAAATGGGTCATATGGCTAAAGACTGCTATAAAAAGCAGAATGACATCATGAATGGAAAATTGCAACAAAGGAATTATGCATCTTCTAGTAGACAAGGTGATGACAAAAATGAGTATTTGTTTATGGTACAACACATGACCAATTCTGTGACAAGTGCAGAAGAAAGAAACGATGTGTGGTATGTTGACTCAAGTGCATCAAACCACATGACAGGTCATGCAGAATGGATGCAGGATGCAAGGAAAATGGAAAAAATCAGGAATTGTGGAGACTAGCGATGATACTGCACATCCTATTGTGCAGATTGGAAAATTTCCTTTGTCTATGCAGGATGGGAAAAAGAAATACCTATCAGATGTATTTCATATCCCGAATATCACCAAGAACCTAGTTTCTGTTGGTGAAATGGTTGAGCAGGGCTTGGAGGTCAAATTTAACTCTCATGGATGCTTTGTTGAGGATATGAAAAATAAAGGTCGCTTGATAGCAAAAGGAAAGAAGAAGGGCAGAATGTTTACGTTGGATGCAGACATGTCTGAATTGAGTGCAACAATATTTGCACATGGGACCGGTGTAGTTGCAGATATTGATATCTGGCATAAACACATTGGTCATGTTAATGTACAATGACTTAAATCAATGCATGCCCAAAATATTGTTGCAGGATTGCCTAAATACAAGGTTGCAGAAATGCATAAGGTATATGAAGCCTGTTAGTTTGGAAAACAGGCAAGGAAACCATTTCCTAGACATGTTGAAGAGAGTAAGAAGCCATTGGAATTAATCCACTCTGATGTGTGGACTACTAAAGCTGCATCTCTTGGAGGCTGTCATTATTTTGTCACTTTTATTGATGACTATAGCAGATAAGTTTGGGTGTATTTTATGAAAAAGAAAAGCGAAGTTTTTGGGCATTTCAAAACTCTTAAAGCTATGGTTGAAAAAGAAACAGGCCTGCAAATAAAATGCCTAAGGTCAGATGGAGGGGGAGAGTACCTCTCAAATGAGTTTGCAAGGTTCCTGCAGGAGCATGGCATAAAGTAAAAATATTCATGCAGTCATACCCCATAACAAAATGGAATTGAAGAAAGAAAAAACAGGGATATTGGAGAGGTATCTCGTGCCATGCTCAACGAAAAAGACTTGCCAGATTTTTACTGGGTTGAGGCAGTTGCTTCAACAGTCTATATAATGAACATGACTCCCACTGCAGCAATACATGGCATGACTCCAGAGGAGAGGTATACTGGTAGGAAACTAGATATTTCTCATTTGAAAATTTTTGGTTCCATTGCCTATGTTCATGTGCCAGATGAGTTGAGATCCAAGTTGGATCCAAAAGCTGAGAAGTGCATCTTTATTGGTTATTCTCTGCAGCAAAAAGGGTATAGATGCTATAACCCTTCTACTCGTAAGTTTACAGTGAGCAGAGATGTTGTTTTTTATGAGATGATTAGCTGGTATAAACCAGTAAATGTGATTGATAATGTGGATGCACAAAATGGTAATGCTGCACAGAATTCACAGCAGCAGTCACAAGATATTAGTGGACCTGGAGCATCCTCTAACAGTGGTTCACATTCTTCGCCATGGACAGGCAGATTGAGATCAGGAAAATCTTCTCAAAGTAATGCAAATAGTGGTATGCAGGTATCACAAAAAGGAAAAGAGAAGGTAGATCAGCCCATGTTTGATGTGAATGCAGGTCACTCTTATGTGGACGGTGAATCCAGTGGCTCAGGAGAGAGCATTGATGATGAGTTGGGTATTCCTTCTATTGTTACACCTGGAGTAAGGAAAACCAGGAATGTTTTGAGAGCACCTGGGAGTGAACCTACTTTGCGCAGGTCTACCAGAGCTATGTATCCTATGAATAGGCTAAGATATGATGGATTTACAGCCATTCACTATGCATATATGGTCAAAATGATACAGGAACCAGAACCCACTTCTTTTGAGCAAGCCATGGGAAAAGAAAAATGGGAGAAAGCCATGGATGAAGAAATGGATACCTTGGAAGAAAATGCTACATGGGAATTGGTATCTTTGCCTAAAGATAAGAATACAATTTGTTGTAAGTGGATTTATAAGGTGAAACACAATGCAGATGGTTCTGTGAATAGATACAAGGCAAGATTAGTAGTCAAGGGGTATGCACAAACATATGGCATTGATTATAAAGAAACATTCAGTCCGGTTGCAAGGATGGCAACCGTAAGAGCAGTCATTGCTATGGCTGCATCAAAGGGATGGTCTTTACATCAGATGGATGTAAAGAATGCCTTCTTACATGGTGATTTGCAAGAAGAGGTCTATATGGAGCAGCCACCAGGTTATGTGCATGCTGTTCATCCTAAGTTTGTTTACAGTTTGGCTTGAACAAGCACCTAGAGCATGGTCTGACAAGATAGGATAGTATCTTGTCACTATTGGCTTTCAGATTTCCAAGGCAGATTTCTCACTTTATGTGAGAAAAACAGAGAAAGATATTATGCTACTTGTCATTTATGTTGAGGATTTGATTATCACAGGTGATAGTGATAAAGATATCCTTCATGTGAAAATGCTATTGAAGCAGAAGTTTGAGATTAAGGATTTGGGAGAGCTGCGTTATTTCTTGGGCATTGAGGTGATTAGATCACCAACTGGGATATGGCTCTTACAGAGGCAGTATGGATTGGACATGCTGTCCAAATATGGGATGTCAGGCTGTAAGCCTATTTCAGTTGCTTTGGAGCAGAATGTGAAGCTGAGTAGCGCAGATGCAGGTGAGCTTCTAGAAGACCCTACTATGTACAAACACATAGTAGGAAGTTTGATTTATATGACTATTACCAGGCCAGATTTGAGTTATGATGTTGGATTGGTAAGTCAGTTTATGCATGCTCCAAGGAAACCGCATTTGGATGCGGCTAGATGCATACTCAGGTATGTGAAGTCCACATTGCAGTATGGACTACTTTATGAGGCTGGGGTTTAGATACAGTTGCATGGATACACTGATGCTGATTGGGCTGGTAGTATTTCTGATAGTCGATCTACCAGTGGATATGTGTTCTCTTTTGGGAGTGCTGCAGTCACTTAGAGCAGCAAGAAACAGCCTACAGTTGCCTTGTCGAGCACAGAGGCTGAGTACAGGGGTGTAGCAATGGCTGCATGTGAGGTAGCTTGGTTGCATAAGCTACTTTATGATATGCGTCAGCCTCTACAGAAGGGCCAGTTGTCATTTATTGTGACAACATGAGTAGTATACACTTAGCAAATAACCCAGTCTATCATGCCAAAACAAAGCACATTGAGGTGCATTATCACTATGTGCGGGAGAGGGTTTTACTAGGTCTTATTGATCTAGTTTATGTTAGCACAGAGGATCAGGTAGCTGACATATTTACGAAGGCATTGGGTGCAGAGAAGCTTTGCAAGTTCAGAGACCTACTTGGTGTGCAGGAATTGGGATTGAGCTCGAGGGGGAGTGTTGAGATATCGAGCTCCACTCGTGATATGCGAGGGTGACCGTTGTGCATTTATGTCACCGACTTGTTAGCTACAGATGCGGTTGGTACACTGCCCATGAATAATAGCTAGATGACAGCTATCCTTATCTACTCTAGTTCGTGGCTCAGTTAGTATGCCACCTTAGTTAGTTGAGTTTGGTTTGAGACCCATATATAGGGTTCTTCTATTTCTTTGTACTTGAGTTCTTTTTGGCTTACACAACTAGGAAGAGGAAAATTATTTTCAGCCTCTACCTTTGTGTGTATTCCCCCATTGTGCAAGCAAGAAAGCTACAAGTGAGACTCCTTCCTTCTCTCCCACAATCTTGACAAGGGGGCGCCAGCATTGGAGGCTCATGCAAGGGGTGTGAGGGGGGAAAGTACTTCTTTATGCGTTTGCCATTGAAGAAACCTATGCCCTCATCTTCCAAGGTTTCGAGCTCTACTTTGCCAATTCAGCTAATGGTTCGAACCTTAAAAGGTCCTAGCCTCAAAAATTTAGCTTTTACTTATGTCCTTTGACTGAGTACAGTAGTACTAAGTCACCATGTTCAAAGTTACATTGCTTGGCATGCTCGTCATAAACCAATGTTTGCATCTTGCCTTTTCGCATATTAGTGCGTGGGTAGCTAGAAGTCGGGTTTCCCATAAGCATTGCATTTCGTCCATGCTTTCTTCCCATCCCATCTCTCTTGAAGGGCTATCCTTAGGCTTGGTACAAACAATTCCAAGGGAAGGATCACCTATGTACCATATGTCAATCCAAAGAGGGTCTATCCTAAAGCCGTCTTGTAAGCTGTGCGCTAGGCCCACAAGGCCTTGTTATCCCAATCACTGCGTGAAGTAAATATGACTTTGGTCAAGACGTTTATTAAGATTTTATTATTGGATTTGGCTTGACCATTTTCTTGAGGAAAATAAGGTGAGGATTTCCAATAAATGATTAGAAAGGAGGATAGGAGGTGAGCTATCACTTTGTTGATGAAGTGTGTGCCTTGGTTGCTAATAACTAGTTCGATGGGGTAGCCGAATCATGAGATCACTTGCTCTCATAGGAACTTAGTGATAGTTCTAGCGTCATTCTTTCTCGTAGCTCATGATTCTGCCCATTTTGTTAGATAATCGGTGGCCATAATAATGTATTTGGCTTGTGAATACTATGCCACAGGAGTAATAGGTTTGATAAAGTCAATCTCCCATTTCTTGAAGGGTTGTCGTGTGATAATTGGGGATAGCTCCATGTGATCCTTACAAATCAAAACTTTAGTCCATAGGCATTCATCACAATGCTTCACAAATCATGCCACATCTCCGAAGAGGGTAGGCTACCGGTCTATAGTACCTTGCGGGTGTTGAGATATCGAGCTCCACTCGTGATATGCCAGGGTGACCGTTGTGCATTTATGTCACCGACTTGTCAGTTGCAGATGCGGTTGGTACACCACCCATGAATAATAGCTAGATGACAGCTATCCTTATCTACTCTAGTTCGTGGCTCAGTTAGTATGCCACCTTAGTTAGTTGAGTTTGGTTTGAGACCCATATATAGGGTTCTTCTATTTCTATGTACTAGAGTTCTTTTGGCTTACACAATTAAGAAGAGGAAAACTATTTTCAGCCTCCCCTTGTGTGTGTATTCCCCCATTGTGCAAGCAAGAAAGCTACAAGTGAGACTCCTTCCTTCTCTCCCACAATTTTGACATGGTATCAGAGCCTTGTTCATGGTAAGGAGCTCAAGAAAGCAAGCCAAGTTCGCTGTGTTCTGGTAAGAGGACCAGTGTTGCTTTCATTCTTCTGTTTTGGGAGCAAGTCTCTGCAGGTAGCACAGCCGGAAAGTGCAAGAGTGCATTGTCTCAGGTTGAGACGCCCTTCGCGGTGAAGCAAGAGGGCAGTATATGCTGTGGGAAAGGGTGTAGCCCTTGGTGACCCTGTTTTTTTTATTTGAGGCCATTTCGGGGCCTGTTTTGGAGGCGGAAGTTTTCTGCACGCACTCAGGAAAAGGCCCTGTTTTATGCTGTGCGACCATTGTTCTACAGGTCGGTGAAAAGTTACTGTAGAAATTGCATCGTATGCCTATGCGCAGAGATATTGGGAGTTAGAGAATCATCCTTGTTCCCTGTTGATGCAAAATCATCACTAGGAAGTGATTGTGTGGTCAAATACCACTTTCGTCAATTTTGCAGATTTGCCCTTGTGAGGCTGAAGCTGTGTTCTTTGCAGTGACAGAATTTTTTGCAATGTTCTATAATGGCGTTTGATTCTCTTTCACAGATTGTCACTGAAAAGCTTGACAAGAACAACTTCCAAGCATGGAAGTTTAGAATGACGAATTTCCTTATGGGAAAAGGATATTGGGAATTTATTGCAGGAAATGAAGAAGAACCAGTTCTTCCTGATGTTCCCAATCAACAGCAAATGCAGGCATTTAAAGCATGGCATGAGAGAGCCAGGAAAGTTATGTACTATCTGTCTATCAGCATTTCAGACTCTATGATTGTGCATATTCAAGATGCAAGTACGCCAAAGGAGGCATGGGATACTTTGTCAAAAATGTATAGCACAAATACGCAAGCTAGGAAAATGCAGCTCAAGCAAGAGTTGCATAATGTGCAAAGAGAAACTATGAGCATCAATGACTACCACATGAAGGTGAAGAAGATTGCAGATGCACTTGCTTCCATTGGGTCGCCAGTGGAAGATGATGATTTAGTTTCTGTGACCTTGAATGGTCTAGGAAAGGATTATGCACAGTTCCAAACATCCATTTCCGTCCGTGAAAGATTTCCTGATTTTGAGGAGTTGATTGCTCTTCTAATTTCTCACGAACAGAGAAATGGTGGTGCATCTTCCTTAGGAGGAACTTCAAAAAAAGCTGTCTTCTACTCAAATACTGAAAGAGATAGAGGCAGAGGTAGAGGAGGCCAATCTGGAGGTCGTGGTAAAAATCAGAATATGCAGCAAACTCAAGAAAACCAGTCCTATGGAGGAGGACGTGGTAACCCTAGAGGCAGGGGGAGCCAACGAGGTCGTGGTGGATGGCAAAGAGGCCAAAATGCAAATAACAATGTTGAATGCTACTACTGTGGTAAAATGGGTCATATGGTTAAGGACTGCTATAAAAAGCAGAATGACATCATGAATGGAAAATTGCAACAAGGGAATTATGCATCTTATAGTAGACAGGGTGATGACAAAAATGAGCATTTGTTTATGGTGCAGCACATGACCAATTCTGTGACAAGTACAGAAGAAAGAAACGATGTGTGGTATATTGACTCAAGTGCATCAAACCACATGACAGGTCATGCAGAATGGATGCAGGATGCAAGGAAAATGAAAAAACTAGGATTTGTGGAGACTGGTGATGATACTGCACATCCTATTGTGCAGATTGGAAAATTTCCTTTGTCTATGCAGGATGGGAAAAAGAAATACCTATCGGATGTATTTCATATCCCGAATATCACCAAGAACCTAGTTTCTGTTGGTGAAATGGTTGAGCAGGGCTTGGAGATCAGATTTAACTCTCATGGATGCTTTGTTGAGGATATGAAAAATAAAGGTCTCTTGATAGCAAAAGGAAAGAAGAAGGGCAGAATGTTTACGTTGGATGCAGACATGTCTGAATTGAGTGCAACAATGTTTGCACATGGGACCGGTGTAGTTGCAGATATTGATATCTGGCATAAACACATCGGTCATGTTAATGTACAACGACTTAAATCAATGGAGGCCCAAAATATTGTTGCAGGATTGCCTAAATTCAAGGTTGCAGAAATGCATAAGGTATGTGAAGCCTGCCAATTTGGAAAACTGGCAAGGAAACCATTTCCTAGACATGTCCAAGAGAGTAAGAAGCCATTGGAATTAATCCACTCTGATGTGTGGACTACTAAAGCTGCATCTCTTGGAGGCTGTCATTATTTTGTCACTTTTATTAATGAATATAGTAGAAAAGTTTGGGTGTATTTTATGAAAAAGAAAAGTGAAGTTTTTGGGTATTTTAAAACTCTTAAAGCTATGGTTGAAAAAGAAACAGGCCTGCAAATAAAATGCCTAAGGTCAGATGGAGGGGGAGAGTACCTCTCAAATGAGTTTGCAAGGTTCTTGCAGGAGCATGGCATAAAGCAGCCATATTCATGTAGTCATACCCCACAACAAAATGGAATTGCAGAAAAATAGGCATATTGGAGAGGTATCTCGTGCCATGCTCAATGAAAAAGACATGCCAGATTTTTATTGGTCTGAGGCAGTTGCTACAGCAATCTACATAATGAATAGGACTCCCACTGCACCAATACATGGGATAACTCCAGAGGAGAGGTATACTGGTAGGAAACCAGATATTTCTCATTTGAAGATTTTTTGTTGCATTGCCTATGTTCATGTGCCAGATGAGTTGAGATCCAAGTTGGATCCAAAAGCTAAGAAGTGCATCTTTATTGGTTACTCTTTGCAGCAGAAAGGGTATAGATGCTAGAACCCTTCTACTCGTAAGTTTACAGTGAGCAGAGATGTTGTTTTTGATGAGATGAGTAGCTGGTATAAACTAGTAAATGTGATTGATGATGTAGATGCACAAAATGGTAATGCTGCACAGAATTCACAGCAACAGTCACAAAATATTAGTGGACCTGGAGTATCCTCTAGCAGTGGTTCACATTCTTCGCCATGGACAGGCAGATTGAGATCAAGAGAATCTTCTCAAAGCAATGCAGATAGTGGTATGCAGGTATCACGAAAAGGAAAAGAGAAGGTAGATCAGTCCATGTTTGATGTGAATGCAGGTCACTCTTATGTGGATAGTGAATCCAGTGGCTCAGAACAGAGCATTGATGATGAGTTGGGTATTCCTTCTATTGTTACACCTGGAGTAAGGAAGAGTAGGGATGTTTTCAGAGCACCTGGAACTGAGCCTACTTTGCATAGGTCTACCAGAGCTAGGTATCCTGTGGATAGGCTAAAATATGATGGATTTATAGCCATTCACTATGCATATATGGTCAAAGTGATACAGGAACCAGAACCCACTTCTTTTGAGCAAGCCATAGGAAAAGAAAAATGGGAGAAAGCCATGGATGAAGAAATGGATGCCTTGGAAGCAAATGCTATATGGGAATTGGTACCTTTGCCTAAAGATAAGAATGCAATTGGTTGTAAGTGGGTTTATAAGGTGAAGCACAATGCAAATGGTTCTGTGAACAGATACAAGGCAAGATTAGTAGTCAAGGGGTATGCACAAAGATATGGCATTGATTATGAAGAAACATTCAGTCCGGTTGCAAGGATGGCAACCATAAGAGCAGTCAATACTATGGCTGCATCAAAGGAATGGTTACATCAGATGGATGTAAAGAATGCCTTCTTACATGGTGATTTGCAAGAAGAGGTATATATGGAGCAGCCACCAGGTTATGTGCATGTTGTTTATCCTGAGTTTGTTTGCAAGTTGAAAAAAGCATTGTATGGCTTGAAGCAAGCACCTAGAGCATGGTCTGACAAGATAGGATAGTATCTTGTCACTATTGGCTTTCAGATTTCCAAGGCAGATTTCTCACTTTATGTGAGAAAAATAGAGAAAGGTATTATGCTACTTGTCATTTATGTTGATGATTTGATTATCACAGGTGATAGTGATAAAGATATCCTTCATGTGAAAATGCTATTGAAGCAGAAGTTTGAGATGAAGGATTTGGGAGAGCTACGTTATTTCTTGGGCATTGAGGTGATTAGATCACCAAGTGGGATATGGTTCTTACAGAGGCAGTATGGATTGGACATGTTGTCCAAATATGGGATGACAGGCTGTAAGCCTATTTCAGTTCCTTTGGAGCAGAATGTGAAGCTGAGTAGCGCAGATGCAGGTGAGCTTCTAGAAGACCCTACTATGTACAAACGCATAGTAGGAAGTTTGATTTATATGACTATTACCAGGCCAGATTTGAGCTATGTTGTTGGATTGGTAAGTCAGTTTATGCATGCTCTAAGGAAACCGCATTTAGATGCGGCTAGACGCATACTCAGGTATGTGAAGTCCACATTGTAGTATGGACTACTTTATGAGACTGGGGTTCAGATACAGTTGTATGGATACACTGATGCTGATTGGGCTGGTAGTATTTCTAATAGACGATCTACCAGTGGATATGTGTTCTCTTTTGGGAGTGCTGCAGTCATTTGGAGCAGCAAGAAACAGACTACAGTTGCCTTGTTAAGCACAGAGGCTGAGTACAGAGGTGCAGCAATGGCTGCATGTGAGGTAGCTTGGTTGCATAAGCTACTTTATGATATGCATCAGCCTACAGATGGGCCAGTTGTCATTTATTGTGACAACATGAGTAGTATACACTTGGCAAATAACCCAGTCTATCATGCTAGAACAAAGCACATTGAGGTGCATTATCACTATGTGCGGGAGAGGGTTTTACTAGGTCTTATTGATCTAGTTTATGTCAACACAGAGGATCAGGTAGCTGACATATTCACGAAGGCATTGGGCGCAGAGAAGCTGCGCAAGTTCAGAGACCTACTTGGTGTGCAGGAATTGGGATTGAGCTCGAGGGGGAGTGTTGAGATATCGAGCTCCACTCGTGATATGCAAGGGTGACCGTTGTGCATTTATGTCACCGACTTGTCAGTTGCAGATGCGGTTGGTACACCACCCATGAATAATAGCTAGATGATAGCTATCCTTACCTACTCTAGTTCGTAGCTCAGTTAGTATGCCACCTTAGTTAGTTGAGTTTGGTTTGAGACCCATATATAGGGTTCTTCTATTTCTATGTGCTAGAGTTCTTTTGGCTTACACAACTAAGAAGAGGAAAACTGTTTTCAGCCTCCACATGTCTGTGTATTCCCCCATTGTGCAAGCAAGAAAGCTACAAGTGAGACTCCTTCCTTCTCTCCCACAATTTTGATAGCGGCAGTCGCATCTCCACTGAAATGTCCTCCTACGATTCTGATGTTTGCCTCTATCAGTACGTCATGCATCTCATGCTCACACATGCATCTTCATAGTAACCCATCTTGTCCCAGCCTGTAAAGTTGGTCTGCTATTAACTGATAGGGTTGGATCTTCAGGATGAGCCACCTAAGTCGAGCCTTTTCTATTGGTCGTTCCGGTAGTCTATACTCAAGCGCTTGAACTATGTCATCTACCCAATACGGCATCATGTCATCTCTAAACAAATCTTTTTTGCTGGATAAGCGGAATAGATGCACGTCTTGCAATTCATCCACGATGCCTTGTCTAGCAGCTTCTTCTGTGGGGATACAAGACAGATGGTCAGCCATGTAATGCTACTTCCCTTTATGCACCACCATGGAGAAGTCAAACTCCAAAAGCAAAAAAAAGCCATCTAGAGATACATCTATAGCACATGGTTTGTTAATAAGATACAACAAGGCTTGATGGTCAACAAAGAAAGTAAAAGGCATAATGAAAAGATAATGTCGAAATTTCTTTACGGCAAACACCATGGCCAAGCCCTCTCTCCGTTGTTGAGTAATATATTTTGGTCTCAGTGAGTTGTCTACTAGCAAAGCTCATTGGGTAATCCAAGTTGTGTTCACCAGGTTGGCACAACACAGCTCCTACGGTGAATTTCGAAGTGTTGATGTGCACATGAAAGATGAGTATCCAATCTAGGGCTTGTAGAATTGGTGCTATGGTTAGAGCCTTTTTTAGTTCCTCCTATGCGTGTTGACATTCCTCGATCCATTCGAATATGATCAATAGCTTGTATAGAGGTCTAACAATCAATGCATAGTTCCACATGAACCATCGATAATACCTTATGTGTCCTAAGAAGCACTGAACACCCTTGAAATTAGTTGGGGGTGGAAGATCGACAATGACTTTGATCTTCAAGAAGTCTATGGTAATGCAATTCTTTGAGACCATGTGTCCTAGGATACATCCAAACTTCACCCAAAACTGGTACTTCAAGGGGTTCAAGGAGAGACATTATAGTCGACATCATTCAAAGACCTGTCTAAGTGTTCTCGCCAAGTAGAATGAACACATAAGTCATCTACGAAGACCTCTAACTCCTTCCTCAGCATGCCTTTGAATAATATACACATCAGTCTCATTGGAAGGTGACTGGTGCATTAGTCAACCCAAAAGGCATGACTATGTAGGTAAAGATGCCCCATTCCGTGGCGAATGTGGTTTTATGCCTATCGTTAAGGTGTACTTGGACCTGATTGTATCTAGAGAAGCGGTCCAGAAAACTGTCTCTTTGCCAGCCATTCTCTTGAGCATGTGCTTGGTGTACGGTAGGGGTAGTAATTTCTCTTTATAGCTGCATTTACCTTCGTATAATTGACACACACTCTAATCTTTCCATTCTTCTTTAATACAATGACTATGGGGGAAACCTAGTCCATGTGTTCAATTTTGTAGATGAATCCTACTCTCATAAGCTTGTCAATTTCTTCCTTGACAACATAGGCATGCTTTGGATTCATGGGATATGGTCGTTGCTTGACCAGTGTTGCATCAAGTGTCATGGGTATATTATGAGTCACCACACTCAGGTCTACCCCTTTGAGCTCTTCTAAGGACCAAGCAAAGACATCTATATACTCCCACAAGAGAGCAATGAGACCTATTTCCTCTTTCTTAGTCAAGTCATTGGCTATGAAGACAGATCGTGGGGTCTCCCTTCCCTGGCTAAATTGACCTCCTTGACCTTGACAGGTTCTCGATTGGTTCACTTGCTTGCCCCTGTCGTTTGGCTCCTAGAAAGATCACCACCCTATCTCCCTTTTTGAACTTCGTGAATCATTTTGGAAAGTCTTGCAGTTTTCACTTTCTTCTGTATGCTTTTCTTTAGATAGCTTCTATCATTCCTTCCTTAACCGTCACCGTCTTAGGTGTACGTGGTAGGTCTCCCTTGGTGCGTCTGGTCTTGGGGGATCAAGGTATTTCAAGATCACTATCTGAGCTGACTTTCGATTCAGAATCAAACTCTCCGACTTTGCTAGAAGAGGGGCTCTCTCTTGGTGGTCGTAGCTCAAAAGGTGAGTGTTCACAGCAATGGTGTATCACTTGGCAAGGCTAGGCCTACCTGCTCATAGTTGATTGCACATGTGTACTCCAACCAAGTTCAATTGCACTCCTTGTGTTGGACTCCTTTCGCTACTCTAAGGGCATTCTCCTTGTGTGGTCTGGGATCTATTCGTATATGTTCAATCATATGTCCCCCAGTTTCATATTCTAGGGTATCGATTTTCCTTTCGCTATTATCGTTGAAGGAACAACAGTCCTCATATTCGTCATCAAAATTGTATTCGTCCAGTTGCTCATCATTCTTTAGGTTCTGACATATCTCTTCTTGCTAGTCGAGGATTGAGGCTCAATTGTATCTCAAGTTTAAATCATGCACTTTGGACCATCGCCATTCAGGCTCTCTAAGAGATCTCGAAGTGGCTTAAGATTCGTTAATGCTGGATTGCCAGCCAACTTGTTGATCAAATACCCTAGGATATCCAAGAGCTCTCGTCTATTGTTTGGGACTTGAAACACAACAGGGTCGGTTCTTCCAGGTAGACTTCCGGTCATCATGCAGATTGGCACTAAGGGTGTGTCCTTGGATTTTCCGGTTGCCTTGATGGCTTGTTCGTATTCCTCAATGTTTGAGAACGATAGGTCAATGGTAGCAAGAACATGCATCCAGTCTCACTCATCCTCATGGCACGGGATATACTTGGTAAGGGCCCCATAGGATTCCCTAGTCTGTTCATCACCCTTCACCATGGTTGAGATGGCATCCAGGTTGTCAGGCGTAGTCTTCCATGTGTCCATCTCCACTCTTATGGCCTCCGTTCAATTGCCTAGGAAGGTAAGACCATTGCCCCAGTCCTCTACGACTCTCACATTGCGCATGCAGGGTCGACCCAGCATGATGTCGTAGTCCATTCCCTTCATGACTATGAAGTCAACAGAGAATTAGATTCCCATGATCTTCAATAGCTAATTTTTCAACACTCCGAATGGTTTCACCTTCATTCCATTACCCAGTGTGGCATTGAACCTAGTAGTCTCTACCGGTGGTGGGTTACCCCAAGTTTGGAGTACTGCATGGCTTAGCACACTCACTCCTGCCCCCGTGTCCATGATCCCCTTTCTGGTGATGTCCCCCAGTGCCAAGATTGGCAGGACTGCATGCATTTCCGTGCCTTCCCAAAAGGCATTAACGTCAATGATCTCGGTATGAAGTGCAGCATCAGACTCGGTATTTGAGTTTCTGCATCGTGCACAAGAAAGTCTGTGGTAATTGGCTCATTTGGTTCTTCAACCCACTATTTCAGCTTTAGCCATAGCATTGGATGTCGTCTAAGCAGGTTGCCTAAGCTAAGAGTTACAGGGGTGGTCACCAATGTAATGAGGAGGTTGCTAGTCACTTGCCTTTCTCCTAAGTCTATAGTTCTTATCCACTGGCCTTGACTGGTTTGCTAGCCCAGAGCATTTAGACGTTGTCTAGGTGGCCCAACTTGTGGTGCCATCGCCTCCCTTGATCTTGGTTGTGGGAGAGAGATTGGTGTGCTTATGCTTGAGAGATCATCGATCTCGTCTTCTAGTATGGGCTCAGCATCCTTTAGGTGCTCCTAGGTCTCCTTCACCCACTCTTTCACCTTATTGATGGCTTCGAGTTGGCGCTTTGGGTTAGGGTACTCTCCGACCTTAGCACTTTCCTTTTCAGCCATCCGTGGGACCGATGTTTCTTCCTCTGCGTCAATGACTTCCCTTCCAATTGACAGTGTTGTGGCACTTTCGGTTTTGAGGGTGACCTTAGTGTCTGGTCTTTTCTTCCTTCGTCTCCGGCTCTTCTTTCCAACTAAGGTTGCATCAAGGTTGCTAGACCCTGGCAATGATATGCCGGCCTGCTTCAACAGTGCATGGGTCATGACATGCAATGGGATAGGCGTGGCCTCCCCATCGAGTGTCTCAACACTAAACAATCCTAATGGAACTGATGGCTCATTTCCCAAACTAGAGGATAGCCTCCGCCTAGGGAAATCGACAAAGAGATGAGTGATTCCACACTCAGCGCATCTCAGATCAGTCTTATCTCCATTTGCTTGCTCCTCTTGAGGCAATGTGAAGAAATATGTCATGGGTAACCGCAAGTTCGATACACAATTGGCTCTTGGGTCTGTGCTCCTAGGCCTCTGCCTCTCCCCCTACCTAACAAGTTGTAACTCTCTCTCTCTCTCTCTCTCTCTCTCTCTCTCTCTCTCTCTCTCTCTCTCTCTCTCTCTCTCTCTCTCTCTCTCTCTCTCTCTCTCTCTCTCTCTCAATGCTACACTTGCAAATGAGCTCTCCCTTGGCCTCTTGGGTTATAAACCCTTTCCCCATTGACCTCTCCAATCACTCACCTAGCAACATAAATCCATTCAAGCACTCTTTTTTCCTGATATGTGCCCTATTTGGGCATGTTTTATAGCAACAACCCTAAAGCCTTCCACTTTGATTTCTCGATCCTACCTACTCTAAATGCAACAAAAATCAAAAGTAAAGTGTTGAAATGATTTCTCCTACGTGTCTAATCATAAAAAACACAAAATACTTACCTGCTTCAAGGATTGAAAACCCAAAACCTCCTATCTATCTCAAGCTCTAGTTCAAGGATGAGAACCCTTACTTCGATGCTCGAGTGAGGCACACAAGTGCTCAAGCTTGAATCCGTTGTCCCTAGGCAATGGAACCAAAATGTAGATGGAGCTCACTGCTCAACCGCCAAGACCCATGGACCGCTTATCCCTTCAAGAGAGCACCTATGGCTATCTCTCACCTAGCTGAGGCACCTTCGATCCTACCAAGGTGTAGTGTGCTTACCTCAATGTCCGAATGAGTTGCCTCCTCCCTCAAGCACAACAGTAGCTCCACGATTCGTGATGCAAACTCAAGCATCCTCAAACCTCCACCTCCAAGCTCCATTGTCCATAACAGCGCGTGGGATGAGAGAAGAGAAGAGAAGAAGAAGAGAGAAGAAGATAAAGAGCTTCATCTCCAAGATCTCTCACCCTCACACACTCACTCCCTCACACTCCCTCTCAAGCACACACAAGCAAGCAAGAGAAGACAAGAAGATGAGTCCACTTTTGCCACACACCAAAGAATGAGCTTCTCTATTCACTTTTTGGTTTTTATACAAAACCCTAAATCCCTTTCGGGGGGTCATCCTTTTGTACATGACTGGCCATTGGGGCAAGATCCTCTTTTTCATTTCCTTCTATTTGCCTCATCTCTTTATTTATGCCCACCTACCTTTTACAATTTGCACAAAAGGGAGCATTGCACTCTTTTACAATAGTTTTAGGGGCACCTTGCATTTTAAAAATGCACTTTTGCCCTTGGTATGTGTCCCAACTTGCACTTTTCCACTTTTTCTGCTTTCTTCTTGTGCTGAGGTTAACAAAAATATTTTTTGACACACATATCAACTCTCGTTCAATATGAGACTAGTCAAAAATTCATATTCTTCTTTATTTCAATGCCATTGTTTAACAAGTATGTGACTACAAACCCTACTATTTTTTTCTATTTGAATTACATGATTTAAAAAAATATATTTGTATATTAAGGATGTAATTTAGGTTTTAGGTAGATGGAAGTTATATAAATTTGTTGGGTTTTTTCTACATACTAAGAGCAGATTTTAAAGACCGTAAAGTGCGGAAAAGAAGTGGATTAATGCAAATTTTAGGCAGTACTTTAAAGCCGATGGAAGCGGAACATGAAGATCTGATAATTTTAGAGACCAAGGAAGTAAGAAATGCAAAACTTCGATCGTTGTGGTGGTTATGGACTTTTAGTAATGTTTTCGACCGCTCGTCAGATTGAAGAGAGAGAGCTTCCTCGATGTTCAAGATGTCGAGTCGATCAGGCATGATTTTTCAGAACTAAAAACGGGTGTTAGATGGATGAGACAGGGGGTCAAACAGTGCCAAAGCTCGAAATGGCCAAGATTTTAGAAAGTTTGGGCATGGATCTTTTGGGGGGGGGCGTTTTTTTCAAAGGGCGACAAGCAGAACGACGCCATTTTTTGTGACGATTTATTGGAGATGGCCATGGCAGCCCACAAGCAAGCCATCAATCAAGCATTTGCAATGATGTGCATCAATTTTCACTCTCCATTCCTGGCACACAATGGTTGCCTGATGAGGAAAATGAAAATATAGTATTTCTCTCTCCTCCCTCCTCTCTCCTCTTGAGGGTTGTTCACATGCATGAATATATGGAAGAAAGGAAATGAGTTGGATGCGAGATGCTGACGGAATAATGGCACTAGAGCAAAGGATATCGTATATTAAAGCTGGAGAGAGCATTAACAGCTACAAATGAGCGTCAGCAGCCTCCCAACCACTAAACACGTGCCTCTAAAATCGAGTATGCATAAGCACTCATTTTATTTGTTTCATGAAAGATGTTTGATGAAATTGATTGTAAATGGATGCCTTTGATTGATATCAAAAATCTTGAAGAAGACCAAAAAAATTGGTCATTTAATAATTTACATCAAAACACGCAAGCCCGCAATTATGCAGTTTTCATGAAAATGAATAATTTTGGGAGTTTTGTCGTGATTTTAGGGTTCATATGGAATAGAAATGAATATAAAATCACTGTTCAGTAATTGTGATCAATCTCAACCCATAAATTAGAAATACCAAATTTTTTATTTAAATAATTAAAATAGTAAAAATAGAGAAAATTATTTTTTTCCTAGAAAATTAGGAAAATATATGTTTTATATTAATGAGTGTATGTCATGGCTGTAGCATGAGGGATAAGCCTCAGTTCAATTGCGTCTCTATGTTAAAGTTAGTTTTTACCACTTTTTACAAGAAAAACACATGGAAAAACAGCTCTTTACACTTATCAACAATACACAACCTAAATGGTAGAGGGAAAGAGGGGTTTGGATGTCGATTAGTTGTTGAGAACATTGGAAATTCTAATTTATTTGTTTGTGCTTACCATATAGGACATTTATAAATTAATTTAAAAGGAGTTAAGTAGCACAAGGATGCTCGGGACTAACCCTTAGCAACGAAGCATGATATATAGGCTGAAATCATTAAAAGACAAGTTTGTTGCACTTCACAACATTTATTTGTAAATCATAAAATGTTTGAGCACTATGGCATTCACAATTGCATCGCACATATCACATGGTAACTCCTAGATGCATTGCAATTGCTTTCATATACTTATGACCCACACGCATGTGTTATTTGTGTTAGCGGCGCATCGAGGGGCCAATCCCCTCAGTGTAGGAGAGCTGTAATGGGGTTGCGGCATTCAGCCAGAGGGGTGCCTCCTTCTGTTTGTGATTACGAGGTATTTTATATCAATCTATGTATAGGGACTCCCTCTTAAGAGTGTGGGACTTAATCATTGAACTACAATTTAAAACAAATACAAGATTCACGATAGCAGTTAGGGTAGTGTGTCCCTTATATGCTCCTAGCCACGAGGCCAAGGGGTTGCATTCTTTGAGTATAGAGAGGCTCGGTTAGTGCTTATAGCCAGTATCAGTTTTAGGTCCCGACAGGTGGTACATTTGCTAGGAGCTACTAATAAGTAGCGGTTTTCGAATCTCGGTCAATAGGGACAAATTCATTAGTGTATGCCAAAAACCAGTGAGCTAGACTCACCAGACTGTCAAGCCAAGCTTCAAAAGTAAGATAGAGATGAACGAGCTAGATGGCAAGTCGAAATAAATAGAAGATATTCTCCACAAAGGAGTGGTCCAATATCTTTACAAGGGTAAGGTCTTAATAACCCTAGCTCAATGCATAGTCCGTTAGGGGGAGTAAGCTCTAGTACTTCCCCCCTTCCAATCAGTCTATCCACTTTGAGTGGAGTGATAGTTCCAGTTGTGCAAACTCCTTTAGCGAATCTGGTCGTTACAATGGCGACACAACCCATTGCTATCCCTGCTGAGACGACATATTTGCTAGCCTTAGGGTTTCCTCTACCCACTTTTAATGGGTTAGCAGAGGAAAATGCGAAACTTCACATTAATGAATTCTAGAAGCTAATGTTTAACTATTGAATTCAAGATGAAGGACAACTGCAGTGTGGTATCGTAGCCTAGAGGGAGCCTAGAGGCTGGAACCATAACTACAATCAACTTATTCTTTGTGGCCTTTTGAAGACAGTTTTCCTGTGAAAGGGGAGGTCAGCATTAACTACATTTCTCAATGTTACACGTCAAGAACCTCACAAGAATGTTCATGGATATGCCAAGAAATTGAGGGAGGTATTTCGTAAGTTGTAAACCTATATTCCTATTCCAGCTACTACTCATTTGCAATATTTTTTGAATGGGTTAGACTTTAACATTCAAGTACAGTTGAGCAGTGTCGCTCTTGCCAACATTGATACGGCTATTACATGAGCAAAAGAGGTAGAATCACAATTACAAGCGGCTTATGCCTCTAAGTCAAACTGGAATTCAAGTTTAGGGTTTGGAAATACTTTAGTGCTAACGAATGGAGGTCAAGGATGCCCATGAGTCCTCCTAATGGGAGAGGAAGCACAATTCCAAAAGTGCCCATATTGCCAGCTCCTCCTAGTGTGACCATACCTATGACTAGTCAAATGGCTCCACCAACTGTTGGAAGCCCAACGATAAATTCTACCATTGTTCCAGGGAATCAACAGCCAATCCCTAATCAAGTGGTTAGCCTAATGGAGAGAGAGAGAGAGAGAGAGAGAGAGAGAGAGAGAGAGAGAGAGAGAGAGAGAGAGAGAGAGAGATGAGGGGAGAAGAGAAAGAGAGAAGGGAGAGAGGTTGGGAAGAGGGAAAGGAGGGAGGAGGGAGAGGAGAGAGAGAAGAGAAGAGGGAGGAGGGGATGAGAGATGGGAGGAAGGGATGGACAGAGGGGAGAGAGGGGAGAGAGAGGGAGGGAGAGAAAGGAAGTAGAGAGAGAAGAAAGAGAGAAGCATGAGAGATAATATTCAGAGAGAGAAGAAAGAGAGGAGGATGAGAGAGAATATTTAGAGAGAGAAGAGAAAAAATCTAATTTTCCAGATGTTTGATTTGGGGTAGGTTTATAATGTGGTGTTTGAGACACTGAATAGTACTTGGAGTGAGCATTGTCATCAAGTGGATATCCATACCTTCGAGCTTATTCAAGTATATACATAAATTTAGATATAATGCATCTTACTTTTTGGGCTCATAAATTAAAGATAAATATTTATTTAATATAAAAATAGAGCAAAATTTATTTTTAAATGTCTAGTTGTAGCTCAATATGAAATAAATTTATATTGGTTAGAAAAATTAAATAATTAATTTCTCACTTAAATAAGACAAAAAGTAAAGAGGGCTTACGAGTAAAGAGAGGACATAAAATAAACGTACTTAATAAGAAGAAAGAAAAATATGAGTAAGAAGAGAGAGAGAGAGAGAGAGAGAGAGAGAGAGAGAGAGAGAGAGAGAGAGAGAGAGAGAGGGGGAGGGAGGGAGGGAGGGAGGGAGGGAGGGAGGGAGGGACATATATATATGAGTGAGAGAAAGTAGAGAGAAGAGAGGATAATAGAGAAAAGAGAAGAGAGAAGAGAGAGGAGATAGAAGAAAATAGAGAAGAGAGGAGAGAAGAAAATGGAGAAGAGAGAGGAGAGAGAAGAAGAGGGTGGAAAGAGAGACAAGAGAGAAAGAAGAGGGTAGAAGTAGAGGGAGAGAGAAGGAGTAGAAAGAGAGAGGAGGGAGAAATGGTTTATTTTCTAATACATTAGCATATATTATGTTAGACATGCGATATGTGTCTATCGAAGAGGTAGTTTGAGACAAAAATGGCTTGATAATTTAGGAATGGAAAGCGACGAAGCATCGTGTAGATTTGCATATATACAAAAGAGAAAGGACCATTTACTGAGCCATACACATTGATTTCCAATAAACCTTATTTGTGCATGTCATACACTTCATGCATTTAAAGCATTTCTCTACATATGTCGCTACAAAACAATTGATTTCATTAAGGGCGTGTGTGAGAAAATATCAAGATGTGATAGCTTCAAGGGTTTAGTTGGGTAAAAGTGAGATGGAGAGAATAAAAAGTGTAATATTATGTGAAAAATAGACAAAGGGTGATGGATCAATTCCTAGTGGGTTTAAGTTGTTCATTTGAAGAGACCATGACACTTTGTCGAGGAAGAGCCTAAGTAATCATTTGTTTGAGACTCCTATGCACACTACAAGGATATAAGAGAATAGCGACGGCCATTTCTGATGCAAATTAGCGGCGTTGTTATTTGCATCACAAATGTGACGCAAATAGTGAAGGTACTCAAACGAAAAAAGCGGACCGAAACTCGAGCTCCATATTTTGCACGAAAGAGCAAAAGAGAGAGCAAAAGAGAGCAAATTACATCGTGCATTTGAGAGGGAGAGGGAGAGAAAGAGAGAAAGAGGGAGAAGGAGAGCTTCTCACTGCCGCCGCTACCGTTTGCGAAGAAGAGGAGGAAGTGCACAAAGGGTGAAGAGGAGCCGTCGAATCTATCCTTGGACCTTTGCGGTGAGTGCATTGCTCCCTCTTGGTTTGTTTTTGTTTTTTCTCCTTTTCTTTTGCTTGTTTTTATTAAAAATGATGTGTACTAAGAGAGAAAGAGAATAAATGAGAGAGGGAGAGGAGGAGACAAAAAGAAAGAAGGAACGAGAGAGAGAGGGAATAAACATGAAATATAATAAAGAAAGAGAGAAAGAGAGATAGGGAGGGAGAGAAGAGAATGAATGGATAAAAAACAAAGGGTAAGATCTTGTTCTTTAATTTCTTATTTTCTTGTTTATAGTAGTAGTAGTAGTAGTAGAAGAGAGAGAGAGAGAGAGAGAGAGAGAGAGAGAGAGAGAGAGAGATGCTCCTTGGGTGTGTTTGACACTTCGGGAAGGCGAGTAGTAGTAGTAGTAGTAGTGATGGTGGTGGTGGTAGTAGAGAGAGATAGAGAGAGATTTTGTTAAAGGTGCACCTTGGGTGTGTCTGATGCTTCGGGAAGGCGAGTAGTGGTAGTGGTAGTGGTAGTAGTGGAGAGAGAGAGAGAGAGAGAGAGAGAGAGAGAGAAATATATATATATATATATATATATATAAGGGTGTACCTTAGGTGTACTCGAAGCTTTGGAAAGGCAAGGAAGGCTTGTGTATCCAGGCCCAATAAAGTGAAAGAGAGATTGGACTTGGAGGTGAACGGATGGTTTTATTGACATGCTTTGCACTACCTCCTCCTACACTCTACATATTGAGTCGCACACATAGGAAAAAAGGTGGCAAGGTCCCGTGCAATACCACGGGACGGGAAACACTCTGACATAGGGTAGCTACTCCATTGTCCCCATATATAGCATATTAGACTTTACATACTGTAGGCATGTCCATAAGTGGGTGGATACTTTACATATATTAATTTTATTGAGTTACAAGAGAAGAAATCCCTTCTCAAACAATTTAAGAAAGAAAAAAAGAATGATAACAAAAAAAAATTGTTTGTTGTAACGTAGACCAAATGGAAAACGATGAAGGCCGTGATGTTCAAGTTCACGAGGCGTATCTTAATCAGTGTGTGTTCCATGTCCTTGCTCTCAATGTAAGTTGGCAATTAGACAAAAACATTGATTACTATGGAACACGTATGACACTTCGGCGAGTTTCAATCAGAGATCATTGATTAGGCAATCTCAGATTTTGAGCAAACGGTAAGAAAAGTGTATATCAATTATGCATTGTATTCGCAAACTAATTGAATATTATATACAAAAACATTAGATGTGGCCGTAAAATCTATGACAGGGAGGTGATGTCTCATCCCAAGGAGAAGTGCACCCTTTGTGGCTAGTTAGAAGAGTTCATGGGCATGCGATGGATAAAGTGCCTGAGCCAATCCACCACTTGGAAGGTACTACCCAATCTATATCGTCAATACCAGAGGAGACATGCAATCTTCCAAACTTTCCTACAATCTTGGAGCCTGAGATGGAGGCAATGATTGATGTATTGATACCCATGGATATCGAGACATCTGATCCGCTTAGAGAGGCAACATCCATACCATTACATGATGGGTGCCGAGTATCTCGCCTAAAGACATTGCTTGCACTCCTAAGTGTGCAAGTAAAATACGGGTGGAGCGATGCGAGTGTGACTGAGTTGTTTAGGTACCTTTTACATATGCTTCGTTGATTTCTTTTTGGCACCATCATAAAAAACAATTGTTCTTTTTCAAGGTGTTGTATGATTTTTTTTCAAGTTACTAAAGTATCATATATTACCACTTGCAAATACCATGCCTGAGTCTTGTGATGATGCGTGACATGTTTTATGAAAGCTTGTTATGGACTACAATAGCATCCATGCAAGTATCAACGATTGCGTATTGTTTCGAGGAGAATATGAGACGATGGAGACATGTCCAAAGTATGGTGCTCACAGGTATCGATAGGACTTGCAAGGGCAAGCCATCCCTCAAAAAGTTCTTAGATACTTTTCTCTTATTCCCCATATACATCACATGTTTCGTACGTCCGGCATGGCAAGCTTGGCAATCTGGCATGCTCAGAATAGATCCACAAATGGAGTCCAACGAATATTAGTGGATTCATGTGCATGGAGCCACATTGACTCTACCTTTCCAGGCTTTGCTTGAGAGCCAAGGAATCTTCCACCCGGTCTTGCTATGGATGGCGTGAACCCATTCAGTCTGCACTCAACTTCTTACAGTGTGTGGCCTATAGTCCTTGTTAACTACAATATTCCTCCATGGCTTTCTACGAAGAAAGGACACCTCATCCTTAACTTGCTCATTCCTACCCGCTACAAAGTCAAGAATATGGATGTGTATCTTCGTCCATTAGTCGATGAGCTTAAGATTTTGTGGGAGGAGGGGATCGCCATTGAAGATATGAGCAAGCGTGATGGTCGACGGTCCACCAATATTTGAGCCATTCTCATATGGACCATGCATGACTTTCCTGGATTCGGGGAGTGCTCAAGTAAGTAGGCTTCCGTTCTCATAATATCTATCATAGCTCGTTCAAGTTTGTATTCACTAGATAGAGGTGTTAGGATAGGTTTGGTTACCTCAGGTTATCATACATGTCCATTGTGTGGGCCACAATTAGACTCCCGAAGGTCACGAACCATAAAGAAGATGGTATATCAAGGACACGCCGCTTTATTGCTGGAGGGTCATAAACTGAGGGAAGGTTTTCTTGAACAACCTCCAGTAGTACGAATGAACGCCCACAGCTAGTATGAGCAAAAAATGGTCCACACGAAGTCACATCCAAATGGAATGTGACAGTTCTCAATTTTCTACGAGTTGCCATATTGGACCCACTTACAGATCAACCACTTGTTGGATCCCACATATATTTTCAAGAATGTGGGCATCTTACTATGGGACCACATCACAGAAAAGAGCGACACTACAGGGGCACGAATGGATTTGAAGGAGGTACGCAAGATGGAGGCGCTTTGGTCCATAGTCGATAGTCGCAGTCGAGTGCTAATGGTCGCTTATAGCTACCTCGCACTCCTTGGGTTTTGTCCACTAAAGAAAAGTGCCTTGTGAAGCGAATTATCAAGTCTATCCGCACTTCGACGGGTATGATGCATTCTCTTAGGTCCGCGTTTTCTAAAGATGACCAATTATTAGGGCTAATCCCATGGTTGGCATAATGTCATGTTTGTACTACGAATGGATTGTAAGTGGTATGTGTATTTTGCTATTTGGAGTGTAGTCGTTGTTTGTAATGCTTCTTCATTTGTGGTAGTTTGTTCTACCAATTGCGATCGCAGGATGCCTTACTCTAGAAATACACGTGGCAATTTACAGGTTGTCAAATTTAATGCAATGGATCTCACAGAAGGAGATCAAGACATCCTCTATTGAATTTGCAAGGCGGGGAGCAATGGAGATGATCTATCTCTTTGAGAAATAACTACCCACCAGCATGCTCACGATACAAACCCACCTTCTGGTGCATCTTGTAGATGAAGTGGAGATTGCTAGACATGTCCATACATGATGGATGCTCTTCTTGGAGCACTTCATGAAAACCTTGAAAGGCTTTGTGTGACAATGAGCTCGGCCAAAAGGTAGCATGGTGAAGGTTGGTTGGTTTCTGAGGCATTAGTGCATATTTCACAATGGCTACCAACGATAGATTCAGACATCAGTATGCTAGGGTCACTGAAGGACAATGATAGACTGACCAAAGATGTGGTGGTTGGAAATGGGTAGAATGGATACTACAATGGAGGAGAAAGTGAATCGTTTTTGTATATTGCATCATGTCTCCATGGAGATGTGGCTCGCTAGGTACGAGCAAGCCAGGAAAGATTGAGAAGAAGTGTGATCTGAATTTTGACGTAGTATGTGCCATTGATCGATTCGATATCCCGAGGGCATGGAGGAGATGCCATGGTTTATGTCAACGCGATGGTTACATGGAGCTTTGATCGTAGCATCTCGCGAAGGGGTGGAGATCTCAACTGAGGAGTGGGAATTCTTGAGGGAATGTAGTCCAAAGGCGGCAACGTGTTTAGGGTTTGTCGTATCTAGATTTTATATGCAACAACTAATTGATTGTTTCAATGTACAATACAAAATATACAGTGCGGCGTGGTCGCGAGGACAACGTTTCCACGTGGAGTGTATCGACAAAATGAACTGCACAATCGATTGTGGTATCATGGCAAAATTCGAGCAAGAGAGCCAATGACAAGTAACAGATCCAAACACTGTTATAGATGAGATGAAGTATTTCAGAAACTTGCAAAGTATTACTACTATGGATTACCATAAC
Source organism: Lygodium microphyllum (assembly GCF_053477565.2). Classification (NCBI taxonomy): domain Eukaryota; kingdom Viridiplantae; phylum Streptophyta; class Polypodiopsida; order Schizaeales; family Lygodiaceae; genus Lygodium; species Lygodium microphyllum. The sequence continues at coordinate 7,092,849 of NC_141158.1, read as the reverse complement.
TTCTCCATGATCCTATTCGATATGCAATGGTTCAAAGTGGTATTTGAAGGAGCTGGGACAATAGTTCGATGAGGTCCATCTGGATTTCTTGAAATAGATTTCGAAAAAAGATGGATGGATTTGTGCGACACGTTTGTATTGTTAGTCCATCGTGAACATGTGCATAAACTCATGTTCTTTTTAATTTTATTACGACATGGTACATGTCATAAAAGTTAAATCTCTTGTACATGATTTTGAACATGTAATTTTCTATCCAAACCCCCAACAACCTCGATGGTGGTATGTTGTACCTTCAACTCCCCAAAGTGCGAGAGTATATGATCAAAGCAATGTTCCCAGTGTAGATGAGGACAATATGCAAATAGAGGGGTTGATATTACAGGGGGTGGAGGCCAGCAAAAGCTTGGAGCATGTAGAGAAGCCAGAATCGGGTAACGATGATGGAAATACAAGAGTCCAATAATTCTTTGAGAATGAGGTCGACTCATCCTTTTGTGGTGACCTGTCTATTGACCTTCTAGTGTATGCGAAGTTGTGTCAAGAGATTGACATGGGACCATAGGGTACTTTATACTTGGAGCATCCACCTACTCAATTCATTGACGAATTGCTTATAAGGGTATATAAGATATGTTTTAAGTAAGATCATTTTTTGAAGATTTATATTACCGTGCTTTGCTTGATTTATATTAATTATGCTAACATCAATTTTTGTTTATGCAGGTGACCTTTGTGGATATTTGGATCCGCACGATGAGTCAAGGGAGGAGCGACGAGAAGCTACAAGAGATCTTCACACGTATGTCTCTAGACTAGATGGCTCGATTAAGAGATATGGCGGACCAGGAGCTATCTCGGACACCATCAGGCCATTCTGTTAGATCTACTTCGGTGCGCTCTGATACTTCAGTTTCCAGTAGACGAGGTCGACACTCCAGACTTGGGCTGAACTAAGGGAGTGGTTCTAGGGGATGCTGTGAAGACGTGGATGTAGTAAGCTTGTAGTTGGCTCGGGATATAGATGCTACTCTTCGCTCTCATGCAGGTTCAAGAGAGCGTGGCTCAGGTGGTTGTTATGCAGGTACCGATGCAATGTCTCCGTCTTGTCATTCTCCTGGAGTTGCGTCACCTATGGGATTTGTCACACCTGTGGGGACGTCTACTCTAGTCACTTCAACTTTTGCTCAACCATCCGCAGGTGGCATCACTATGGGTACTACTCCAAGAGATACTACCCCCTTAGGTACACCAGATGTACAAGGGTCTCCTGGATATGCCTAGGATCATGGTCGTAGATGAGAGATGACACATCTTAGGCATATCCCAAAGGGGTATGGATACGTTGTAGATGATAAGACAGGAGCCATCATCATGAATGATGAGGGGAGGAGGGTGATGGCTCGTATAAGAGAGTTGTGCCGACAAGTTTTTCGGCACAATGTCTTGGATCATTGGAAGAACATACTGGAGGGGAGCAAGGACTACATGGGAGCATCCTTGCATGAGGAGTTTCCGGTACCCACCGCAACAGATAGGCTTTCCACAAGGCTAGATGATGGAGTGCATGCATGTGTTGTCAGAGGGGTTTTATTCGAAAGGTCGAATCCACCAGGGATAAAAGGTAGAAGGAAGTAGAGATAGGAGGTGAAAGAGAAGATAAAGAATACACAAGAGGTAAATACAATAATGACAAAGAACAATGAATCAAATCAATATGTATCGATAGAATCTGAAATCCTTTGTCTGGGCACTACTTAGAAGCACTCTCCAGGCATTAGATCTCCTGGAGCTCCCCCGTAGAATAAAAACGTAGATCAGAAATAACAGTTCCTTCATTACTGCTTGAAACCCAAATCTGATGGTTCTCTTGGCTTCGAAAGGGGGTTAAAACCCAAGGACACCTAGACACCTGATCACAGATCTCCTAGATCACTTCTTCTTCCTCTTCCAGTTCAAACTGCAGTTTTCAGTCTGTCAATAGCAATCGCGACGCACACGATTTCACCAATCTATATTTTTTATGAAAAATCTCATAACTGGCTAAAAAAGCAACTTGCTTTTTACATGCCATCCTATCCTAGAAGCTTTCCTAGATTTTTCGGATATTTACAATAAATCATATAAAAATAGGCTAAAGTTATCCAAAAATCTGGTATTTTTGGATAATCCATGCCACTCACACTAATACTAATGACCCAAATCACATTGACTCTCCATGCTTTTTCACACTGTGTCCGCATAGCATCACGACATCGTACATGTCACACAGACGATCGGACGCACGCAAGGCACTTAAGAGTGGGGCCTCAAAGCCTGAATAGCTAGATGTAGATGATTGGTACCGACTCGGGGAGGAGGCTATAGGTTCTCCATGATGTTGGAGACAACAACGGGAGGCGGCGAGGGCATGACTGGAGGCAGAAGTGGTCCATCATCTTGGGAGTGGCGGCCACAAGACTTATCTAGAGGACTTTGCAAGTTTTTTTTTTTTGTTCTGCTTGCTTATTTTTTTGCACTATCCCTTGTACTGACAATCGTGTTTCTAACAGTTGTATTTTGTTTTCTTTGCAACACTCCATTACAAATCGCGATCCCATCGGCCTAGAGACTCGATATGTAGAGAGACACGGTCTCACTGCATTAATCGACCGATTGTATGCACGCGGCGGCCCAGTAAGTCACTCATCTTTCTTGTCCGTAGTTACTAAATTTAATTAAAATGCATTATTGTATGGTGGACTGACGTGTAGTTGTTTCTTTTTTTGCAGAGTCTGTTTGATGCTCCTTTTCAACAGGACGAGCTTTCAAATGGCAAGGATCTATAGCTCGCCCTTGGATCCGTGGAGCGCACATCCTCTTCTTTTTTGGTCATGTGATTTATGTAGGCATTTTCTATGCACTATGTTATTATTATCCTTTGTATCTTGCCATGATTGTACCATTGCATTCATTACGTAATCTTGTATTTATTTTATGTATCAATCTTTTGGATTCAAATACACTTTGCCTTCATTTTGACGAGCATTGTACACTTTACTTTAACTCTTTTGTATGACCCAAATAAAGCACCAAAAATTTTTCCCCTTGTAACCGTCGCTATTAGCATCACAAATTTACTACACGCATTACTATTAGCATTGTAGTTAGCGTCGCAAATTGTCACTATATGTGTCGCTAATATCGACGTTTTTGTGACAACAGGGGCAAAATTTTTAATGAACATTTTTGTCTCTTTGAATGTCATTATGAGGCCTGTATCTTGTAGTAGCATGAGATGCCTATAAAAATGGCCTACCTTGTCCCACATGGCTTGAGGGAAGCATTGGAAATTAATCATTCTTTGATAGGACTAGAGAGAAAATATGAGCAATGGCATGGTGTAGAGTATCTTGTGAGCAAGCTGTTTGAGCATGGAGGAGATGCATTAATCTTTAAACCAACAATTTATGCTTCCATACGTGCTTAACATGATGTTTGATCCACTAACTTTGATTCTATATCTCTTTCTTATTGTAGGATTGCTATGTTGAGCCATTACAAGAGGTCAAGATCTCAAATTAGAGATCTCATCATGTGCATTTTTCCTTATGCATGGATGTACATATTATATTGTCCTTATATTCTCTATATATTTCTCTTTATGTATTGATGTAAGCACTTGATAGCGCTCTCTCTTTAAAGTACATTGAATTGGGGCTTAGTATCCCATTTTGTGGATTTAATTGGTTATAGTAAATGTTGTATGTATGTATCCATTGTATTCTATATAGGTCTAAGCAGTAATACTCTAATATATGTCTAATTGGATAACAAACATAGATAACATGGATTTGGTCCTCTATAGGGCAAAATCCTTGTTTTTTTTTCCCTCCTTTGCAAATGTTGGTATAGCCGTTAGTATACTTTCTCTGCATTCATCAAAATATGAGTTAGTAAAACATTTGGTATCATTTTTAAAAATTCAACACATTTTTCATTGCATATTCTAACGTACTTGCTTCGAGGCTTTTATAGACACTTATTTCGATGGTGGGGCATGACATTTAGAAACCATTTTGAGCGCATTCCCATCTTAAATTTCATCGGTATTACCTACCATCTATTGCAATGGAGGTCATTTGTTGTCGATGTTATCTGGGCTTGGAGATCAATATTTATAGGACTTCATTAGATGGGCCTAGCCAATATTGAAGAAAAGTTGATGTGGCCACTTTCTTCCACCACTTACTCAAGATGGAGAGAGGCCACACCATGTGGTTTGTTACCTCTTGTTGGGCTTTCTCTAGGCCATGAATTGGCCAAGTGAAGTATCTTATTAGGAATTTCATTTGGTTAAGTGGTAAAGGAAGCCCAACAAGGGGTAAAGTAGCCTAGGATATTATTATTCAACCTAGATCTAGGAGTGATTTGGGATTGTTGACCTAGACAAACGGAGTAGAGCATTGGTGTTCACAGTGATTATGAGAGGCCTTCTTCTAAGCGAGGAGCTATGAATGAAGTTATTGATATGGAGATTATAGATTATAATTCTTGCTGATGGAGGTTCATGGTAGCCAAGCATCCATTGAATATTTCAACACATTCATGTGACAAGGCTAGGAAATGGTTTTGAGAGGTTTGGAGCTTTAGGGGGCTTATTTTTAATGACTATCCATTGCACTGCATTGCATGAATAGATAAGCTTTATGCACAAAAGGTCTAGCAAAATGTTACCCTTATTTGGTTTATAGTAGAGAAGTGTTAAGTCATGCTACATTTGCTTGGGTTGTGAAGGAAACATTAGATTTTTGGTAGCTATTATTTGGACTTGGAGATCAATCTTAGGATAGAGAGAGGCCATACCATAGGAGAGAGGACACATTACCTTGGGGAAGGTTTAGAGGGATAGGTTCTATAGTGGGAGAGTGGTTTACTTTTTTAAAGCTTTCGACTAATTCATAAAGACAAAGGCTTCATGGTATCAGAGGGACTAGAGACATGATGGAGAGCATTATGTAGGTGGTACCCCTAAGGTGGGGGATTGACGTTAACATTTCTTAAGCATGGATTGGGCTCTTCACTAGAAGGGCATCTTTCTTATAGTGGTTGCTACCACTAGAGAGAGAGCGCTTGGTTTCATATTATGGGAGGATGGAAAACTCAAGAGAGGATTTGGGTCAGTTGAAGTTGACGTGGTATTTGGACATGGACCTTGTAACATAGATGAGGGACAATTGGAGGTATTGGGCATGCAGGGAAAGCCCTCTTTAAAGACCAGAGTGGGATCCTAGGTAGTGGGTATGAAGAATTCCATTTGCCGAGACACCTAGGGATGTTTCCTTTTTTGGATACACTAGTAGATTAGGGAGGATTTAGTAGTGAGTAGGATTAGAGTGAGACCAAGAGCATCTCTACATCGGATTGCACAAGGCATATCATAACCTTTCCTTGTTGACTTCTAAAGGAGGTTGGAGGGTAGTTTTAGACATACACTCTATCTATGGTTGCTAAAATGAGTTTAGCAATTAGTGTGCAGCTTAGTCACCATTAGTACACAAAGATTCAATTGCTTGTGCTAGATGCCAGGAGCCATAGGAGACACAAAGACATTGCAATTGAGATTGTCTTAGGGCTTAGGAGATATTGAGGGGAGCCCTTAGGATGGTCCTTATGAGTAAGATTGCTATGCTAGAATTTTCATATAAGATGTGGACTCAGGGACATTTTCATAGATGGGGCTCATAGCTAGCATCATCACCTGGTATACATGGATCAATAGATGCAATCATGCTATAGATCTATCGGATATATCCACTACATAGACTCTCCATGATCTTAACAAACATTGTCATAACTTTTAGTGGGAGATGGGAGAGGATATAGGTAAACCTGGAGACTATGAGGAGGAGAGATTCTTTTCTTAGGACATGGGATTTAGATTACAAACCTCTTGAATATCGGTTATTTATTTAGGCCTTGCAATAGTCTTTCCCATTTTGTTGTATAATTTTTTGGTTTTGGAAGTCCCTTACAAGGTTGTTTGTATACTGTGTTTGCCTTGGGATACATTGTTTGGAGGGGATTTATTAATATTAATTTATTTTGTTTGGGGGAAAAGAAGTTTTGATCGAACAAATTCAACATAAAATCTATTTGATTTTTTTTTCTTAGTCTTCTACCTCCAAAAAAAAAACCAGAAAAAAATTCAAATATTGTAGATTGCAGACAATTAGTTCATTTTCCCATTTGTCTTCGTGATTTTCCTTTCTCTAACTAATCACATAAAGAAGAATCACCATTAGAACAAGCCGTTATAGTTAGATTGCCTTGTTTGAATGAAGAATGAAGAATTTAGCACAAGTTCAGCTCTGATACCTACTCTATTTTAATTTGCACACTTCAACACATTCGTAAAGCCTTGCTCATCTTTCGAGTTCAACCAACTTGCGACTTGCGATCGACGTGCGCTCTCTCTCTCTCTCTCTCTCTCTCTCTCTCTCTCTCTCTGTGCGCGCCTGCCTGTTCAATCGAAGAACTGGAGAGATGGGGCGCCCCCCCTCAGGCGGTGGTCCGGTCTTCCGTTTCCTTCCCTCCGAGGTAATTTATCGTCTATATGCGTTTTGTGATTGCCCTTTCCGGACGGTACCAGCTCTCCTATGAATGCAATGTGCGGAATGCGATTATGGTGTGCGTCGATTGTGTCCGTGTGTTGCCCTAGGTGGCAGCAATGGAGAAGGAATTGGAGGATACCAAGGGTGCTGCGCCTTCGAGGGAGTCCATACAAGCCCTTGCTGATGCCTTCAGGTATGCCATTCGGCGCATTTGTACTGGTTTTTATCGCAAAATTTAAGGCAAGATTCATAAGATCCCGTTTAACAATTGGATTCTAATCTAAGACTCGCTTGTTTTCCTCGAGCTGTTAAAATGGGAGGTGCTTACTTTTCATACTGTCTCCCTTGTCATGAACTTAAATATTTAATTTGCTCAATGGCTTAAATGTGAAGGAAGTTATTTCCTTCCCTCCTACATTTTGTGGGCACGGTTTGATGTTGTTCTGTTTTGCTCTTCTGTAGTCTATTTGGTTGGGGGGGGGGGGGGGCACACGAGGTTCATGCTTTGTGTCTTGGGTTTTGGGTTCATTGCTTGATTTCTCAACGACATGCTTTTTGTTTGCAGTGCTGCTCCCGAGCGGGCTGGAAAGATGACTGTCCAATACAAGCAGGTTTTTCCTCTACAAAGCATTCACGGGATCAATTGTTGGGCATGAGTTAAGAGTTGAAATACTTTCCAGTTGGACTTTGTCATTTAGTTCAGTAACGATTGATTGTTTTCTTTTAATTCACACATTGTGATGTGAAGGTTAAACTACCATGTCCATATCAGATGTAGATTTCTTGGGAGATAATATAGAGCATGTGCCAACGCATAGGAGACATATAAGCCCTCATGCTTCCTACTCCATGTACTACATCCCATCATACCCACTGGATGGAGTTAGTGGCAGATCACTCATTATGACTGTAGACTTATAACATGCTAGATATGGATTGGGCATGGGATGCATTTGACTAGGATTAGTTTGTTTTAAGCTTTGATGATATTCAGGACTTGGATTTGTTGCATACAACTTTGTCTTATAAGCTAAATTGTCCTCCAATAGACACTATTATATAATTCATTGTGTGTGTGTAATGTTTATTTGTAGGTAATAGGTGTATCAGAGAAAAACGTTAAGATGTACATTTGGCCATTAGCCAACATGCAAAAGCTCATGCAAATGATATGGAATGCCAGAAACCATCTATATAAGCCACTTGGCCATGGAAGGATCAAACTTTCTAATGTCCCTTGCTAACCATGTAGAAGAAAATGGCATTACAATCATGTATGAAGAGTGAATGGAGTCGTGTGAATAAGTGTAAGCCATGCAACAACCATGCCTTGGAACTATTGGTATCATGTGTGCACCATATGGATTGACCCATCACATAGAGCTCATGCAAATGATATGGAATGTGCAAAACCATCTATATAAGCCACTTGGCCATGGAAAGATCAAACTTTCTAATGTCCCTTGTTAACCATATAGAAGAAAGTGGCATCACAATCATGCATGAAGAGTGAATGGAGTCGTGCGAATAAGTGTAAGCCATGCAACAGCCTTGCCTTGGAACTATAGGTATCATGTGTGCACCATATGGATTGACCCATTACATAGAGCTCTGGATGAATGAACGAAACAAAGAGAGATTCTTGCAAATGCCACCTCTGCACAAAGAACACACAACCGCCTGCTGTTTACAGCCTTGGTGATCAGGTTTCCGACCTCTAGTGGGTGATACATGATGCATTTGCCAGATTCAGCCTCCAAACTGCTGCATTTTGGTGATCAACTTGTTGCCCTCCCACATTCAAGACTCTTTCAGCTATGTGTTGCCCTCCCACATTCAAGACTCTTTCAGCTCTGACTGGTAGTTATAGCACTCCGGATCCATCTCTAGTGGATGTCATACTCTGACTACATTTATTGCTGCATTTTGGTGATCAGCCTGTTGCCCTCCCACATTCAAAACTCTTTCAACTCTGACTGGTAGTTATAGCACTTGGGATCCATCTCCAGTGGATGTCATACGTTGACTACATTTATTACTTTGCCTTTGAGCATTATGTGCACTCTTTCCATCATTTACAGCATTGGTTCATTCACTTGAAAGTTCTCTTTCTTCCTTTGTTTGTGTTCACATTTTTACGTTTTGCATTTATTGCATTACTATCCAAGTCATTGTGTTTTAGGCATGTTTGTACGTTTTGTATTTTCTTAGTGCAAACCCTAGTGTATCTTCACATGACATTAGAGTTGGAGCTCTTGTAAAGAGTATCTTGTGGCTATCATGGAGGCTTGGTTTTGTGCGATATCCACAAATGACATGAAACCAATTCGCAATGTTTTAGACTTCTTGGGATCCTCCTATGTCTTATTGGGCTTCTCTATAATTGGAGGTACCGAGGAGGCATTATGGACTCGCGAGGAAGATGACACTTCACCTTCACCTTCTTCTTCTTGGCGAGCCACAGGATTCATGATAGATGAGGAGTTTTAAGAATACTTGTGTATTAGGTATGGTTGCAACTTCCACTCTCCAACTCCTAAAAACCTTGCTCCTAATACGTCGAGATTGGTTGGTGAGGTTAGCCACCTCTCCGATCAAGGAGAACATATGGCATTTGGGGCAATTGGTGATCCATCGTCTTCATCATTGCTACGCCCAGAGTGAGGTTTGTCTAATCCTTTTGAGTCATTTGAATTGAAATCCTCCCTTGTTTTTCCTTTTGGTATGCAGGATTCAGATTATGATAGGTTTGAGTATATAAATATTGATTGAGGAGGCTCTTGAAGCAAACATACTTCCACAAGTATATCTAACACCTTTGTTTCATTTGAGCATGATATTGGTAGTCAATTTTCTCAAACTCCTTCTATCCCTCCATCTTTTGGTTAAAACATAGGTTTTCTTTCTTCTATTTTCAATAACTTAGGATTCTACTCCACATTTGTATCTAGTACACTAGGATTTGGATAATTTGTTTCAGTTTCTAACACCTTTTCTTTTTCCGCACGTGAACTATTCATAAGTGAATGCCACTTTACACCCTAGACGTTGTTAGCAAGAATTCCACCTCTTAACATTGTGCCTTATACCCATCCCCAAGCGAGCACATTTGTCTATCTTGGGATGGTTGTGATGGACATCTCCCTCACTACCTCTAAATATTCACCTCCCCATCCATCGGCCTCTCAGATGTAGGGATTTTCATCCTTTGTCTATGGTGTACCATCCCTCACCCCATGGGTCACTCCCATGCAGGGATTTCCATCCTTTGCCTATTATGTCCCTATCCCTCCTTGGGCTACACATGTGGCTACCATGTTGGGTCAGCCCATACTCAATTTTGGATCCATTATGCACACATTTCGCATGCATGGTGGGCACTTTGGGATTAATGCCCAAGTATACTCCCCTTCCCCACTCTATTGACCCTATCCACCCTAGCCACCTTGCTCCTCATTTAGCACTACCACTCTTGTTGCTATTGCCATGAATGTCTTCATGGATAAGACTTGTTTTAAGGGGTTAGATTTCACTACTCGGTCTAACCTTATGCAACAAGTGCTTGGATCTCAGGGTCTTTGAGACCTAGTCATTGGTCTAGAGCCCAGGCCAAACCTAGCTCACCTTGATTACATCCGTCAATGGAGAGCTCAAAATACTATAGCTAATGTTAAGTTGATGTAGGGATTGCTTCTTGAGTTCCATTCTCAGTCGAGTCTTAGTTACAACACTTTTCTCTCACATTTGAGCGTTGGGAGTCATCTCCTTGACCACTATCTAGCGAGAGATTGAACTCGACGTGTCAATCTCGACTTTGATCTTCGAGATTTTACCATCAAGGGAATGACTTGAAAATCAAGCTGGCTGAATATAGGTAGTTACTCGTTGAGTTCACCACTACTGGCTCATTGAAGTCAGATGACGATCAGGTTACATTCTTTTTAAAGAAGCTATCTAAAAAATACTTTCACTTTATTTAGCACATCGTTTTGTTGCCTTGCTTGCCAACCTTCTATGAGTTCAAATGTCAGTTTTTGCATTATGCATTTTTATTTAGAGAGGGGTTTGGTTGCCTCTTCTTTATAAGGAAAAATTGGACACGGCAAGAATTCTTGATTTGTGAAGGCAAAAAAGGGTGACCCTCCAATCACTAAGAGGGATAATTTGATTGTCGAGTTGTTCGAGCATCAGTGCTTGCTCGCTAAATTCACCATCATTGGTGTACCTAATTTAGCTGATGATCAAGTCACTTTACGACAAATATATTTTAATTTTATCCAACAAGTTATCTCCTAGTTCCAATTACTCACGTTCTATGAGTTTGGTGTTAGCTATTGCATTACGGTCTGTTGCTCAATCAATTTCATAAGAAACCCCAATATTTAGAGGGGGACCATGACTTTCCAAAAGGTGAAGCAAGGTGGTGGAAATAATAACACCAAGATAGAGTTGGGTAGTAAGGAGTAGAGTAATTCCTTTCTAGGATAGAACCGAGTTGGCGAAATGTCTTCGAAAAGAATAGATATGGTTAGCATTGCCAAAAGACTGGCCATTTTGAACAAATGTTGCTCAAAGCCCAAAGGCAATCCTCCCAAGACTAGACCCTCTTCCCCACTTAGGAACTTGAGTACATCAAGCGAGGGTACTTCAGCACCACTTCCATAGTTGAGAGGGGGTTTGTTAGGATAAAGTCTGTAGGATAAAGTCTGAATAAGATATTTAGAAATGAGGATATGTGACATGTGGACAAAAGGATCCCATAATAATCCTCATTGTAAATATATCAGATATTTAAAATAGGAGCTCACGTGCCTCATTCAATGTACCATGTATATATATAGCTGCAAGCAATGAAATCAATAAATGTAGTTTCCTCTATTTTCCATGCTCTCTCTATCTCTCTTTCATATTTTATGCATAGTGTCTTCTCATCTACTATCTTCTAGTCTATCTTTTTTAGTACATGGTATCAAAGCACAGGTTCTAGTTGTCTAGCCCATCATATCTTCTTTGCTATTTCCAAAACCACAAACGGCTTATCTCCTTTTACTCTCATTACTCTCTAATGGCTCTCATCAATGCCACTACCTCTTACAACTGCCATATCATGATCGACAAACTCAATGGCAGTAATATCAAGTTTGGAAGCTGATGATGCAACTCTATCTATCTCAAGCTAACCTCTGGAACACTATCAATGGCAAATAAAAATGCCCTGAACAAGAATCGGACAAAGAAGATTGGATGTAAAGAGATGTAACTGCAACGATGGAGATTTTAATTCATTGTGATGATTGATAAGTGCAACTAGTAAGAACAACATCCAATGCAAAAGATACTTGGGATTTCTTCAACAATACCTATGAACACATAGATATTGTATAACAAATGACCATGTTCAGGAAGTTAGCCACTGCCACTATGTATGAAGATCAATCTGCCACTAAGTTCTTAGAGCAGTGGAAATCTCTACTAGATGAAACCATAATATTTGGATTAGTCATCTCTGAAGAACTACAAGCTATGTTTCTTCTCTCCCCCTCACCTCTATCTTGGAGAGCCTTTATCACCACTCAAACCTTCACTGATAAATTCAAGCTTCAGTCTTTCATCAATTGAATCAAGTAAGAACACGTTATGAGGGATACTTGTTCCACTTCTTTTACTCAAGAGATTAAACATCTTCACAAAAGAGCTCACACCTTTCAAGGCTAAGATCTCCCCTTGGTCCAACTTCGGAGGAATCCTTGGCAATCCTCATTATGAACCCAATTTTTATCAATCATTTCAATCCTTATTCATTTCTAGAAATCCTCACTACCATCTCGTATGCAATGTTTGTAAAAAACAAGGTCATATAAAAAAGATTGTCGATAAAGAGACCGATTTAACAAACATCACTTAAGAGAGCAAGCTTACTTTGTTAGCATTGGAAACTATGATATACAAGATCAATTAGACACCATCATGAGCCTAGCTACAAGTGTATGGGCATCTCATCAAGACACTAAAGAAGAATATACCTGGCTCCTAGACTCTAGAGCTACTCATTATATGACCTTCCACAAAGAATGTTTGGTGAATTTCAAAGAGACATCTACTCCACTCAATGTAGCTATGGGGGGCAATAGCATCCACCAAGCTAAAGGCTACTGTACCATTCAAGTGAAGCTTCCATCCAACCACATCATTAAGACACACAAAGCTTATTATTTTCCAAATCTCAAGAAGAATCTTCTTAGCATCAGTGAGCTCACTTCTCAGGCCTCTCTCATAGCTTACTTCTTTAAGAACCATTATATCTTGTAGCTACTTTCACCTTCTCTCAAACTCACCTGTCCAAAATCAGGCAGGCTTTACACTCTTGGTTACTCAATTCTTAAATCTATTGCTAATGCTTCCACTAATTTCACCTCACCCTCAGGCTTACCGAAACCAGTCTTCCTCCTTGGATAGGGTGGTAAATAACTTGATTAAGCACTAATTACAGCAAGCATAAAATTCACGTAAACTAGAAATGCATACATTATCACTTTGATCTTGGACATTGGACACCATGTTGGCTCCAAATTTGATGCCCCTTGCGGTATTTCTTTATCTTATATTGTGAATTGAAGGAGTACAACTGAGATCCTTTGATCTCCTCTGCTAATCCAAGTGCCTCTTGCTGTCAAGATTGACCAACAAGCCTCCCAACCATTTTACTCCTCGGTTTGCTTGGGGATTGGCCTTCACCGTGCTCCTTGGAAGACAAATTCAATCCCAAATGTGATATTGGCTGGCTGGCCTCTTGAATCTCCACGAAATTTCTCAATTTCAGCTGTTGGAATTCCAGTCCTAGGCCCTCAATTTTGAGCACATATCTTGGAGCGGCTGTTAAAACCCTAATTTCTGCTGTAAATTAGGGTTTATAGCAGAGATTGACAAAAATCTCTTTCTTTGATGGCTCAAACTGCTGAAAAACGTTGAGATAACTTGAGAGATGATTGGGAGATGAGAGAAAATGCTGTGAAGAGAGAAATTTTAGAGTTTCATTATGAGAAATGTTGAAAAACTGTTGTTGCCTTGCTCAAATAGCCATGGAAGCTGTCACTTATAGCTTAGGACCATAAAAAAGATTGCTGCTCCCTCTTGTATGTTGTCACCTGCACCAGAAGGACTTTGGGTTGCTATTACTTGCTCTTGGAGGGCTCTAAATTGTTGTCACATGTTGTAGATCTGATCCTTGGTGGGTGTAAATCATATCAACAGCCTCTCTTTGCTCTCTAAGAGCCTTCTCCTCTCTCATAATGGTTGGAATAGACTCCACTAGCCTCTAAAAACGTTTTTCCTACTTGCATGGGCAAGTTTTGCCAAGTGGCAACCTTCTTATCTCATTTTCTAGTATTATTCAGCTTATCAAATAAAATTTCAAAATATTAATTGTGTCTGTCACGAGGATGTGAAATTTTGAGATGCTTTAATCTTGCTAATAACATTTGATAAAGTTTTTAATCAAATGTGCAAGTTTGTTTAAGCACATGTGATGCACATGGTAGTTATTTCATGGTAATAGGCCAAGGACCTCGAGGATACAATGGGTATTAAAGGCAAAAGTTGTGATAAGTTATGTAGGCTTAGGGGGTTAGTTGGTGTTAGTTTTGACCTTGGGATAGTTATTTGGTGGTGATATTGGGAACTAGCATTAATTAATTAATTAATTAATGCTAGTCTAAGGGTGAGGTTGGAGACCACTCTAGGTTGCAAATGGCTTAGCCAATTTAATTATGGATGGACACATTTAATTTTGGGCAGGGTTAAAACGGCTGAAATTAATTTTCAAGATTATTTATTTCTAAAAATTAATTAAATGGTTGGATAATGCTGAAAAATGGGTTTAAAAGGTTGCTACTTGTAGCAAAAATGCCCATGCAAACTAAGAAAACGTTTTTGGGGGTTGGGTCTCAACCATTCAGTTAGTCCATAGCTTGAGAGAGAGAGAGAGAGAGAGAGATCTAGGGGTCTCAGCAAATAGGGGACAACAAGGAGTCACCTTCAGGGTTTAGCGATAGCATTGCTGATGAGGTCTCAGCATTTTGGAGATGCCTGGTAGTAGGTGACTACATTAAATGTAGGTTGGAGCAGGCAACAAGCATAATTTAGGATTTTCTTGCGAAGAAAATAATCTCTCTTTCTCATCTTGACTTTCTCTCATCTTCACCAACCCATTCTCAGGAGATCTTATCATTTCTCAGCTATTTTAAGTAGATCTCAGCCAAATTTGGTGGACAACAGAGAGATCTTTGCTGCAAACCCTAAAGTGCAAAAATTAGGGTTTGACAGTCACCAGGACCCGTGCCAATTGGTGAAGGTATCGTGCACTCATAGTGACAGGAAACGGCCGGAACGGCCCCCCGGCACGTGGAACCGACGTCCCCGGCATGTATCCGGCGCGGACCGCGTTTCCAAATGATGGAACATTCCCTGTCCTGTTTCAGACAGGGAACGCCACGTGGCAAAATGACTTGCGGGCTGCCCGCGCCCAGTTTCCGCCTGCGCCCAGTTCTATTACGTCCCGCCTGCTCCCGCCTGCGTCCCGCTTGCTCCCGCCTGGCCCAGTTTTCCTGCCCCTAGGCCCCAGGTCCAGCCACCTTCTTTTTGTTCCTTCTTCTTCTTTCTTCTTTTCCTTCTCTTCCCTCTCTTCCTTCTTCTTCTTTCTCTTCTTTCTCCTCCACCTCCAACCTCTTGCTTCTCTTGCTTCTCTTCCTTCTTCTTCTTTCTCTTCTTTCTCTTTCTTCTCTTCCTTCTCTTCTTCCTTCTACCTTCTCTTCACTTCTCCCTTTTCTTCTTCCTTATTCCATGAACCTTCTTCTTCTTCTCCCTTCTCTCCCTTTCCCCTCTCTCTCGACTCTTGAGTGAGTCTTGACTCTTGAGCCTTCTCCCTTCTCTCGAGCCTTCAATAATCAATTTTCAGCCTTCAATTTTTCCTTCTCTCGACTCTTGAACCTAAGGCCTTCAATTTTCAGCTTGAAATCATAAATGGCTTCATCTTCCCGCCCCGCTCGTCGGGTTGGTGGTCGAGGAAGAAGGTCTGATGATTGGTCATGGTGGGAAGAAGTAAATGTTGACCGCCCTTTGAGTGGTGGAGGATCTCGACCATGGACTTGCAAGCTTTGCCCATATAAGCGAACTAGTGGAGCAAACAAGGTAATCCATTGAGCCGAGCATTTGTATTTCAAAATTTTATTGATTTTAATTTTTCAAAGTTACTACCGATATTAGAATATGGACTACCAATTGCTACTTGTTTCATTTTAAATTTTAATATTTATGCATAATCAGGTCCGAGCTCATCTTCTACATGAGCCAAATTCAGAGGTGCAATTTTGTCAAAATGTGACCTTGGAGAAGCAAAGGGAGCTTCGTGAGCGTGTAGTAGGTCAACAAGCTTATCTTGCATCTAGACCACGACGTGTTGCAATTGACCCTGCAACTTTTGTGACACCATCCCCATCAGATGTATCTAGAGCAGGGTCAGTATCAGGAAGTGCTACCTCCACACCTACTACAGGCATTGCATCGGCCATGGCATCAACAACACCACATGTTGCACGTAGACAAAGCACACTTGATGTTAGTTGGGATCCCAAGAAGAAGGAAGAGGTGGATACATCAGTGGCACGCTTTTTTTATCATGACCATATTCAATTTCGTGCAGCCAGGTCAGAGTATTTTAAATTGATGTGTAAGAAGATTGGTGAGTATGGCCCTTCGTATGTACCTCCATCATCAGAGACCTTACGCACCACTTTGCTCGACAAGGAAAAGTGCCTTGTTGAGCAAGCAGCAGTGACTAGAAAGAGCATGTGGGTAAAAATGGAGTTTCCTTGATTGCTGATGGTTGGAGTGATACACGCAAGCGATCCATTCATGGTATGGTTGCTTATTCTCGTGGGGAAATGTATTTTATATCTTCACATGATGCATCGGGGATAGGAAAGTCAGCAGATGTACTTGTAGCAGAGTGGGTTACAGGTGTTGAGCTTATTGGCCCAGAGTATGTTGTGGGATTTGTTGCAGATGGAGAGCCTGCAAATAGGGCAGCAGGTGCTATTATTCAGGGATATTATCCACATATCACAGTTTCATATTGTATGGCTCATTGCTTGAACAACCTACTAAAGGATATTGGTAACCTGTCATGGATTGCACCTGTCATAGAGCAAGGAGCTCAAATGGTTAGCTTTGTTTTGAATCACCAGTTTCTTCGCCATCACTTCTCTTTGCGGTCGAAGAAGACACCTTTAAAATACTCTGATACCAGATTTGCCTTTAACTTCTTGATGCTAGGTAGGTTAAGAGAATGCAGTGGTGCCTTGAGGCAGTTATTTCTTAGTGATGAGTTTACCTCATCAACATTGGCAGGTACTCCTACAGGTATCTTATGCTTGGAGAAAGCAAATAACTCCACTTTTTGGGATGATGTAAAGCTGATAGATGCTATGGTATCACCCATTGTACATTTATTGAGGGTTATGGATGCTATGCAACCTTGCATTGGCAAGGTATATGAGGCTATGGACAGGCTGAATGAAAAGTTGCAGGAGTTGGCACCAAATGATGAGGCGTATGAGGAAATACACCATTTAGTTGTGACGAGGTGGAACTCCTATAGCTCACCCATGCATGCAGCTGCATTTGTTGTGGATCCTGAGTTCCAGGGCAAGGGTCAGGAGAATGACAGTGAGGTTATGGATGCATGGAGACTTATATTGTCTCGTCTAGTGCCTGATCATGGCACTAGACGAAAGATCAGAGATCAGCTTTCATGTTATAGGACCTTTCGGGGTTCTTTTGGTTGTGGGGATGCACAGGAGGATCGCTGTAAGATTGGGGCAGCTTTGTGGTGGGAGGACTATGGTTCGGATGGTCCTGAGTTGCAGCAGCTAGCCATCCGTATTTTGAGTCAGTCAGTTAGCTCCTCTTGTTTGGAGCAATTGTGGAGTACCTACGCTCACATTGCTTCAAAGAAGAGGAACCGTCTTGGTGTGGAGAGGGCAAACGATCTAGTATTCGTTAGTGCTAATTTGAGGATGTTATGTAACAGTATGACAACAAAGCCTGATCCATTCACAGAGTGGGAGATGCAGCAAGAAGAGGAGACACATGCTGATGTTGAGGGAGATGCAACAATTCATGGTACACATGATGATGAGGCTGGCACTTCAGGAGTGGCTAGAGCAGCCTCAGATCATGATCATGATCTTTGATTTAGCTTACTTATCACGAGTCTCATGATACATGACACATTTACATTATATATGATATTATGATCATTGATGACACTGTGACACTTGGGTTGTTGACAGTTGTGCCATGCCGATATTATATTTGTACTTGAGTCTTGCAGTCTTGCAGTTGTCCTTTGGGCTATTTTGGCATGCCGCATTTTGCTTTAGTCTAGAGATTAGACTTTATATTTGCAGTATTTTTTAGAGCAATGAGCATGTTCTTTCAAAGATTAGACTTCAATTTCATATTTGTAATCTTTTAAGTTTTTTGGCAATGGTACCATAGGCATGTTCTTTTAGCTTAGACTTTTAAGTTTAGTTCATTGTTCATTGTTTTATCATTTATGATTTTTGGCATATGTATTATGGATTTTATTATTTATAATTGAATAGCTTACCTCTTGAGCCTTGTAAGTTGCAATTCAATTTCTAATGAGTAGTTTTAGAATAATGCATTATATCTTAAAGTTAAAACTTAAAATGATTTGTCCTTGTGGATTATATACCTTGGTTTTAAGTTTTAACACTCCAGAGTCCATATGGATTATGAGTGAAATATTAATTTTTTTTCATGAATTTTGATTTTTTAAATGCCGTTCCCGTTCCCACGTCCCCGTTCCCTAGGTTTGGTGTTCCGGTCTTCGTCCCCGTCCCCGTTCCCCTTTCCCGTTCCCCGTTTCATGTTTCTATGTGTGCATTGAATTTAGAATCTAAAATTTGTGTATTTGTCAGCAAATTCAAATGCTACACCATTTTGGCCAATTGGTGGTTTCATTTGTGCAAGTCGTGGGTAAAAAATCAGGGGGCAATCGACTCAAATTGATTGTTGATTGTTGCTATAGCAAAGAGGATATTGAATAGCAAAGGAAATTGTGAATCTCAGCTTGTACTCATTCCATTAGCAATCAAGGTAAAGAAATACTGAAAGGAGGGCTAGTTTTGGGGCCAACAGGGTGTCCAATGTCCAAGATTATTAAGATAAATTGTGCATTTCAATTTAAGTTTATTTATTGATTGTTGTAATTAAGTGCTTAATCAGGGAATTACCACCTTCTCCAAGAAGAAAGATTGGTTTCGTGGTTCCATTGTGGGGATACCACTCAATTCCTTGATTTGGTGGGCCCGAGGCACCTGATTGCAAGACAAAGCTTTGTGCTAGTGCTGATTTTTGCTCTCAGCTTAGAAATTACAGCAATATGTCTTCATATAGTGAGATATAATCAAGCAGTGATGATGCCTCTTAGTATGAACATTCACATGGAAATGAAGAAAATGCAATGCTTGATCTTGGACAAGGCTTAGACCATGGACAGTAAGCCGAAAATGTTACTGTTGGGCAAGATGCAGGGCCTTCAAGGCATAATGAGGCTGATGACCAGCAAAGTGAAAAGGAATTTGATGACCAATTTAAGAATTAGAGGAGGATAACAACAAATCTCTTTGTTGAATTGGCAAATGATCTTTAATTTAAATGCTCCGAAGATAATGCGAAACCCTTCATTTGAAGCTTCCAAAGATGCTAATGAAACAAAACAGTTGGTACCTATGGGGCAAGGAATGCAAATGCATGGCCTTCATAGAAGTGCTAATCCAATGGATTTTGGACAGTCGAGCATGCATGCTATGATGGGGCAGCCAGGATATTTTGGTGGAAGCTTGATTTTTCGTACTCTGGTTGGACAAGGGCCACATATGAAAATGTATGGCACAAATTCCTATGGTATGCAACAACCAGTGCATAGTGTGCAAGGCCCAATGTATTCAGGTATGACTGGAAATATGTCAAATCCTATGTATGGCAGCATTGACTTGATGCCTGGGGCACAAAGTAGCATGTTTAGTATTGCATCTGTCCTCGAATGCTTATCGGGCTCAAGGAATGAATGTTGGTCATGCAAATGCTTTGTTTGGCGTTGGTTTTAATGTCATTTAGCAGTTTGATGCAGCTTATTCGGGGAGGGAATTTCACGTGAGTCCTCGAAGATTCAAAACACAGTGACTTTCTTGAAAGGAAATGCATTACAGTGGTGGTCCATTCTTTTGATGCAAGGTAGAGCCTCGTGAATGTGGGTACAATTCAAGCAAATGTTTGTATCAAATTGGTTGACAAGTATCTTTGAGGTGGACATTATGACAGCTTGGAATAAGCTCGATGTTAAGGAATGTAAGGATTTAGAGCAATTTAATAAGAAGTTTTGGGATGCATTGTTGCCTATTACCTCTTATTGCCCTATACCCCTTCATGAGCAAGTGGAAAAATATGTTTGTGGGTTGTCCAAAAGAATCAGGGATTTTTGCATTAAATCCACTGTGTCTAGCATGTCTCAGCTTATCGAGACTACTATTATAGCTTATGCTTTGCTGTGTGGGAAGGATTCAAGCTTCCTAGAGAGAGGGGTGAAGCTGAATAAAATAGTTGTTTAAGGCTGAGAAAAGGGGCAGATATGAAAATCAGCCTGATAAGAGACCGAAATAGCAAAGAAAGGGCTCGAAAACATTGGCACAACAAAGAGAATTGATGGTATTAAATAAATGTTTTATTTGTGAATAGGAGGGTCACACTATCTCAATAGGTAGCAAGTTGGAAAATCAGAAAATTAGGAAGATTCTAAAGGGAAGAAGCCCAAAATATCAGTGGGGTTGGTGTTTGATGTTGTTAGTGATCAGCCCAATGATGATGCTTGTAACTAGCCTTCCTCCTCGGATAGGGTGGTAAATAACACGACATTGGACACCCTGTTGGCCCCAAAACTGGTGCCTCTTTCGGTATTTATTTAACTTAATTGAAGAAAAAGTTGATGTACAATGGGATTCTCCCAATCCCTTTCGGTATTCCAACTTTCCTTGCTATCCAAAATGACCAGTAATTCTTCAATCTGATTTGCCCCTTTATTCAAGTAGTCAATTGGCCTTCATTCGCTTTGATGGAGATGGAAAATGCCCCGGAATTCAATGATTTCCTGGTCCCTCCACTTGAATAGGGTAAAAATAGCTTCAGCCTTGTTGAATCCAAGTCTTGGAGCTTCCAATTTTTGGCACGCTTCTTAAGGCTACTGCTAAAGCCTAATTTCTGTTGCAAATTTGGATTTATATCAGAGAAATCTGAAATTTCTCAGTCTTTGGTGATCTCAATTTTATAATCTTTGGAGCAAGGTTGTAGAAAGATTGGGAGATGAGAAAGAATGTTGAGGAGAGAGAGAAAATTCAGACTTTCTTTTCGAAGATCTGAAGAAAACTTGTCATTTACTTCTGCTGCCTTGTCTCAACAACTTGTAGATACAAAAAATTGAAGAAAATTAGTTATTTACTGTTGCTGCCTTGTCTCAACAGCCTGTAGATGTTGTCACCTGCTGTTGATTGGTCTCTCCTGCCCCTGGTTGCCTCAAAAGGTCCTCCAATGGTTGCAAAGTAGACTAGTAACATCTTCTCTCTCTCTCTCTCTCTCTCTCTCTCTCTCTCTCTCTCTCTCTCTCTCTTAGAGGCTGAATACATTAAAAATGCATCTCCAGCCTCTAAAGATGTTTTTTAGTATTGCATGGGCATTTTTGACAAGTGGCAGCCTTTCCAAATGGTTTTTTCAGCATTATTCATAATTAAATATTAATTTTTAGTCTTTAAATTCTAAAAATTAATCTAATAATTATTTTGATGCCTTGAAAAATAATTTGATTAGCCAATAATTAAATTGGCTAGGCAACTTCCATTCTTGAGTGTCTCTGTGCCATCTTTGACAATCAAATTGGTGTTAGGTATCATTAAATACCACTTCTCTAGTATCACCAACTGACACTTTTGGCGAAATGAATGACTTTGGCCAACAACTGGCACCAGATACCACCAAGTATCTGTGCGGTATAACTTATAGCAGCTTTTGCCTTTGACATCTTGTGATTTCCTTAGGTCCCAGGCTCGTAAATTTACTCTAATCCCAGTTACACCTCACATGTGTAACATTTACTCAACCATATGATAAAAAATTAATCCACATGTTAAGTGAGGTTTGAAAATACATATCCTCATGACAATGCCATTGAGTTGTGCAGAGTGTGGTGTAAAATTAAGGATTGTATGCATTGATTTTTTTTTATAATGGTGCATGAGCTAACTTCATCTTTGTAGACATGGCAGGCCATCTAAGCATCAGAGAGGATGAGGTGGGACCCATAGGGGAAGTTGAAATGGTATATAAAGGCCATGCAGAGCTCATCACACCACTCATTGAAAAGCTTTGGTTGCATATATATAGGGATATGTGGATAGAGAAGAGTTCTTCATTGCTCCACTTGAGGATTGTGATGTATTGCTTGGTATGCCATGGTCTCATCATATGCATGTAGTCATCGATTCTTGTGCAAAAAAGATCATTATTTAGCATAAGGAAAAGATACTCACGCTTGATGTAAAGTTGAAAGGTGAATGTGTCCTTGTTGTATCTGCAATTGCCATTTCTAAAGTAATGAAAAATATCTTTCAGCGTACTTGGTCTTTATTGAGGATAAAGATGATAGTGAGAATGCTGGGAACATATCTAAGTTAGAGAAGGATCGCATATCATTTCTGAAAATGTATGTTGATTACTTCTCTCCGTCACTTTTAGAGCAACTATTGCTTGAAAGGCCAAAAGATCATGGCATAGATCTTATCCCTGGAAGTAGCCCAACTTAATAAGCTACCCTATAGAGTCAGTGCAGCCCAACAGGAGGAGATTATGAGTCAGCTAAATGAGCTGTTAGAAAAAGGGCTAATTCAGCCCAACTCGTTTTCTTTTTGTTCTCTAGTGCTTTTGGTGTAAAAAAAGAATGCTTCATGGCGTATGTGCATTGATTATTGTGCTCTGAACAAGATCACAATAAAGAATCACTTTCCGATTCCTCGGATCGATGATGTTATGGATAGATTGCAAGGGATAGCCATATTTAGCCGTATAGATTTGAAAAGTGGGTATCATCAGATACGCATTAGACTGGAAGATGTGCCTAAGACAACTTTTAGGACATCTTTTGGATTGTGAGTTTTTTGTTATGCCTTTTGGACTTATGAATGCTCCTGTCACTTTTAATCGGATGATGGATCGTATCTTCAGGCCACATAGAGAATTTGTGGGTACTTTCTTTGATAACATGATTGTCTATTCAAAGGACAAGGTAGAGCATAGAAAACACTTGGACATTGTGTTCAATGAACTGCGTGAGTATAGACTGGTCATCAATGACAAGAAAAGTGAATTCTTCTTGCATGAAATCCACTTTTTGGGGTATATTCTATCTGCTGATGGTATTCGCATGGACCCTAGAAAGGTAGAGGCAATACGATCATGGCCATCTTTGGGCAATATGCATGAGATCCACAGCTTCTTGGGTTTATGTTCTTACTACATGAAGTATGTACGCGGGTTTGTTGAAATTGCATCTCCATTGCATGCCTTACAGAAGGAGGATGTGCGATTTAGATGGACAACAGTGAAAAATTCAGCATTTGAAAAGTTGAAGGAAAAGATGACTTCAAATCCTATGCTTGTATTGCCCGATCTAAGGAAGCCATTCGTAGTTCAATGTGATGCATGTGGTAATTTGGGGCTGTTCTTATGCAGGATGGCGGAGTTGTGGCTTACGAGAGCCAAATTCTCTATGGTGCAGAAAAGAATTTGCAGGTCTATGCGAAAGAGCTCTTGGCTGTAATTCATACACTGTCTACGTGGAAACATTATTTGTTGGGAGCTGATTTTACAGTGCAGACAGACCATCAAACTTTGAGGTACTTTTTGACGCAGACAAAGTTGTCAGAGAAGCATATGAGATGGGCAAATTTTCTCTCTATGTTTCATTTTTAGATTGTACGTATTAATGGTAAAAAGAATGTTGTGGCTGATGCATTGTCACGTAAGCCACAAATTTCAACCATCTGCATGGTTTATCATACTGAGTTGGATGCCATGAAAGAGCAATATGTTGCTGATTCGGACTTTGGTAATGTTTATAATGAGCTTTGCAATGGCTAAAGACATGAACACTTTGTGCTAAGAGATGGATTTCTGATGATGCATGGATGACAGTGTGTTTGAAAGTAGTTAAGGCCTAGAGTTATCATTGAAAGTCATGCTTCTCCATATGCAGGATACAGAGGTATTGATGCCATAGTCAAGGCAGTGGAGCATTTCTTTTATTGGCCGGCTTTGAGGCATGATGAAGAACAATTTGTTAAGACATGCATTGTGGTCAGAAGATAAAGCATGATAGGCAAAAGATATCGGGTTTATTGCAGCCTTGCCTATTCCAAATAGGCCTTGGCAGAGCATTGCAATGGACTTTATTTTTGAGCTTCCTAAGACATCTATAGGGAATGATGAGATATAGACTATCAATTGCAAATTTAGCGAACAAACCCATTTCATTTCGGTGAGGAAGAAAATAAAGGTTGATCATATGGTACGATTGTTTTTGCAACATATCTTTAAGTATCATGGTATGCCAGAGTTGATCATTAGTGATTGAGACCCCCGGATGACTAGTTTATTTTGGAAGGGGTTGTTTGAGAATATGGGTACCATGCTGAAATTCTCATCATCCTTCCATCCACAGACAGACAGTCAGTCTGAGGAAGCAAATTCCACAGTGTTAGATCTTTTGAGGTGCTATGTTTCAGACCACAAGACATAGTGGGAACAATATTTTTCCTTGGTTGAGTTTGCTTACAACAACACAGTGCATAGTTCTATGGGCAAAGCTCGATTTGAAGTGGTTGAGGGTGGCAAGAAGGTACCACCTATTCTACAAACTAAGGATAAGATCTTGGAGGCTGATCGTTATGTGGAAAACTTGGATGTAGCCTATGCAAAGATAAAATATGCATTTCAGAGATCACAAGAAAAGCAAAAGAGGGTAGCTGATCGCTATAGATGTGCTTTGCAGTTTGTAGAGGGTGATTATGTATTGTTGCGTTTTGAAAAGGCAAGGTTGAAAAAGATGAAAGAAAGAGATAAATTGTATCCGAAGTTGAGTATGAGATACTATGGGCCCTTCCAGGTGTTGGAGAAGATCAACGATGTGGCATATGGGCTGAAATTACCTTCATATTGGCGGATACACAATACCTTTCATGTCAGCTTATTGAGGCCTTTTCATGGTGATATGCCTAAGGATATGTTTGTTAAAATTCAGCCTGAGATTAAGGAGTTGGATCATGGATGAGATTTTGGTACGTGAGTAGATTTTGGCACATAAGGAAAGAAAGGTCAAAGGTAAAGTTTCTAGGACACACTTAGTGAAATTTCGGAATTACTCACCAATGGATGCCAAATGGGTGAAAGAGGATGATTTGGCAGACCATTCTTAGTTGTTGGAGCTTTTGTTGGGTTTGACTCACGCCTACGCTTACAGAGGAGTGTTGGTGATCTTCATTAGGACATTGGGGCACTTTTTACTCTCCGTACGAGAGGTCGTATTTCACACACTTTGGGTGTGAACACCCTCTTACAACCTAAGGTTTAAGGGTTGTACTTTGTACTTGCACCTTACACTTCAGATTATTGCATTGAGTGTCATGCTCTCACACTCTACATTGTATACTCCACTCTCAGTGGAGCTTCGATCTCTTCCTATTCTCACAGTTGGTATCAGAGGCAGTGCTCAACTCAGCTTAGCTTCTTGGCCACCACTAATGAACCGCTAGCTTTCAACTCCATAAGTCTTGGCATTGGCATTCAGCCACATGTGTCACCAGTCAGAGGTGTCACTAGCTAATCTTTTCCGCTAAGCAGTACGAGATCAGCCCCCTATCCATTTCCAACAGGTACAGCCTTGTCGCCCGCTTGCTCTAGTCCAAATGGTGCTTTGTCCAGTCACCGCCCACAAGTCTACAGTGACACCTGCTTGTCCTGTCCCTCCTGCTAGGCAGAGTCGTTGCCTGGTCTAGCCTGCTAGCTCATTGAGCTGCTCCATCTGTCACTGATGTAGCCTCGTCAGCTGTGCTGCCCTGCCCCTACGACATGCAAGCTTGCGACTAGCGCACGTTAGCCCTCTGCCCTGCGCCGCCCCTGCAGCTTGTGATGCCCAGTCCGCCAGTTACTGCTTGGCCTAATCTGCTAGCTAGCTCTCAAGCGCGCCACCTGAATAGGCGGCTAGCTTCCAACTCGAGCTCTAGGACTTCACGAAAAGTCTGGATTAGCAAAGATAAAAAATACAATTTATCAAAATTTTAATTACATTTTATTTCTCCAGGAGGGGTTTTTGTCTAGGCAGGTACTATCAGCTTCAATACGTGTTTGGGACACAATTACTGCAGAGATTTCTTAGCAAGAGGGTCAAGAAATTTAGTGCTTTTAGATATTGAGCAGACATTGGCACATGTAGTACAACTTTAGTTTAAAATAGTTTGATTTTGAGCATTTTGGGACAATAAATTTTGTGGATTTTGCATCTATAGTGTGGTTGAGCATTTATTGCACCTTGGATTGTGTACATTTCAGTTAGTTTTGACAGAGTGTGCTTCAATTTGCGAATTATAGTAAGGTACTTGCTGTAATTTTTGGAAATTCTAAGATTTCTAGGTTGGTCCAGCTTGGAACATTGCTCTTTTGCTCTCTAATCAGCATTGTTTATTGTGGCAAATCAGGGAGGTGATGTATTTACTTACCTATCCAATGAGGATAGGTTGGATTGTAACAACTATTCACTTTGGTCCTTTATGATGAAGAATGTATTGATTGTGCGAAGAATCTTTGGGATTATGTCAGCAGTGAAGAATTTAGGCCCGGAGTTGTGGCTTTTGCTACTCCTTGTCCAAGAGGACGTGGACAATGGACAACTCAGCTTGTTCAGCTTGCTCCAGCTCAACCACTTCCCCAGAGATCAGCAGCACAAAAGGCACGGGATACAGAGATGCACAGCTTTGTCACTGATTGCATTGGCAGTTCAACCGTCTATTATCCCTCACATTCGGTTTGCAGCTTCTTCAGGAGAAGCTTGGTTGGCCTTGGAGCAGATGTTTTGCTAGAAAGAATGAGAACAATGGTGCGGATGTTATAGCCTCTGAGCAAGATTTTATGGCACGACAGAATGGCAAGGGTAGCCAAGCAAAGAATGCTCCGCAGAGCTCTAGGACTTCAGGCACTTCACAGGGCAATAAGAAACAAGGGGGCACACGAGCCAAGAAGGGCAAGTGCCACTATTGCAAGAAGCCAGGTCACTACATCACTGAGTGTAGAAAACGCATAGCCAAGGAGAAGGAGTCAGGGATACCTGTTTTTGATGCATCTTCCATTGCTACTGAGTCAACGTTCTTTGTTGCAGGCAGTGACTATTGTTTTTACATATGCAGTTATGACTCTTCTTGGGCTGATAGAGCATTTAGCTCTATTGAGGATGTAGACACATGGTTTTTTGACCATGGTGCATTTAGGCACATCACATCTCGCAGAGATTTGTTTGCTTTTGTTATTGCAGCCCTGGTTGGCAAGTCTGTACAATGTGCCAACAATGCATCATACTGTGTTAGAGGTATTGGGGAGATTGTGTTGACAGCCATTGATGGCTATATTCTCCGCTTATAGGATGCCTTGTTTGTGCTAGTTATAAAGAAGAATTTGCTCTGGTTGGCAAGTCTGTACAGTGTGCCAATAATGCATCATACTGTGTTAGAGGTATTGGGGAGATTGTGCTGACAGCCATTGATGACTATATTCTCCACTTACAGGATGCCTTGTTTGTGCCAGGTATAAAGAAGAATTTCTTATCTATTTCTTCCTTGGCACGGTGTGGTTTGCAGGTCACCTTTGATGATGGCAAATGCATGGTAAGAGATAAGGAACACATGACTTTGATTCTGTTTGGCACTCTATGTTATGGGTTATATGAGTTGTGGATGCTCTTTTAGTTGATCAGTCGGCCTATTTAGCGTCTACTCTTACTCTTGCTATGTTACAGACGGAGTTATGGCATGCTCTCATGGGATATGTAAACTATGGTAACTTGATGCTTTTGCAATGTACACAGATGCTTGATGGTTTACCTCTCTTGGAGAGACCTCATGTGCACTTATGCGAGGCATGTATTTTGGGGAAAATGCATCGGTTTTTGTTTCCCTGTGATGTTGCTTTTAGAGCCACTGCCAGGTTACAAATTGTGCACTTAGACGTATGCGGCCCTATGTAGACAAAGTCATTGGGTGGCTCTTACTATTTCGTCACTTTTATTAATGAGTTTACTCGCTTCTGCTGGGTCTACTCTTTAGTGAAAAAGTCGGAAGTGTATAATGGATTTTTGGCTTTTCTAGCACTTATTGAAACCAATCTGGTTGCAGGGTGAAGACTCTCCATTCGGACTGAGGGGGGGAATACATGCCCTCTATGCTGAATTCTTTTTTGAAGCAGAAGGGCATTGTTCATTAGTACACTATTGCTTATACTCCACAGCATAATGGGGTTGCAGAGAGGAAGAATCGGTCACTCATGGAGATGGCCAGATGTATGTTGAAAGCAAAGAGCTTGCCACAGTTTTTGGATGGAAGCAATTATGTATGCTTGCCATGTCTTGAATAGATACCCCACCAAAGCGTTAAAGAATATCACCTCTCATGAGGCTTGGAACAGTCGGAAACCTTATGTTGGGCATTTTTGTACTTTTGGGTGTCTTACATATGCTGTAATATTTCCACACAATAAAGGTTAGTTGGTTAGTTCGAAAGTTAGTTAGTGAATTAATAAGTTAGTAAGATTACTAACTAAAGACTAACTAAGGTAAAAACTAATGTTAATAGCTAACAATTTTTATTTAATTAAAAATATATATATTTTAAAAAATTGAGAGTCGTAAATCCAATATTTTTCTCGGATTGACAAGGACCGTAGCCACCATTCACTGAAGTTACAACGTGAACGAGACTTATGAGCCTTATTAATCACTAGTATTAATGTGTATTATTTGGATGGTCCAAAAATATTAGATTTTGGGTAAAACTAGCATATTCTAGATATTTTAGATATTATCCTAAAAAGATATGGAGATTTCTAGATCTAGATATCATTTAAAAGAAAAGACAAGTGATGTTTTAGTTAGTTTTGGAGATTTTATAAAAAGAAAAAAGATAAAGAGAGTGATTGGTGAAATCGCGCATGCTGCGATTGCAGTCCACAGGCAGTAGATAGCACTTCGAACAGGGAGAGAAAGAAGGTGTGGTCTGAAAGCTTTCCAATCAAGTGTCTTGGGGTTTTCCCCCCCCTTTTGGAGCCAATGGAACCATCAGATTTATGAGTTAAGCATCAGATCACTGAGTTTTCCAAGAGTCCCTCCACCAAGAACTCTTGTTTTCAGCCTTATTCCCTCTTCTCTAATTCATTATAAATATGAGGCATGGGGAGGCACAAGGGAGAATAATGAGACCTCGAGAGGCTGCGAGAGAGAGGTAGATAGAAGGATACCCCTCCAAGAGATTGTGAGAGAGAGCTTGAGAAAGAGAGAAAATGAAATGAAATGATATATTAACGTCTAGAAACGACCTATGAGACCATGAGTTACAATCATGTGTATGATGGTACAACTGTCTGGGCAAAATATGTATGTAGCACAAAGCAAAATAAGAAAGGAAACTAACTATAGCTATGCGTAAAACATGGAGCTCTATCTAGTAACAATGAGCTCCAAATGGTACAGTCTCATGTGGGTATAGAGGACCCTAGCTCTAGCCCGAGCAATAATCCCATGTATCCGCTTATGAAGGTGTCGTCGGTGTCTGTGCCGAGGCCTTGGACGTCTGAATCGGCTAAGCTGAGCGGCTCGATCAATTAGTACTCCTTGTCTGTGTATGCACTGTGGCGGTGAGAGAGGCTCTTGTGTGGACTGTGGCTGTAACTGTATTGAAGTCTTTTGAGTCTCCTTTGCAAAGAAGTCTGTGAGTTGCCTCTATGAAGGGCCTTGATGTCTTGGGGTAGCTGTACTCCTGAGGTGCATGTCACGAAGCCGTCGTATCTCAAGAAGAAAGAGGTCAAGGCATCACTGATCGGTAAAATCCATGACTCTGGATAGTGGTCCAAATGCATCTCTAAAGAGATAGTGGAAACGGCCACGGACCTCATAATACGCTGGGCAGTGGCAAATATAATGCTCCTCTGTCTCTGGCTCTAATTTGCATATCTGGCATATGTGCTCCTCTGGTGGGATGGATCTATATCTGCCAGTCTCAATCTCTAGCTGATGTGAGGAGGTGCGCAACTGGCCAATAGTACATTTGATCCCATGGGAAAGGTGGGTGTCCATGTATCTCAGGTAAACAATAAATCCATCATTTGTAGCATGAAGGAAATGCATACGGTAGAAAGCCATCTTTGTCCCTAGTTCCTGTCGTGGCATCAACCATGTCCGTCTGATATCCAACTGGGTAGATCCATCCTGATGATCTTGCGGATCTTCAACCTGCTCAGGTGAAGAGATGGTGCATCAAGGGAGTATTGGAAGGGGGGTAACTTGTCCATGCTAAAGCCATGCAACTCAAACCAGGCCAACATTTGTGCATACCAACATGAAGTATCACCCTCTCTGGCAAGCTGCCTGGAGGACTCAAGGGCCAACCGTGCATATTTGTGTCTGGGTAAGTCTCGCAGGCTATGTATGTATGCGACCGATCGGGTGAGGGCCTCTACCACAATCGGTGTAGTTGCTAGCTCGGCTTTGATGATCTCATGTGGCACTGAGGCCTTACATCTGATCATCCTGGATATCATGGACACTAGGGGTTTCTCCATCGACCTCCATCCGTCATAAGTGAGCCCTGATCTGCTACGGTGGTCAAGACTAGGCCCCCATATCTGTACTCCATAAAGTAGTGTGGATGTGACCAGTGTATCGAAGAGCCATAGCTTGGTACGGGGTTCTTGGAATTGCACGTGTGAGCAGATCCTCTCCAAACCACCTAGTGCTGTGTATCTACGAGTCAGTCTAGTGTCTGCTGCCTCTCGCATAGAAAAGGTGGGGCTTGTGAATAAGACTCCTAGGTATGTATAAGAATCCACATACTCCAGCTCCTCAGATCCATATGTGAATTTAGGTGCTGATCTCCTGACCCATTGTGGTGTAGTATTAAATAACATCACCTTGGTTTTACCAAGGTTCACTGAAAGCCCACTTTCCAAAGTATAGGAGTGTAGTGCATCCAAGTGTCTCTGTAGACCCTTTGGAGAGTCAGCTATCAATACAATATCATCTGCATACAGTAGGCGAGGTATCCAAGTGCCAGCTACTAGTGGAGCTTCTCTATCTCCTTCCTGTGAAATGTAGTCAGCAGTCCTATCAATGTACATGCCAAATATTTGAAAGATGGAGTTTGCAAA
This sequence comes from Lygodium microphyllum, assembly GCF_053477565.2. NCBI lineage: Eukaryota > Viridiplantae > Streptophyta > Polypodiopsida > Schizaeales > Lygodiaceae > Lygodium > Lygodium microphyllum. The sequence goes on along the minus strand of NC_141158.1, from coordinate 7,061,668 downwards.
GTGCATGTATTAAGGGAAGTTAATTGCACTTAGTTCCGTATGGCTTATTCGTTGATAGAGCAATCGGTTAGGGGTTATGAATAGCATAATCGTAAAAAGAATAACATTAGGAATTATGCATACAACTATTAAGTAAAATTTGCATAGAATCTCTCTTTGATCCCAAGGGGGAGAGCGAATATGCGATGGAATTATTATCGCACCTATTTTTATATTGTTTAGAAAAAATACAATTAGTTTTGTTGGTTGATTGAACAACATCCTAAATGTTTTTTTTCAATCAATTGATTGTTGCATTTGTGATTCGAATAAATATTCCAAGTGCTTGTGTTTGATGGTAAAAGCATGGCAAAGGTTAGTAATGACAAGTAGCCATGGGAAATAAATTAATATTTCACTGGAAGATGATATTAGGCTGATTGCCTTGATTGTGCTTAATTCTTAATTAGATTAATTAAGGAAGGATATTTTGCACGGGTGGATCATCTCCAAGATCGTACCACGGATTACCTCGAGAGGGCACTGCTTGATTCACGGGCCGAAGGTCGAGTGGTGAAAAGGCCAACCACGGGAAGTGTGTCTCACTCCTAGGTCGCTCGGGGTCAGTGGAGCTCCAGACACCCCTTGCCTAGACCGGAACGGAATTGTAGACTGCCGTGAGCCCAACGTCTGGGGTGTTGAAAGATTCTATTTTAGATAAAGGATGGAAATTATGGTGCCATGTGATTTGGACCGGGTACTTGTGTTGGACAGAAGGGATACATAATTCTCCTGTATGGGCAGGAGACAAAGATTAACTTGAACATAAGTTAAGCAACTTGTTTGACAAAAGGACTGCTTGTTTTGTCTTCGTGTCTGTGCTGTAAATTACGGGAACAAACCCTGTGCCCTAAAAGGTTTAATTAATGAAGCTAATTTTAAATGTTGCACATAAATGTGGTAGGACCTAATTAGAAAACTAAAGCTATGAAGGGAAGCGGGTAGACAGAATCCTCAACGGGTCCGTCTTATGGTAGGGTGGTCCCACATAACTGGGAGGCTTCTCACAAGGATTTATCGCCATTCAACTTTAGGTATTGTTAAGTTAGAACTCAATTCATGCCGTTTTAGGGGGCTGGAATGGGACTATGCCCTACGGGCAGAGAGGTTAAGCGGCACATCCCTCTCGTTTCCCATTGTCTTGGAACCAAGTGCAATATGGATCTGCTTCGGATTGGGTATCTTTGCGTAAAGTAGTGTGACATTAATGTGACATTAAAAGTGATATTTAATGTCACATTAAGGTCATAAGTGTGGAATGTGACATTAAAATGGATATTTAATGTCACATTAAGGTAAATTTAGGGGAACATGCACGAGAATGACCGTCCGGGCTCTTGGGCGCCTGAACGGGGTTAAGGGGAGCCTAGAGAGTAAGGGAGTCCAGGAATAGTAGGACTCCAGGAAGTTGACGGCTGGCAAAGAGATTAGCTTTGAGGGCCAGCACTTATCTAGGCGTGGCTGGGAGGATAAACTCACTCGTGCTTTCCATCGTTGGGAGTTTTTCTGACGCTCCACCATCTATCAAGTAGGATGTCCAAAACCTGACGCTAGAATGTTATTAGGAGATCTTGGCCTTAGGAACCCAGATCTCAGGTCGATCCTAGTGGGTTTGGCCATGAACGTTCTGTTGCGAGGCGGACTCGGGAAACCCTAGGCGACAAACCGCGGAACATTCCTTGGAAGTGCCGGGCGGTGACTCTTAGATTCGTTTCTTGATGGACCGCTAAAACGTGCTTGGACAGTCGATAGGCGGGCACGTTACATATGCACACATTCCCAAGGCACTCAAGAAGAAATTGGATAACAAGGCTGTCAAATGCATTTTTGTGGGGTACAGCAGTGAGAGCAAAGGATATAGATTATATGATCCTGTCTCTAAAAAGGTATTTGTCAGTAGGGACATGGTTTTCGATGAAAAATCAGAATTATCCCTTGTTGGTTTTGACACATATCAAGTTGCTAGTGATGTATTTGAAGGGTTGCTACCCATTTCATTTGGTGATACAATTGGAGTTTCAGCAAGTGAACTAAATGTTCAGTCAGCTGTTTCATTGGGTAATGCAGAAAATCAGCCCATGGCTGATCTGAATATTCAGCAAGGTGTTGAATGTGAAATTCAGCAAGAGCTTGTACACAGTTAGGAGGCTAGACAAATGCCTAGATGGTATTTACGGACGATGAAAGATAGTCATTTGGATACTCCTATTGTTGGTCGTACTAGAAGGCAAGCTCATATGCATGATGGTGCACATACCATGGAGTTTGTTATGGTAGCACACATACAATTGATGATGAGGAGCGTGAATGTTTTGAGGATGCACAACATAGTGTGCATTGGATGACAGTAATGCAAGCTGAGTTTGATTCCATCATAAAGAATCAAACATGGGATTTAGTGTCTTTGCCTATTGGGAAGAAAGCCATTGGAACAAAATGAATCTATAAGCTGAAAAGAAATGCAAATGGATCCATTGACAAATATAAAGCTAGGCTTGTGGCCAAGGGCTATGTGCAGAAGAAAGGCATTGACTGTGAGGAGACATTTGCTCCTACCTCCCATATGACTACTATTAGGTTTATGGTTGCTTTGGCTGCCCATTATGGATGGACTGTGCGTTAGCTAGATATAAAGATTGCATTTTTACACGAGGAACTTCAAGAAGAAGTGTATGTACAACAGTCCATTGGTTTTGTAGTTAAGGGATCCAAACACTTGGTCTGCAAGCTGAAAAAAGCTTTATATACAAAGATTGATGCCTTTTTACTTAGCTAAGGGTTTAACAGAGTCCCCCCTTTACGTATGCAAAGATTGATGCCTTTTTACTTAGCTAAGGGTTCAATAGAGTCCTCCTTTACGTATGTAAAGAGGGGGGATCCTTGCTGGTCATATGTCTATACTTGATGATCTTTTGCTAACAGGGACACATGTTGATCAGATTTCAGTATTCAAACAAAATTTACAACAAAATTTTGAGATGTCAGATTTGGGGCCTTTGCACTATTACTTGGGCATTTAGTTCATTCATGATGCTAGAGGCATTGGATTGTCACAGTCGAGATACAGTGGTAAATTTCTTGAGAGGTTTGGCTTACAAGATTGCAAGCCAGTCTGTACACCAATGGAACTTGGACTGAAGCTGTCATTGCATGATGATAGTGACTTGTTTGATATCCACACATATGCTCAAGTAGTTGGATGTCTTATCTACCTATGCAACACTAGGCCGGACATACAATTTGCAATTTCAGCCTTGAGTAGATATATGCATCAGCCACGCCTGTCACATTGGTAAGTTGTCAAGCGTGTTTTCTATTACTTGCAGGGTACTAGGAATCTTGGATTGCTTTATGCCAAGGGGAGACCACTGCACGTATATGCTTACAGTGTTTCTGATTGGGTTGGTGATTATGATTCTCGTGAAAATTGTTTCTTTTTTGACTCATCTTGCATTTCTTGGCTTAGCAAGAAACAATCCATCGTTGCCACATCGTCATGTGAAGCTAAATGCAAGGTAGCTTTCACTACCACAGTTGAATACGTATGGCTTAGACGCTTGCTAGCTGATTTGGATGTATCTGTCATGGAGCCTACTCCTTTGTTCACTGACAGTCAGAGTGCCATTGCAGTGGCACGAAACCCAGTGTTTCATGCACGCATGAAGCACATTGAGATCCATTATTACTTTGTCAGAGGGAGGCTATATGCCAGAGATATCAGCCTTGTCTATTGTTCTACCACCAGTAATGTGACAAACATCTTCATCAAAGCTCTTCCTCATGACAAATTTGAAGCATTTCACAATGCTTTAAATTTGATCTCCTTTGGTGGATAACCCTTGTATTTCGATCACTCTTCACTCTAGGGGGTTTTGTTGGGTTTGGCTCGTGCTTGCGCTCACAGAGAAGTGTTGGTAATCTTCAGTAGGACAATGGGGCACTTTTTACTCTCCATACAATAGGTTTTTTCCCCTAGATTTATTCCCTTTATTTTATGTGTCTATGTTACATAGTTTTGGGCACTTATTGTGTTTCACACACTTCGGGTGTGAACACCCTCTTACAATCCTAAGGTTTAAGGGTTGTACTTTGTACTTGTACCTTACACTTCAGATTATTGCATTGAGTGTCGTGCTCTCACACTCTCAATTGTCTACTCCACTCTCAGCTGAACTTCGATCTCTTCCTATTCTCACAGCTTTACCTAGATGCCTTTTAGTTAGAGCTGACTTTAGTTCGAGCTTCATCAGGTTCAGTAGAGCAAGGGTCCGGAGTATTGTCTGATACTCAAGGGGGAGGTAGCACTTGCACTCCTCTAGTTATGGACAGCTATTGTATGTAGTGGATCTCGGATCTATTTAGTATGCATCCAAGGTACTCTGCTAACAATATGCTTGCTATAAGGTCACTACTTAGTATAATAGTCATTGTGAGATGTATGCACATGAGTATGAGTTTCACCGGAGCACTAGAACTATACTTTTGCATGAGCTTATGATCAGTTTGGGATGAATTTTGCCTCAATTGATCAGTTTCAGCTCAGTTTTTGATCAGTTTGGGAATTGTTTTGGGATCAATTTTGCATCAGTTTTTGCATTGATTGTTTGTTGGTCATTTTTTGCAATGAGTTTGCGATCAGTTTGGGGTCACATGTACAATAGTTTGTGATTAATTCTCAGATCAGCAAGTGATCAGTGTATGATAAAATTATGCTCAGTTTTCAATGGTTTACAATTGGTTCCATGGACAACACCATGTTAGTAAATGCCATTGATAGTTTAGCCCATGGTTTATGCTGAATTGATGCTTTTCTATGGTTGATAGTTAGAACAATTGAGAAACATGAGTTATGGATGCATCCAATGAATTTCTAGCAACATTTCTAGATAGATTTTTAGTTTTATGTTATGTATATGCTGGCTAAAAATTTTCTATAGATTTGGGGTATGTAGCATGGTTGGACAACAGTGCGCAATGTTGTGTTGTTATGCGTATGGAAATTCTAGTTCAGAATGCTTTTCCTTTGGCACAATCCGGTGTAATCGAGGATGATTGCAGGGATTTTAAGGGGGAGGTTTGTCATGGGGACGTAAAATTTTGAGATGCTTTAATCTTGCTGATAACATTTGATTAAGTTATTAGTCAAATGTGTAAGTTTGTTTAAGCACATGTGATGCACATGGTAGTTAGCTCATGGTAAGAGGCCAAGGACCTCGAGGATATAGTGGATGTCAAAGGCAAAAGTTGTGATAAGCTATGCTGGTTGGGCTTTGGGGGTTAGTTGGTGTCAATTTTGACCTTGTGATAGTTATTTGGCCAATGCGTGTCGATAGTGATACTAGGGACTAGCATTAATCAATTAATTAATGCCAATCTAATGATCAATGGAGGTTGGGGACCACTCTAGGTTGCAAATGACTTAGCCAATTTAATTATGGATGGACACATTTAATTTTGGGCAAGGTCAGAAGGGTTGAAATTAATTTTTTGGAATATTTAATTTTAAAAATTAATTAAATGATTGGATAATGCTGAAAAATGGGTTTAGAAGGCTGTCAGTTGTAACAAAAATGTCCATGCAAATTGAGAAAACGTTTTTGGGAGTTGGGTCTCAATCATTCAGTTAGTTTATAGCTTATGGGAGAGAGAGAGAGTTGCTGGTTCATTTTCTGATCAGAGAACAACAATTTGCTGCAAAAGACAGCCATCTGGGGGACCTCAATAGGCAAGGGACAACAAGGAGTCACCTTCCATGGGCTGGCAACAACATTGCTGATCATGTCTCAGCATATTGGAGGTGCCTGGCAGTAGGTGATTGCATTAAATGCGGGCTGGAGCAGACAACAAGCAAAATTTGGGATTTTCTCGTGAAGAAAATCATATTTTTCTCTCACCTTCTCCAACCCATTCTTAGGAGATCTTAGCATCTCTCAGCCATTTTGAGCAGATCTTAGCCAAATTTGGCAGATAGTAGAGAGATCTCTTTTGTAAACCCTAAAGTGCAGAAATTAGGGTTTGATAGTCACCTCGAGACCTGTGCCAATTGATGAAGGTATCGTACACTAAATTTAGGACTTGAAATTTGTGTAATTGTCAGGGAATTTAGATGCTAGATCATTCATTGTAATTTGGGGCAGCATTTGGCTAGTTGGTGGTTTCATTTGTGCAAGTCCTAGGTGAAAAATCAAGGGGCAATTGGTCTGAATTGATTGCTGATTGTTGCTACAGCAAAGAGGCTTTTTAGAATAGGAAAGGAGATTGTGAATCTTAGCTTGGACTCATTTCATTAGCAATCAAGATAAAGAAATACTGAAAGGGACGCTAGTTTTGGAGCCAACAGGGTGTCCAATGTCCAAGATTATTAAGATAAATTGTACGTTTCAATTTATGTTTATTTACTGATTGTTGTAATTAGGTGCTTAATCAGGGAATTACCACCTTCTCCAAGAAGGAAGGTTGGTTTCACTATCACCATTGACATTAGTGGCCAATAAATTGGTCCAAGTGAAAATTTGACATCGGGTATTACCTTAAGGGCTTACAATAAATGAGGCAAAGCTACTTTTTTAAAGAACTTTTCTTAGGAGAAGGGACATTCTTTCTAGGAGTTATTTTGCCTATCTTTGGTGCTTTGGTTGCCTTGGGGTTTTAAGGCATAGCTTCACCTGCCATAGTTACATGTACCTCCTCTCCTTCAATGTCCAAGCTACCACTATTGTCCATTCTTGTGGATTATATACAATTGACCATTATGTACTTCATGAGCTTTGCTCTTATATACCAAACATACTCACTTGTATAGAAATTCCTCGTAAACTGTCGTACATTTGTACGAAAAGATTTTTAGTTCATTGCTATTTTTTTACAATGGACTATTTTGCAATAAATCTCTATTTTAAAGTTTAGTATGTTTCACATTACCTTTATAAGCTTATCATCATTGAGATAAATAAACTGAACCAATATTTTGGCATTTGATACAATTACTCTCTAGCCATAAGAGTAACTATCATCCTGATGAGGATATTGCAATTAAGGCATAGCTTCACGTGCCATAGTTACATGTACCTCCTCTCCTTCAATGTCCAAGCTACCACTATTGTCCATTCTTGTGGATTATATACAATTGACCATTATGTACTTCATGAGCTTTGCTCTTATATACCAAACATACTCACTTGTATAGAAATTCCTCGTAAATTGTCGTACATTTGTATGAAAAGATTTTTAGTTCATTGCTATTTTTTTACAATGGACTATTTTGCAATAAATCTCTATTTTAAAGTTTAGTATGTTTCACATTACCTTTATAAGCTTATCATCATTGAGATAAATAAACTGAACCAATATTTTGTCATTTGATACAATTACTCTCTAGCCATAAGAGTAACTATCATCCTAATGAGGATATTGCAATTAACAATATAAAGTAAAACTATGAAACTTGTTTATGGTAGTTTTTAGAATAATTAGATGTTATCAAGAAGATTAAAGCATCTTAAAGTTTCATGTCCTCGCGACAGACCTCTCCCTTGAAAGCCTTGCAATCATCCTCGATTGCATTGCATTATGTCAAAGGAAAAGCATACTACATTGGAAGTTCCATAAGGTATTGTAGTCACAACATTGGCCATTGTTGTCTAACCATACCACATGCCCCAAACCTTGCTGAAAATTTCTAGCTCGCATAAACATGATATAAATTGAAATAGAGTCCAGGATTGTTGCTAGAAACCCATTGGATGCATCATAACTCATGTTTCTCAAATGTTTAGACTTTAGAACCATAGTAAAACATATTTTGAGGATAAACCATGGCTGAAATTATCAATGGCATTTACTAACATGCTGCTGTCCATGGAACCAGTTGTAAACCATTGAAAACCAAGCATAAACTAATCATAAATTGATCACTTGCTGATTTGAGAACTGATCACAAACTGCTGCAAATGTGACCTCAAACTAATCACAAATTGATTGCAAAAACCGACTAGCAATTGTTGCAAAAGTTGATGCAAAACTGATCCCAAAAGTGACCATAAACAGTTCTCAAACTAATCGAAAATTGAGCTGAAATTGATTAGAATTTTTGTCTCAAAACAAAACTAAGGCAAAAACTCATGCCAAACTGATCATAACCTGATGCAAAACTATAGTTCTAGTGCCTGGGTGAGACTCATACTCCTCTGTATACATCTCACAGTGACTAGTACATTGAGTAGTGACCTCATGGTAGACATACTGTCAGCATAGTACCTTGGATGCATGCTGAATACATTCGAGATCCACTACATTACGAGAACTATCCACAACTAGAGGAAGTGCTACCTCCCCCTTGAGCATCAGATAATGCTCTAGACCCCTGCTCTCTACTGAACATGACAACCAAAGTCGGCGCTAATTGAAAGGTATATTGGTAAAGTTGCAACAATTGAGGATGGTTTGCCAAGTCATCCTCTTCCATCCACTTTGCATCTATTGGTGAAACATCGCTAAAGCTTCACCAAGAAGCATATGGAAACTTTACCTCTAAGTTTACTTGCCTTGAAACCTCCACTGGGTTGTAGGCATTTTTTTCCTTTGAGCATTGCGATGCTTTATACGTTCACATTGTTGCAATTTCAACTTAACTAATATGCAACATTGTATCGAGTTGACTAGCCTCTCATGTGTACTTGACATGCTAGGAGCACTAGATGCACAAGGAAACATTCTTGTTTGTATGCTTTGGACCATTGTAATGTGATTGTGCATGGGAATTTGCATACTACCAGCCATACCAAGATATATTTTCCCATACATTGCATGCATCTCTAGTTGCATTTTTTCTCATAACCAATACTATACAGAGCATTTGCATGACCAACATTAATATCATGAGTCCCAAACGCAGTGGCCTGCATATATACTTTGCCAAACTTGCCACTTTGTGCCCCAACATCATGCCAATATTGTTATACATGGGGTTATGCATATTACCAGCTATACTTGGATACATTGGGCCTTATACACCACGCATTGGTTGTTGCATACCATGAGGAGTTGTGTCATACATTTTCGTATGTGGTCCGTGACCCACCATTATATGGAAACTAGTGCCACCACCAAAGTAACCTGGCTGCCCCGTAATTGCATGCATACCTTGCTGTCCAAAAAGCATTGGATTGGCACTTTCAAGTTGGCCTTGCATATGCATCAATTGCCTCACTAGCATCATTTGATTATGCTCAATGCCCATGTTCGGAATATCATGCTACTATATTGGCTCTTCCTTCGGTGAATCTTGCTATCCCAAAGCTCTCGAAGATGATTTCCTCTTCTTGCCTTTGCTTCCCTCCTTCAAGGGTTTAAAAGCACATAAACTGAGGATCATTTGCCAATTGCATAAACATTTCAACTGCTGTCCTCAATTGATCTTTACATTGTTAATCAAATTTCTCTTCCTCTTGTTGGTCATTAGCTTCAAGAGACCTAGAAGGACCCACCTTTTGTACAATACCCTCATTCTTAGCTTGCTGTCCATGCTTTGTGCCTTGTCCAAGATTAGACATTGCATTTTCCCCAATACTTTGTGAACTGCTAGATTGAGAGACATCATTCCTGCTTGATCCCATCTCACCATCCAAAGATATTCTTGCTGTAATGCTCAACTGAATACAATTTCAGCACTAGAGCAAAGCTTCTGACCTTCAACCAGGTGCCTTGGGCCCACCAATTCAAGGGAATTGATAGTATCCTGGTGATGGAACCATGAAACCAGCCTTCCTCCTTGGATAGGGTGCTAAATAACCTGACTAAGCACTAATTACAGCAAGCATAAAATTCACATAAACTGAAAATGCATACATTATCATTTTGATCTTGGATATTGGACACCATGTTGGCCCCAAATTTGCTGCCCCTTGTGGTATTTCTTTATCTTATATTGTGAATGGAAGGAGTACAAATGAAATCCTTTGATTTCCTCTGCTAATCCAACTGTCTCTTTCTGTGAAGACTGACCAACAAGCCTCGCAACCATTTTGCTTCTCGGTTTGCTTGGGGATTGGCCTTCACCGTGCTCCTTGGAAGACAAATTCAGTCCCAAATGTGATATTGGCTGGCTGGCCTCTTGAATCTCCACGAAATTTCTCAATTTCAGTTGTTGGAATTCAAGTCCTAGACCCTCAATTTTGAGCACATATCCTGGAGCGGCTGTTAAAACCCTAATTTCTGCTGTAAATTAGGTTTTATAGCAGAGATTGACAGAAATCTCTTTCTTTGATGGCTCAAACTGCTGGAAAACGTTGAGATAACTTGAGAGATGGTTGGGGGATGAGAGAGAATGCTGTGAAGAGAGAAATTTTAGAGTTTCATTATGAGAAATGCTGAAAAATTGTTGTTGCCCTGCTCATATAGCCATGGAAGGTGTCACTTATAGCTTAGGACCACCATAAAGATTGCTGCCCCCTCCTATATGTTGTCATCTACACCAAAGGGACCTTGGGATACGGTCACTTGCTCTTGGAGGGTTCTGAACTGCTGTCACATGTTGTAGAGCTGATCCTTGGTGGCTTCAAATCACATCAATAGTCTCTTTTTGCTCTCTAATAGCGTTCTTCTCTCTCAATGGTTGGAATAGATTCCATTGGCCCTCAAAAAATGTTTTTTTCACTTGCATGGGAAAGTTTTACCAAATGGTAGCCTTCTAATCCCATTTTTCAGCATTATCAACCTTATCAAATTAATTTTCAAATTATTAATTCGAAAAATTAATTTAATAATTATTCTAGTGCTCTAGTCAACAATTAAATTGGCTAGGCCAATTTGTCTTTCAAGTATCCTTGAGTAGTTATTGACCCTTAGATTGATATTAATTACTTAATTAATGCCTAGTCTCTAATGTCACCACTGACATTAGTAGCCAATAAATTGGTTTAGGCCAAAATCTGACATTGGGTACTACCTAGTATATAACTTATTACAACTTTTTCCTTTGACACCAGCTACATCCTCGGGTCCTTGGCCTGTTACTATGAAATAATTGCCATGTGCATCATATGTGCTAAACAACCTTACACATTTGATTAATAATTTAATCAAATGTTATTAGTATGATTAAAGCATCTTAAAATTCCACGTCGCTGTGACACTTACCTCAAAGACTCTCTTCTATGGCACTTTTGACTTGGTCATGTCTCTTAACATGTCCTTCAACAACTTATCCACAAGAAACTTGTTCTAGACATCCCATCCTCTCTCTCTCAATTGTCCTTTTGTCAAGCTTGTGCTCTAAAGCAAAGCCACATACCTTCCCTACTCTAAATCTCATTTTGTTACATCTCAACTCCTTCAACTAGTACATTCCAACATTTGTGGTTCTATCAATCTCGCATCACTTGTCGGAGCAAAATATTTTATGGTATTAATTAATGATTATTCTAGATATATTATTGTATATTTTCTCACAAGGAAGTGACAGATATTTTCAAAGTTCCAAGAGTACAAAAAAGCATTATAGAATAAGCATGAGTTATGAAGTAAGGCTCTACAAACGGATAATGGAGGAGAGTATACCTCCAATGAGTTTTAAGAGTACTACAAAGTCTTTGGAATTCATCGTGAGCTTACCATACCGTATCATCCAATCAGTAGCAAGTGTGGGAATGCCTAAGAAGTCTCCAGTCAAAGGCAAGTCACCGTTGAGGGTTCTTGGATTATCTCAGATCACAGAGGTTTCTCCCTCAAAAAGACTTCTAGATTTTCTTCTTCAAAATGGCATAGAGTTTTCTTACTATGGAACTGCAAAGGATATTCTGGCGATCTCCTACTCTTTGCATTAGGTCTTCCCTTCAATAGATGGCAGCTGATGTGTTTCTCCATCCTCCTGGCGGCCCAATGGCTAGAACGCCCTATAATTATACTTGGGTTGTCATTGATGAGATGCCTAAGAGAAATTAGAAGCTTAGTTGAATGGTCAGATTGACCAAAAAGCTCAGATGACTAAGACTTTTACACTTAGATAGTCTCATTGACTAGAAGCCCATATAATGAGTGGTTTTACGATGTGAAACTAGATGTTGTCATGTTTGAGTCTTTGTGTTTCAGTCGTGGTCATACATGGTGTGTTTCCTCAGTGCAAACCCTAGTATATCTTCACAGAAGCACTCATGACTTCATCTGTTGATCCATCCTCACTATCTTAAACTCCAAAGCAAACTCATTTGTCATCTTTATACCCTACATAACTCAGCTCAAAATTAGCAAGTACTCTAAGAAGCCAAAAGACCTCTTTCTCTGTTAGAGTTCTTCGAAGGTTACCAAGGCTAGCTTCAATGTCTTCTATGAATAGCATTACATCTTGCTCTCATTGTTATGATCATTCATCCTCCATCACCCATCTCCTCCTCCAAACCCATTACTCTTTTTAGCTCATATGACTTTGATGAGGATGAAGTAGTGTCCTTATCCACTCCATGCTTCAAGAGCTTGGATGATCTCTGAGTCTAAGCTAATATTGTAGTTGGCGAAGCAAGAAATCCACTCCATGACAGCATTCCAGAGCCGCCAAACTACCTTCCGTCACTTGGATACTGTGAAGTAATGAAGCTCCTTATTGGCAAGCTGCCGTGATTGAAGAGGTCAAGGCTCTCCTTCAAAATCACACTTGGACATTGGTCCCTCTAATGGGTTCTTCGAAAGAAGCTCAAACCAGATAGTACCATTGACAAGTTCAAAGCCCGCTTGGTAGCTCGAGGTTTTGAAGAGATAGAAGGCTTGCACTATGAAACTACCTTCTCTCTAGTATTGTCCATAACATCCTTATGGATATTAGTTTCCATGGTTGCCATAGCAGCAAAGAAACCTGTTTCTTTGAGTTTGAAACTTGTGAAAAGTTTCTAACAGTAAAAAATGTGGGGTTTTTTTTATAGGGGGAATCAGAAAACATTGGTTTTCTAATAAAAATTGTTGGGCAATATTAAGCATGATCATTATGATAAGTAATGACTCGTGAGGACTCAAGATTTTGGATGACAAACTTACTTTTATGGGATTTTGTTTAGTTATTGGACTCTATCAATCTAGTATCTAGATTCTATTCTTGTCTTAAGAGTTGATTATTTTACAGCTCTAGTCTCATTTATGTGTTATCTATCATATATTATGGTTCATTTTGGATTTTGACATTTTGTTAGTTTATTTTGGAATGAGAATCATGATGTTGCAACTTGACTTAGTCCATATTGTGCATGAGCTATTTACATGTTTATTTTAATTTTCTTTGTGTGATATGTATGAACCATAATGTTTGAGGTCTGAACCATAGTAAAGACTAACTTTGACATAAGTCAATAATGGATCATGGATATGTAACGCATTATCCTCAATTGATTCTCATGTATTATTACTCAAGCTTGATTGGTCTTTCTTTGTTTAAGAGAGAGTTCCATAGAGGTTTAAAACCTCTTTCCCTAGTTAAAACTGTTAAAAAATCCCTATATAAAAAAACCCACGTTTTTTATTTTATCCCCTCCTAAAAGAAACTTACGAAATACATTTCTAAATGTTTCTAACGTTTTTGGTTGCTACAATGGTCGCTCAATTCAAATTACTTTTGTATCATGTAGATGTCAAAATTGCAATTTTCCATGGTTACTTAGATGAAGAAATTTATATCCTAGTCTCCTTACTTTGTAGATCCGAAAGAACCTAATCCTTTTGTCTTTTAAATAAAGTTGTGTATGGCTTAAAACAAGCACCCAAGTAGTGGTATACTCGAATTCATACTCATTTAGTACACCATGGCTTTAGAAGGTGAAATACAGATCATAACATTTATGTCCTTATCCAAGGCAACATAGTCATTGTCGTAGGGCTTTATGTTGATAATATTCCTATTCTAGCTAACTCACATTATGCAATGTCAAAAGCTAAATCCATAATATCCTCACAATTTGCAATTACAAATTATTGTCCTATGCATTACTTTCTTGGCATTAAAATAGATCAGTGAGCTACATCCATCAAAATGCATCAATATACCTACATCCAAACTATTCTCTCTTGCTGTTCCATGAACAATTGTAATCCCATGGTCACACCCTCTTGCTCAAAATCTCCAACTCAATCCATTTTTATCTCATTCTTTCTCCATTGAGCAAGGCAAAGAAATGAAAACTATACCTTACATGGGAGCACTTGGATACTAAAGGTATCTAATCACTTGTATATGCCCAGATTTGTGTTATGAAGGATATATTCTTTCAAAGGCTATGCATCAACCAACATACGAGCATTGGAAGCAACTGAAAAGAGTTTCGAGATATCTCAATGCCACATCTCACGCAGGACTATGTTTTTCTAAAGAACACAATGAGTTTATTTTAAAGGCTTATTCGGATGCAGATTGAGGTGGAGACCTTGATACCAGAAGGTGTCTCACAAGCTTTATTGTTACTCTAGTAGGTGGTCCCATCTCTTGGAGTACCAAGCAACAACAATTAGTAGCTCTTTCTACTATTGAAGTAGAATATGTGGCATGTAGTATGGCAGCACAAGAGGTGATTTGCATTAAGAAACTCCTAAAAGGCATTAGTTTTGGCTATCACCCTTAGCCAGTTCCTATCTTCACTGATAACAAAGCATGCATCTCTATGGTTTGAGGACCAAAATTAAGTCTTAAGCTTTGTCACATTGACATGAGATATCATTTTGTACGATAGTTAGTGGAAAACTCTCATATCACACTTGATTATATATCCTCTTGTGACAATCCTGTTAACTTTCTCACCAAATCAGTTTCTCACCTAAAGCACAAAATTCCAATGCAAATCCTTTGTATGCTCTAGGGAGGGGGATATGATATGACTTCATTGAGGGATGTAAATCAAATTTTCATTGGTTTTTCTTTTTTTTGTAGTTGTATTCAATTATATTTTCTATCTTTTTCTAATGGAATCCTTTTGAGAGGGCATATTAGGATAAAGTTTGGATAAGATGTTTAGAGATAAGGATACGCAACATGTGGACAAAAGGATCCCATAATGATCCTCATTGTAAATATCCCAGATATTTAAAATAGGAGTGCACCTACCTCATTCAATGTACCATGTATATATACAACTGTAAACAATGAAATCAATAATTACAATTCACTCTACTTTCCATACTCTCTCTCTCTCTCTCATGATGGAATGAATGACTTATTGACTATTGTAGTGTAGTCATGGGAATATCAACATAGTTGTAACTGGGTTGTACATGACACATATTGGAAATATCCATTGAAGCAGGAGAAGATTCAATCTTTTTATCAAAATGAGTTTCTCGATTATTGATCTGAAATATGGACATATGCAACACATTCAAACACCTTGTCTACTTTTGGTGTAGACTGTTTAGTAACATATGGTGAAAGTGATAGACATAGATCATGGTTGTCAGGTATGAAAGGTACGATAACGCACGATACGATAAAATACAGTGCTAAATGGTACCTTAAGGTTTTATAAGGTATGGTGTGATATTAGTACGAAAAAAAAAACTTGATTATTTTGGACTAAAGATAGTAGAATAGATGTTTCAAGTCCAAATAGCAATGCTATTAGAGTATATAAGATGAATACTTGAGGGTAACATGCCAAAGCTTGATGCTGCATGTGCAACATGCGTTACTACCACCTACAACTTACAACCACATAGATGGGAGTGGATACATCATACATGAATAAATATACGAATAAGAGAAGTGTGGGATTGAGAGAGAGAAGGTCAAGAGAAATTGTTTGAATCTCAAATAACCTAATCTCATGGGAGAATCATATTAGTATAAGGAGCATTTAGCTCATCCCAAAGCGCAGTTCAAACAAGAAAAGATGTATCCATTAAGTTGGTACCTTATGGTACTAATACGTAAGGTACGGTACCTAAATTATGGTATAGTATGAAACCTTTCGAATGTGGTACTAGTGCAGCTATGCATAGACTGAAAATCTGTTCCATTATAATTTATTAGCTGCAGTCCAATACTAAGTGTACTTGAAATGATTGTATCTTTGATGTTTTTGAATTGAAGTTATTGGTTGGTTTGATAGTGTTTAACAAAAAGATTACACATCTGCATGTTGCTGTTGGTGTTAAATTTTCTTCATAAATTATATTTTTGATTGCAGGTTTGGAATTGGTTTCAAAACAGGCGTCATGCAGTGAGAAAAAGTTCTAGAGCAGCTGAGAAGCCACCTGGAGCTATAACCCCGTCACCTGCAGAACCATCTGCGCCCAAGAAAGCAACGATTACACCTACAGCAGCTCCATCAGGTGCTTGTGTAGGCTACTAAATAGTTATAGCATATGCGATGCTCAGTTGTGCAATTGATTATATAATGCACTCTGCATTATGGTGCCTGTTTAGAAGGTTAACGCACATTGTTTTTTTCAATAGGAGGGAGAGGAATTGAGCAAACTAAAATGGAGTTTGAAGCAAAATCTTCTCGAGATACTGCATGGTAACATGGTGTCTTCTTTTATCATGCCTATCAATATGATGTTTCTTGTCAGCTTTTAGATTTTGACTTTAATGGACATGAGATTGATCTTCGTTTCTGTATATCAATGTTTTGTACCTCGTTATGATTGTTTTGTTAGTAGACACACGTGCGCTTATGTCTTCTACTTGTATGTTCATCTCTTGCTTGTGAGCTGCAGTCTGGGTCAGACAAGGACATTAGACTCTGTCAGAGGTTTTTTTGGTCAGTTCATCTCTCTTAGGCATTTTAGGTGGATGGCCAGAAACCTTGGGTAGCCTGTTTCCCTCTTCTTCAGCAGCCATTTCAGCCACATGGCTGTTAGAGATTTGGTCACCTCCAGGACAGGAGGTAAGCAGTCACCATGTACAGGAGCAGGTTGGGCAGCAGGTAAGCAGTCACCAGCAGTTTGACCAGCAATCTAGGCAGGACGGATAGTTTTGGGCATGTGCAGCAGTGGTCGCGGACTGTAGATAGGTACCATGTGGCAGTGCGTGCATTTATTGCAGCAGTCGGCAAGTCATTTATTGTAGGTGCCCAGTTAGGATAGTAGTTAGCCTAGTGTTCACGGAAAACATTTTTTGTAGTAGATACAAAAACTTCTAACTCAAAAATTTGGAGGGATTTTTGAATCAAGTTACATGTATTTGCCATTTTGAAACTTAAAATTCAAGGGTTCAAGGTTTTAAACCTTCCTCTTTAAATTTTGGAGGTTTCTTTGGAATTTTTGCAATTCACTTTACATTAAACCTTGGTTTTTCATGAGCACTGACTATTGGCCATTCACTTTTTGTCATCATTTCCTGCCTATTTAGGGCAAGCATGCCCCTTCTCACAGTCACTTGTTCTTTGTGAAGATTGAGAGAAAGCTTTGGCTGTTCATACTCTTACAACTCTTTGTACATGCTGCCTTCTATATTCAACATACATTCCTTGTAGTCTTCAATATCTTTTCTTCTCATTTCTTGTCTCTATGTTCACTTCTTTGTTTTAGTCAGGTCATATGCTTTTGCATTTGTTGCATGTTGACATGGTATCAAAGTAGTGCTGGAAGGACTGATTGATCATGGGCAGACTTGAAGAGGAGGTTTCTGTTAGCCTGCTCTATTATCATTCTCAGTCTGTCATCTCCTGGTTGTGAGCTCCTGTCAGAGTCTGACAGGAGACAGAGGAGCTCTGTCAGCTTGGTAGCTGCTGTTTTTGTCTGCATTCAGCTTCCGAGAGTCACACAGCCCAAACTGGGCCTTTTGGTGTGCAGTCGGCCCAGATTTTTGGGCAGGTCGGCCAGATCTGGCCAAGTCGGCCAGATTTGGCAGGTCGGCCAGATCTGGCCAAGTCAGCCAGTTTTCTGGCCTGGGGCTATATATAGCAGCCCCCCAGTCATTCTCAGCATTCTCTTCTGCAGGTTCAGCACACTCTCCGTCCTCTCCCACTCCGGCATTGGTGCTGCCATTGCTTTCAGTCTGTTTTGGTGCCCTCACTGACGCTCCGGGCTGCGTGCAAGGACTGATCAGTCCATTTCAGTGTATTTAGCATTCATTTTAGTCAGTGCAGATTTTCTTCCTTCATTCCCTGCTTTCTCTCTCCCTTCCTCTGTGTTCGTGTTCTTCTTCCGTTGCGCACTCTCACATGGTATCATCGCCTGACTGAGAGCACGGAGGACATAACTAAGTGGAGAGATACCTCACTTCTGCTGCTGTCATCCCTTCAACTGCCCAGGCGGCCCCTCTAGGAGGCCCTTCTTCCTGCGTTTGCTGCAGACGACTTCTTCCGAGGCTGCCACGTCAACCAGCGACCCTTCTTCCTTGCGTTTTCCATCAGGCTGTCCCTCCTTTTGCTGGGCGACACATCATCAGGCTGCGTTTTGCAGATCTGATGGTCGCTACCACTCCTGGCGGCACATCTCCTGCTGGCGACCCATTTTTTGGTTGCGTCTTGGTGCTGGCGGCTTCTTTTCTGGTGATCGTCATCAGTTAGCTTTGCGTTTTGCAGATCCAGGTGTTTATAGGCTATCACAGCCTGCGTCTTGGTGGTTGGTGACCATACTGCTGGTCATACTTCGGCTTCGGCACAGTTTTCTTTGGTTTTTTGGTATTTTGCAGATTGGAAGATGTCTTACCAGTTTTTAGGCTTTGACGACTCAGAGGATAAGCTCCTTTCTCATCATTCCTCTGAGCGGAGGCGGGATTATTAGGAGTTTCGACGTCGGGAGGAGCCTCCTCGCACTCGTCCCTCTTCAGTCCATGCATCTCTGAGGGTTCCATCTACCGTGAAGGTATCTTTCGTGAAGACTGCTTCAGATGTGCGGATGCCTTTCTTGATTCCCTCTATTCAGGTGCCGATTCTCCCTTTCTTTCCGAAGGAAGATAAGTTGGATGGTTCCAACTACTCCCTCTGGTCGTGCAAGGTGGCATGCATCCTCGATACATTCGACCTTTGGGAGCTTGTTTCTTCGCCCATCGACCGTCCCCCCGTGGATTCGTCCGATGGCACCTCTATGGACCGTGCAACCTTATGGGATAGGCTCAACTCTCGAGCCCGTTCCTTTCTTTTTATGAGTCTACATGATTCTGTTCTTGTACATGTTCACAGGTTACAGACCGCGGCGGAAGTGTGGAAGAAGCTTGCGTCTTTGTATCAGGACAAGATGTTTGTCCACAAGATTTCCTTGGAGAAGAAGTTGCGGATGGTCAGTCTTGATGATTCTTCTTCCATGAAGGAGCACATCACGAAGATGGAGGACATGCGAGGCGAGTTAGCCTCTCTTGGTCGTATGATATCGTCTGAGGATATGGCGATGATTCTGTTGACTCAGCTGCCATCACCCCGTTATGATGTCTTCTATACCAGCCTCATCACCTCGAGGACCCGTGAGACACTCCTATGGGAGGAACTTTCCCCGCTTGTCTTGGAGCATGACGAGCGACTCAAAGAGGTGGGTGCCAGTGGCTCCACCAAGGCTTTTACGGCAGGAACAGGTGGCGGCAAGAAGAAGAAACAAAAGAAGGAGAAGGCCAAGGACAAGGAGGAGGAGGACAAGAAGGATGCGAAGGAGAAGAAGCCCAAATGTCCCCACTGTGGGAAGGGCACTCATCCCGAGGAGAAGTGTTGGCAGAAGTATCCCCATTTGAAGTCCAAGGAGAAGGACTCGAAGGCGGCCCCAGCTACGACAGAGTCTGCGTTTGTGCATGTCTTTGTTGAGGAGGATACAGCCCTAGCTTCTACCACTCTGGAGAAGCCTTGGCTCGTGGACAGTGGAGCATCTTCACATATGACCTTCCGACAGGATTGGCTTCAGGATCTTCGTTCCCGAGGGGATACTGTCACCATTGGTGACAATTCTACAGTTCTTGTTCGAGGCGTGGGGATTCTACCTATGTTTTCTGACAGGCGGTCTTCCTTCGCCAAAGTTCTCTATGTCCCTGATTTGGGTTTTAACCTATTGTCTGTGCATGGCCTTACTCAGCTAGGTACCTGAGTCATTTTTACTCAGGATGCAGTCACAGTGGAGGACGCTTCTACAGGTGATGCTCTTTGGACGGGTACACAGGAGGGTGGGCTTTATACGCTCACAGCCTTGGCTGCGAGGACTTCCCATGAGCTTGGGCTGCTTTGGCATGCTCGGTATGGTCATTTGAACCTCGATTCTCTTCGACGGGCTTCTCGGAGGAAGATGGTGGAGGGACTTCCAGATTTCCCTCCTCTTCACACTTTGTGCCCTAGTTGCTTGAGGGGCAAGCAGCATAGGCAGCCTCACCCTCAGGTTGCTTCTAGGAGGGCTACTTCTCCGCTTGAGTTGGTTCACACCGACCTTTGCGGACCAATGGGCACGGCCTCCCTTGGGAAGGCCAAGTATTTGATGCTGATTGTGGACGACTTTAGTCGTTATGTGTGGCCTTATTTCTTGGAGTACAAGAGCGAGGCGTACTCCCGTTTCTGCGAGTGGCAGGTGTTTGTGGAGACCCAAACAACTTCCAAAGTTCGTGGCGTTCGAGCTGATCACGGTGGCGAGTTCACTTCTCACATTTTCTCTCAGTTTTGCAGGGATCATGGTATTCGGGTGGAGTATTCCCATCCGAACACACCATCCGAGAATGGTGTGGTGGAGCATGCGAATCGGACCATGGTGGAGATGGCCCGATCTATGTTGGAGCATAGGAGTCTTCCTCATTTCCTTTGGGATGAGGCGGTGGCTACAGCGGTGCATATTCGCAACCGCTCTCCGACTTCGGCTTTAGAGGACATGACTCCTTATGAGGCTTTCCTTGGGACGAAGCCTTCCGTGTCCCATTTTCGCATCTTTGGGTGCGATGCTTTTGTCCATGTGGACAAGAAGAAGAGGAAGACGAAGTTCGACTCTAAGTCGAGAAAGCTTATCTTCGTGGGTTATAGCACGACCACGAAGGGCTATCGGCTCTACGACCCGACAACATGGAAGGTTGAGGTGAGCAGGGATGCGATCTTTGATGAGACTTCGGTCTCTGAGGATCCGATTGATGGTTCTATTACAGGTGCTTCTTCGACATCGACAGACCCCCCCCACCTTCTCTACCTTCTCTTCCTTCCAGGATACCCCTTAGCACCCCACCCATTCCTCCTCCTCCGGCTTCCCTTACCCCTTTGGTGGATGTGACTCCTTCTACGAGTTCTTCCACCCCTTCAACCTCCCCTCCGGAGTCTTCTTGGGATACACAGCCTTCTTCAGGTGCGGAGGATCTATCTTCATTTGGTGAGGGGGAGTCCCTCTCCGATATGGGTGCTTTGCAGCTTCCGGAGACTACACGGTCTCCCTCGCGGCAGGAGGAGTCTCTTAGGATTCCCTTATGGTATCGCCGGCTCATGTAGGATTCAGGTGTTACTCACTTTCCTGCTTCTTCTACAGGTCCACGTCGATCAGCCCGATTACAGGCCCAGCGGGATAGTTTACTGTGTGTGAACTATGCTCTTATGTCTTAGATTCTTCAGGATTCTGAGCCTTCCACTGTGGAGGCGACTCTTGCACAGGATATTTGGAGACAGGCTATACAGGCTGAGCTCGATTCCATCGAGCGAAACCATACTTGGGAGCTTGTATCGCGTCCCGAGAAATGGAAGGTGATAGGTGTAAAATGGGTCTTTAAGACCAAGTATCTTGCAGATGGCTCCTTGGACAAGCATAAGGCTAGGCTTGTTGCCAAGGGTTTTGCACAGCGCGCAGGATTGGACTACTTCGAGACTTTTGCTCCTACAGCTAGGATGTCCACCATTCGAGTTCTTTTGGCTCTTGCCGCTCATCACCGTTGGCCTGTTTATCAGATGGACGTCAAGTCCGCTTTTCTGAATGGCGTCCTTGAGGAGGAGATTTATGTTACGCAGCCTCCTGGTTTTCTTGTGCAGGGGAAGGAGGATCATGTCTACAGGCTGCGAAAGGCTCTTTATGGCCTGAAGTAGGCTCCTCGTGCTTGGTACCAGAGGATTGACCGCTTCTTTCTACAGAGTGGCTTTGCGCGCTCCGCTCATGATCCCAACCTCTACTTACGGGTTGTGGATTCTCTTTCTGTTTTCCTTATTTTGTATGTCGATGATCTTATCATTACAG
Organism: Lygodium microphyllum; assembly: GCF_053477565.2. NCBI lineage: Eukaryota > Viridiplantae > Streptophyta > Polypodiopsida > Schizaeales > Lygodiaceae > Lygodium > Lygodium microphyllum. The sequence continues at coordinate 7,039,549 of NC_141158.1, read as the reverse complement.
GGAGCGACACTCAACAGGTGGAGCATACTCGGTCCATTCTTCAGCAGGAGTTTAACATGACGGATCTAGGGATCCTTCACTTCTTTCTAGGACTGGAGATCTATCAGATGGCACAGGTCATCTTTATCTCGCAGCACAGGTACATCTCCGAGTTTCTTTCGGAGTTTGGTATGGTCGCGTGTCGGCCTATTTCTTGCCCCATGGACCCTGAGTCCAAGCTTTTGGCAGATGGAGTTCCCCTTACAGATGCCACTCGTTACAGGTGCCTTGTAGGCTCTCTCATCTGGCTGCTTTACACTCGGTCGGATATCTCTTTTGTGGTGGCTTTGTTGTCTTCTTTTATGAAGACTCCTACACAGGATCATTGGCAGGCAGCCTTGCGTGTTCTTCGATATTTACAGGGGAATCGATCCTTCAGGATCATGTATGGAGATGGGATTACCCTTTTTGGATGGAGTGATTCTGATTGGGCAGGTGATGTGGGTTCGAGACGATCCACTACAGGTTATGCTTTCACCCTTGGATCCGGTGCTGTCTCTTGGAGCAGCAAGAAGCAGCCTACTGTGGCACTTTCTTCTACAGAGGCTGAGTATCGGGCCCTATGTTCGACCGCGATGGAGGCAGTTTGGCTTTGTTGCTTACTGACGGAGATTGGCTTTTCCCAGACCGGACCTACGGAGCTGCGCGTGGACAACTAGAGTGCTCTGGCTCTGGCAAAGAACCTGGTGTTTCATGCTCGCACGAAGCACATTGAGGTTTAGTATCACTATGTTCGAGAGCGGATCGTGGCTTCGGAGCTGGTGGTGGTCTATTGTCCTACGGCGGCCAATGCGGCTGATCTCTTCACGAAGCCTTTGCCTCAGGCTTCTTTGCTTCCTCACATGCGGTTCTTAGGTCTTCAGGCCCTCCTAGGATCTGAGAGGGGGTGTTAGCTTGCTCTATTATCATTCTCAGTCTGTCATCTCCTGGTTGTGAGCTCCTGTTAGAGTCTGACAGGAGACAGAGGAGCTCTGTCAGCTTGGTAGCTGCTGTTTTTGTCTGCATTCAGCTTCCGGGAGTCACACAGCCCAAACTGGGCCTTTTGGTGTGCAGTCAGCCCAGATTTTTGGGCAGGTCAGCCAGATTTGGCAGGTCGGCCAGTTTTCTGGCCTGGGGCTATATATAGCAGCCCCCGAGTCATTCTCAGCATTCTCTTCTGCAGGTTCAGCACACTCTCCGTCCTCTCCCACTCCGGCATTGGTGCTGCCATTGCTTTCAGTCCGTTCTGGTGCCCTCATTGACGCTCCGGGCTGCGTGCAGGGACTGATCAGTCCATTTCAGTGTATTCAGCATTCATTTCAGTCAGTGCAGATTTTCTTCCTTCATTCCCTGCTTTCTCTCTCCCCTCCTCTGTGTTCGTGTTCTTCTTCCGTTGCGCACTCTCACAGTTTCACCGTGAGACCAAGGATACATTTTCAACGTTTGAGAGCAAGCGGGAGGGCTGCACATTGACACAAGGCTGAAGTGAGCACAGACTTGTGGGTTGTGCATTTTCAACTTTTGGCAACAATTTGTAGATTTTAATTGCCTCTAATGGTTAATATAGGTTTTCAATGAGTGAAGGAAGCCCTAGTAAATTGCCTTTTTGGTGTGTGATGATACTTGCCATCTTGGAGTCTTATGCTTTGGTAGAGCTTGTTGAATGCCCACTTTCGCTTGTCCCTCGTGCTCTCTTGCATACTAGCCATGATTGCTCATATCAAGTCATTTGACCAATGCTCATGAGATATGGATGAAGTAAGAAGAACTCTACTATAGGATGACTGTCATGAAGAGGGTATCTTTGGAGGTGCAAATGTGGACTTTGAATCTAAACAAATTTGCTTCCATGCGTGAACATGTGAATGAGCTTTGATAGTTATAGATGCAGGTTCAGAATGCAAGCAAGGCAATTACCTCTAAGGTTTATGTTTGAGTTCTCTATGTTTCAATGGTGGTCGTACACTGAGTGTTTTCTTTTGCAAACCCTAACATATCTCCACACAGTATTAGAGCATACCGTCTCGTCTCTTTCATTGATATTAGAGCTAATGCTTTTGCAAAGAGTTACCTGAGGCTATCATGGATTTGTTGCTTTGTTTCTAATGACACTATACATCATGTGCGGGTGGTATTTGTGTTTCTCCACCCCCTACTATCCGTGTTTATGAGTCTATGGCCATTGGTGCAGTGGATCATTGATCTCCCCCTCAGTTAATGTCTCATGGCATCTCAAACTGGTTTGGTCATTATTCTCCCCTAGGCTAGTTTCTTAGGCATCCTAGGCCATCCTCAGTGTTGGAAATGCAATCCACACTTGCTAGAGAAAACTAGCTCACTATTGGTGCAGCGGCGATGAGTTGAGACTAGGTTTGAATCCTAGGCCAAATGGAGGAAGATTTTCGTAATTGGATAGATCGGAGGTTATCCATTACCTTAAGGTTTTGGAGGCTAGATGGCTAGCCCAATTATGGGAAACTTTTAGTTAAGCACGTACTGGCATGAATAATACTGGAATGGTGACCTCTCGAGAAGGGGAGGTAGAAGGTGTTGAGAAACTACTTTTTTAGTTTACATACTTTATTTAGGGTTTCACATTGACAGCCCCAAAAAGGGCTGGTGTTCACATTTTGGCCACTTTTTTAGTGGGTGCCCACAAAAGGGTGCGCCACCCTAGACAGCTTATGCCTATAAATAGGCAATCGCTGCATTCATTCTTTACACTTCTACCGCCATTCAGTCATTCTTCACCCCTCTTCATCCATCATCAAACACCCTTTCCTTCTCTCACCAATCCCTTCCATTGCCCTCACAACTTTAGGAGGACATTGCGGTTCGTGGCTTGTGGCTGCCTTCACCCTTCGTCTTCTGCTTTAGGTGCTGTGTTCCAGTATCAAACATTGCCTTTGAAGCATCTTCCACCTAGCGTTACCATCCTTTGCTTGGCGTCAGCACCCTTCTCCTTCAGGCTCCACCTTCACCTGCGTTTTTCAGGTTGGAGGCCTTCTCCTTGCCTGGTGTCATCATCTCCAGCTTGGTGTCAACATCTAGCCACTAGCGACAGTCTCCGTCATTGAACGTCAGTGATTTCATCACCCATTTATTATAGGGGTTGTTGGGACTTGCGTTTTTGCAGTGTGGCTCCTCCTCCATCACATGGCGTCACTCGTCTATCTCAGGGGCAATTGAGACTGGCGTTTAGTCTGCGGGTTTTGTTACATGGGGAAAAGAGCACATGATATGTAAACTTAACAAGAGTTTGTATGCGCTGAAATAGGTACTACGAGAATGGTATTATAAATTTGATACATTTATGCAATCTTAGGGATTCCATGGATCTCAAGTTGATCACTGCTTATACACCGAGAAGGCTGCAGATGGTAGCCTTATTCTCTTGGTTTTGTATGTGGATGACATGCTGATTGTTGGAGCGCGCGGGTAGCGGAAGCGTGAAGATTTTCAGCAGAGGAAGTGAACAGGTGAGTGAGAGTGAGAGTAAGAGTGACAAACAGATTTGGGTGTACCAACAATGTGTTGGTACACAAAGAATAAAATGTATTTATACTTAGGGCCCTTAAGGGTGCATTCACATGTACAACATAACAATACACGTGTAAAATACACGGAGGTGAATAAAGGACCTTTACATCCCAACAACCTCCTTCTTAAAGGTCCGGAGTGAACCTTTAACCAACTCCCACTAGTCGTATGCAATGCTCATGCTGAGCCTTGCCTAGACTTTTAGTGAGAACATCTGCAGGGTTGTCCTATGTTTTGATCTTGGTCAATGTGATTAGACCATCCTCCAGAATCTGTCTGATAAAGTGATATCACACATCAATATGTTTTGTGCGTGAATGATACATGGCATTTTTAGCCAGACACACAGCACTCTGGCTATCACATCCCAACATTGGAGTACTCATAGACATGCCGAGATCCTCTGCAAGTTTGCTCAACCATATAGCTTCCTTAGAAACTTCAGTAGCTGATATGTATTCAGCTTCAGTAGTACTCAGTGCGACAATGTTCTGCAACCTGGAGCACCAAGAGACGGCCCCTCCAGCAATTGTAAAGACATACCCGCTAGTGGACCTGCGAGTGTCTAAGTCACCTGCCATGTCTGCATCACAATAACCCTGCAAATTAAGTGCACCCTGCCCATAGTAAATACACTTTCTTTGTGTACCCTTCAGATATCTAAGAATACTCTTGACAGCCTCCCAATGTGGTTTGCCAGGATTTGACATTCCCTTCATTGCATTGGCTTCCATGTCATCTTTTGGGCTGTTGGCTTTACTAAGCTTAAGGTATGGAGGTAAGGGTACTCCGAGAGGCTTAGCTTCAGCCATGTTAAATCTGTCCAGTACCTTTTCAATGTACTTTTCTTGAGATAAGAACAGCAATTTCTGCGTTCTATCCCTACGAATCCTCATGCCCAATATATGCTCTGCATTCCCCAAATCTTTCATGGAAAAAGCTGATTTCAGCTGATCTTTGAGAGCATCCAAGCTAGTCTTTCTCTTCCTAGCTAACAACATATCATCCACATACAAAACAAGTATGATAGGGCTGCCATCTGTATCCTTTTTCATATACAAACAATGATCTGCATGGCTGCGTGTAAACCCATGTGAGAGCATAAAAGTGTCAAACTTTTTGTACTACTGCCGTGGTGCTTGTTTCAGCCCATATAAGCTGCGTTTTAGTTTACACACCAACTGCTCTTTTCCAGGAACTACAAAACCCTCGAGTTGTTTCATGTAGATCTCCTCATCAATGTCACCATGCAGAAAAGCTGTTTTCACATCCATTTGGTACAGCTCTAAATCCAACACAGCAGTGAGAGCAAAAAGCACACATAGTGTGGTCATCTTCACAACAGGTGAGAAAACCTCCTGGAAGTCAATCCTTTCCTTCTGTGCATAACCTTTGGCAACTAATCTTGCCTTGTACTTGGGTTTCCCATCAACTGTCTTTACTTTGTAAACCCATTTGTTTGGAAGAGGCTTTCTTCCTTTGGGCAACGACACAAGATCCCAAGTGTCATTAGCATACAGAGATTTAATCTCTTCCTGCATAGCTAGCTCCCACTTATTGCTGAATTTGCATGACTTAGCCTCTTTATATGTCAGAGGCTCACCCTCATCAGTAAGCATCACATAATGCAAAGAGGGGTCATACCTATGTGGCTGCCTTCTTAGGCGTGTAGACCTGCGTACCCAATGATCTACATTCTCAGGAATCGGATCTACATCTGGAGGCATGTTATTTTCAGCATTTATTGGCTGCTGTTCGCCATTTTCAGCATGCTGTTCATGCTGTACAGCACCTTCATTTTCATTTCCAGCACCTGCATTTCCATAATCAGCAAGTCTATCTTGCTGTCCATAACCTCCCTGTGCTTCTATTTGCTGTCCATCATCATCTGGCTCAAAGATAACCGGCTAATCATCAGTTTCAGCCTGTGGTACAGCACCATGAGGCTCATCATTTGAAGTAATAGGTGGCTGCAAATTCTGAAATTTGACATTTTTCATGTCTTCATCAGAGGCTAAAGTACCTTTCAGCAACTTTGCCTCATTAAACACAACATTACGGTTGCGAACAATTTTCTTGGACTGAGGTAGCCACACTCTATAGCCAAATTCACCCTCATCACCATAGCCTATGAAAATGCCTTTGGTGGATTTCGGGTCAAGTTTATTCCTCAGCTCATTTCTAACATGCACAAAAGCATCACAGCCAAATATTCGAAAATGGTCATATGAGGCCGGTTTGCCAGACCAAACCTCCTCAGGAATGCCATTATTTAGGGACCTGTTTGGAGAGCGGTTGCAAATGTGAACCGCGGTTTTAAGTGCCTCTCCCCAAAATTCATGAGGGAGATTAGCAGTGGACAGCATGCATTGCACTCTCTCACATAGAGTCCTATTGTATCTTTCAGCCACACCATTTGAAGAAGGGCTGTAAGGGGCTGTAAGCTCCCTCTTGATCCCATGCAAGTCACAAAAGGGCTTAAATTCATTAGACGTGAACTCACCCCCATTATCAGTTCTCAAGCATTTCAACTTTCTACCTGTTTGAGTGGTCACGAATGTATGAAATGTTTTAAAAATAGCAAACACTTCACTTTTCTTTTTCAACAAATAAACCCAAATCTTCCTGGAACAATCATCAATAAAAGAGACAAAGTATGCAGCACCACCCAATGATTTCAAAGGCATGCTACATACATCAGAATGCACTAAGTCCAATACATTTGACTTACGGAAGACACCAAAGTAAAAGGAAATTTTCATTTGCTTTCCAAACTGACAGTCATTACAAAAATCAAGTTTAGAGCCTTTTCCATCAACCCTCTTCAAAGAGGTAAGAACATCAAGACCTTTCTGGCTCATATGGCCTAATCTCTTATGCCATAACTCCAGATGACAGCCAATTTCAGCAATTGCAAGAAACTTGCCATTCAAGGCTTTACAGTACAGACAATACAAAGTGCCCTTCTTGGTTCCTTTAGCAATCAGCATGGAACCCCTTTTTAATTTCCATAAACCACCACCAAACAGTGTGGTGTAACCATGCAAGTCAAGCTGTCCAACAGATAGTAAACTCTTCTTGATGCTAGGCACATATCTAACATCTTTCAACACAAGTTCTTGCCCATTATCCAAAGACAAGTGTATGGTGCCAATCCCATCAATGCTACAAGCATGATTATTACCAAGGTAAACCTTGCCATAACAGCCTGCATCAAAAGTAGCAAAACACTCCAAGCATGGAGTCACATGGAAAGAGGCACCAGAGTCTACAATCCAAGTCTGAGTGACACAATCATCAATTGACAAAAGTGCATCAATCATATCATCCTTGGTGATCTGCATATCCTGCATGTGACATACAAGGGCACTATAATCCACTGCACATAATACATTAGCCTCTGCATCTGAGAGCTCCTCTATGACAACACTAGAGGCCACATTGGCCTTTTCCTTGCCTTTACCTGCCTCAGATGCATCTGTCTTTTCCTCTTTCTTCGTTTTGTCTCCTGCATTCTTCTTTCTCTCTTGTTCCTTCTTGTAATACCTGCAATCAGGCTTCTTGTGGCCCTTCCGACCACACTGATAGCATGTAACATCGCTCTTTTCTTTTCCTTTGCTCTTGCTCTTGCTTCTCTGTCCAACATTTGCATTTTTCTTTTCAGCCTTGCCTCTAACATTATAAGCTGAGTTGCTGCCTTCTCCACTAGACTTACGTCTAATTTCTTCATTCAAGATGGAACCCCTCACACCATCATATGTGAGATTGGGGTTATTGCTGAGAGAAACAACCAAAGTCTCCCAAGAGTCAGGCAATGTCATGATCAAAAAGATCGCCCTCAACTTATCATCAAAATCCAAACTTGCATCCTTGAGCTGATTTAAAATGCCAGTAAATGCACTCAAGTGCTCAGCTGCAAGCTTGGACTCACCCAGCCGCATATTCACCAACTTACGCATTAAATGCACCTGATTGACAGGTGTGGTGATCTCATAGGTAGTCTTCAACTTCTCCCATATTGCATGACCAGTGTCTAAACCCTTAATGTCTGTCAAAATGTCATCAGTGCAACCTATCTTTATATAAGCCACAGCCCTTTGATTGACTTTGGCCCAATCCGCCTCAGACATTTGTGCGGGTTTATCCATTTGCAAAGCATCCTCACAATCCTTTAGGAACAGTATGCCCTGAATACGATCTTTCCAAAGATCAAAGCCCTGACCATCAAATTGCTTGATTTCCATCAAACTTTTAATGTCAGAACTGGAAGAAGTTGCAGCCATTTTTCACAAGTACAAGTGTAAAAGCACTGAACTGCAAGAGCACAAGCTAAATCAGCAAATACACTGCTGTTCTTGGATAACCAGCAATAATCCTCTGCTGTCTTGACATAAACCAGCCACTGCACAGGCAAATAATGCAGAAATTTATCAAATTCTGCACAAAATCCCAAATTTCCAGGTCCAAATGTGCGCAAATGTCACCCAAACTGACTCAGCTGAGCAAAATTGCATCAATACATGAAAAGCCCCAATTTTCCTTGGTCCAATGCCAAGAAATTTTACTTGGATGAGCAAAATTCCAACAAATTTTGAAAAATCCCCAAATTAATTGAGGTCAATGCGCACAATGTCTGCAATTTCTGACACAGATGTCACTGTCAAGCATAAACAGTATCAAATCTGGGAAAATCCCCAAATTTCCAGGTTCAAATTTGACCAAATCTGAGAATTGTGCTTGCGCGCGTGAACTCCCATCAGTGGCAAAAGGGTTGCTTGCAGTAAACCTTAGAGAAATTTAAAAAATTTATGGAAGAAAAATGTGTCGAATCATGCCGTCACCAGCCGTTGACTGTTGTGCTGCCCGTCAGATGCCACGCAGCTTGTCGCTTGCCCGTCAGATGCCAGGCAGTCTGCGTGAGCTGTCGCCTGCAATTGTTGACTTGCGCTTGATGCCACGCAGCGTGTCGCTGCAGTTTCGTGACCTGTGCAGCCTGCGCCTGGCTTCTCGTGACCTGTTCGACTGCCTACCTGGTCAAAAACGACCTGTCCTGGTTGCTCATGACCTGTTTGATTGCCGCTTGATCAAAAAACGACCTGTCCCTGCCTGCCAGGTCAAAAACGACCTGTCGCCTGTCTATCAAGCTGTCGCTTGCACAAAACGTGACCTGCAACACTGTCGCCTAACTGTCCAGCACATATACGTGCCTGAAACAATGACGACCTGACCTGTATGAGTGACGACTTACTGATTTCTCGCGAGCGAAGAGCTGGTGCTGTCTCACATGGACTTCGAGGAGCGCGAGCACCTTAACCTCAGCTCTGATACCAGTTGTTGGAGCTCGCGGGTAGCGGAAGCGTTAAGATTTTCAGCAAAGGAAGTGAACAGGTGAGTGAGAGTGAGAGTAAGAGTGACGAACAGATTTGGGTGTACCAACAATGTGTTGGTACACAAAGAATAAAATGTATTTATACTTAGGGCCCATAAGGGTGCATTCACATGTACAACATAACAATACACGTGTAAAATACACGGAGGTGAATAAAGGACCTTTACATCCCAACATTGATTGTAGATAGGAATGTTCATGTCTTGGACTCCTTGAAGCAAAGCTTACACAGTAGCTTTGATATGAAGGATCTTGGTGAGGCTAATCATGTTCTTGGCATGTGTATACTTAGGGACAGATCGAAGGGTCTTCTCTATTTGTCACAACAAGAATATGTTACTAAGGTTTTGTAGCGTTTCAATATGGAGGGGGGGGAGCCATTGGTATACTGTTACCTCCATATGTGAAACTTTTGGTGCAGATGACATCCCTATATTTGATAATGGAAAGGTTGAGATGGCCAAGATTTCTTATGCTTCAACAGTTGGTAGCTTGATATATGCTATGGTTGCTACACGTCTTGACATTGCATTTGTGGTGAGAGTGGTTAGTAGATACATGGCATATCTTGGCAAAAAGCATTGGGAAGCAGTGAAGGGTACCATGAAATACCTTAAGGGCACAAAGGATTTGTGTATTTGCTTTGGGAAGTAGAAGTCATCTTTTGTTGGCTTCACGGATGCAGACTATGCTGGTTATCCTGACTCTGTAGGAAGTCTACTTCAATATATGTGTTCACATTCATAGGGGGAGCAGTCTCTTGGATATTCACATTGCAAAAGTGTGTTGCATTGTCTACTATAGAGGTAAGAGTATGTGGCTGCCAGTGAGGCATACAAGGAGGCTTTATGGCTTTCTCGTCTGGTGAGTTGGCACTACAGAGGCTCCTATCCTCCACTATGATAGTCAGAGTGCTATCAACCTAGCATGGAATCTTGTCGTTCATGCAAAGATAAAGTGCTTATAGGTGAAGTATCATTTTATCAAGGATGTACTTGATAGCAAGAGTATTGAGCTTGTCAAAGTACAAACAGATGGTAATCTTGTAGACCTTCTCACGAAGGGTCTTCCCAGCAGAGCGGTTTGCTCATTCTCGCCAGATGATAGGGGTTAGATAGTATATGTGTATTTCAGCTTTGTACATACATAGACTTAGCTGATTCTTTGCTCTACCTTTAGGCATGTTGTCTTTAGGTGGGAGGTTGTCGGGAATAAAGGCTCACCGTGCCTTTTACGGTGTTTGGGTGTGCACGCACCCTTACACTTGTACTTTATATATATTATCAAAAACCTAAAGTGGTACACTTTGTCATTGTACCCACACATTGAGTGGCATGCTCTCACTCTCTTTCTCACTCTCTACTTTGAACTCTGCACTCACTCTCTTTGCATATCTTGTACTGTCTCGATCCTCGCGCACACTTGTCTTCACATTTTATTGGCTGATTGCATTTGGTTGGCCATATTTGGCTGTGGGCTGCCATACATAGTGCTCCCCTCCCCCCTCCCCAACCAAAAGAAAACACACACACATATACTTGGCTGGACACATTATCTTCTCGCAGGTTTAGTACACTCTGTCTTTAGCTTTCCTCCATATTGGTGCTGTTGTTGTCATCAGCTTGCTTTGGTGCCCTTATTGACATCTTGGGTTGTGTGCAAGGACTAATTAGTCTGTCATTGTAATCGGCCTTCCATTTAGATTTAGTGCAGATTTATCACTTCATTCTATTCTTTCTTGCTCTCTCTCTCTCTCTCTCTCTCTTTCTCTCTCTCTCTCTCCTATTTGTGTTTGTGTTTCTCTTCCATTGCGCACTCACATGGTATCATCACCTAAGTGAGGATGCAAAAGATTCTACAAGAAGAAAACACATCTAGGTTGTTATTTGGAGAAGATTTGTCGTGAAAAACTTGAGTTTGTTGTTGTTTGTGGGCCTTCTACCTCCTATGGCAGGTGGGTCTATATGCCCCAAATGATCACTTGTCTAGATGTGGTTTGTGGGACAGACTGACAACCTCTTTGGCACTTGGTAGACTAGGTTTGTTGATGGGAGATTTCAATGTGTACTGATGCATTGCAATCTACCTTTGAGCATTCCGTGATGGATGCTCCTGAGACTTATGTTTGGCAGGAGCTTGCTTTGAATATTCTTAAACAAGGTCTTTGGTCCTGTCTTTGCTTTGAATATTCTTAAACAAGATCTTTGGTATTGGCTTTGCCAATTGGATCCGGGATTCACTTTTAACTCGGCACAGCATATCATTACATAGTCTAAATCGTATCTATGTCATGCATGATGATGCCTTCATGTTGGAGATCTTGGATATGCAACCGGACCATTTTCATGTGTAGTTTAAGATGCTTGCATAGTTGGTGGTTCCTTTTGCATAGTTTCTGGGCAAGCTTCTATTGCACTCAATTCGTCTTATTTGAAGTACCCTATTTTCAATGATTATATGAGGCAACTTCTTGACCGTTTCGTGCCAAATTTCTTGTTAGGAGGAACTCACTCCTTTGAGCAATTGATTGGTAATGTACAAAGGGTTGCATGACAATATGGTATTCATCATGCATCCCTTTGTAAACAACACTGACAAGTGGCAAAGAAACTATTGACCTTAGTGCTTTCATCGCTTCGTCAAGCCCGAGACATACATTCTTGTCCTCACTAGCTAATTTATTGGTCGATCTTATCTAGTAGTTCCAATTGAGATCTTATTAGTAGGCTAACCTGAAATCTTTGAGTGACAATTTGCAAGATGCCTCTTGCCAGTCTCATTAAATTCTTTCGGGTTTTGCATCCTTCCCTTGCCCTTGAGAATATGGTTAGATTGTAATATACAAATGGGCACACGGTTATAGATCCACAGTCCATTGTTCTCATGTGTTGCAACTATTTTCTAGAGCTTCTTGGAACAACCCAACAGCCATGTGAGCACATTTCTATAGCCCATTCGTTTTTTATGATTTGATTCGAGTCCATGTTTCATTTGACATACAAGTTGCATTGGAAAGTGACATTCATGAGGATGAGGTCATGGATGTCTTATTGCACTTACCCATGGATAAAAGCCTTGGTTGGGATGGCCTCACTGATGAATTTCTTGAGACGTATGCTACTCACTAGGTGAAACCTTCGGCTATGAATTTCTTGAGACGTATGCCTTGGTTGGGATGGCCTTACCGATGAATTTCTTGAGACGTATGCCACTCACTAGGTGAAACCTTCGGCTATGATGTGTCAACAAGTTTGGGAGACCAGAGTTATGCTAGTATCATGGAAGAAGGGAGTTATTAAATCGATCCCGAAAGTGCCATCTCCATCAAAGTTGAAAAATTGGAGACCCATCTCTTTAATGGGCTCCATGTATAAAAATTTCTCTAAAGTGTTGGCTAACTGCCTCCATAGACATCTCCCTACCATTGTGCAACCCAATCAATATGGCTTTGTTTAGGGTAGAAACATTTTTGCATAATGTGCTGAATGTGCAGATGGGAATTGACAATGCCAACCACTCTATGCAGGAGGTGGTATTAGTGCAGTTGGATTTGGAGAAAGATTTTGATTACTTGGACTGGTCCTTTCTTGCAGAAGTGATGCATACTATGGGTTATGGGCCACCTACATCTGAGTTGATCTATACCATTAGTGCTGATTCTTCTTCTAGGGGTATGTTAAATGGTGGTATTACTGACCCCTTCCCCCTTGCATGCTCGGTCCAACAGGGCTGTCCATTGAGCCCTTTGTTTTTTGCCTTGGCAATGCATCTTGTACTCATCATGTTATCCCATATGGTGAGCAATCGACAGTTGTCAAGTTTATCTTTTTTTTTTTGGACAGCATTTTGTTGCACAGTCACTAGCAGACGACACCTTCATGATCTTGGATGCAGAGAAGGACAATCTTCGGAAGGCATTGGATGTTTGGACACTATTTGGGTGTGCTTCAGATCTCCATGTTAATGCTGCAAAATCACCCCTCATTAGCTGCATTGAATTTGACATCCAGTCCTTGGGATGGCGGGGGTGGTGGTGGCTCATGGCAATGTTCTTAGGTACTTGGGATATCCTTTAGGTATTGATGTTGAGTCAAAATACTTGCTGGAATGGATCTCATGAAAGATGGAGGAAAAATTTATCTATTGGAAAACATAGACGTGGCCCTTTCATGTATGCCTCAAAGTAGCACAGGCCATTATGCTACCCATGCTTACCTACTTTTTACCACTTTTGTCTTGAAACACCACTTCTTTGGAACACCGCTTCTTTGAATGCACTTACTAAATATATCCGTTTTATGTTGGACTCCTTGCATGCATGTATCTCTTGGATTTCTTGGAGCCATGTCTGCACCTAAAAAAGAATGGGTGGTGGAGTGAGTTTGGATGTATTGATCCATATGATGCCCCTTTGTTGGTCACTCTTCAGAGCAATGTGTATTGATCATCATCCTTGGGTCTTTATAATCCTCTTTCTTTCGGAAAACCAAGGTGTTGTACATGTAACATGAGTATACAAGCATCCCTAATAGATGGTGCTCACTCCTAGTCTCTGTATAGATCCTCTAGACGAGTCTCCTCTTATATCTCTAGGTGCATGCTTATGAGGAAAGAACATAGAAACAAGGAACGACCATTTCGGCCTGTAGAAACGGCCTAACGCGTTCCAAACCCTCCGAGGAGGTGAAACGGCCAGGGAACATTCCTTGCCGTTCCCAAGGTCGTTCCCTACTATTCCTTGTTGTTTCTTTTTGTTCCCTGTTTGGAACGGCCGTTCTAGGCCTACTGACCAAAAATTGATTTTTTTTCTAGTTTTTTCTTTTTGCTTGTGTCACACTTCTACCACATGCTCACCCATCTCCATTGCCTAATGTGCACACACTTATCTCTTTTTTTTTCGTGAAGATAATTGAATTAAGTAGCAATATTTACATCAAACCATTAGGTTAGCTAAGAAAAAACAAACACAAATGAAAGGCTATCAAGACTCAACACACAAATATCACACAGAAAGGACAGCTGGTGTGGAGCAAACAATATCCAGCCAGGGAGCAGCAATGTCAAGAAGAACTAGATCAGCTGAAACTATAGAGGAGATCTGCCATAACACTAAACCACGAACACGGGCCACATGACCATGGATGCTCGAGGCTGAATGAAAAATAAAGGCATTCCGAGTACGCCAATGGAGCTGTCCATCTAATGGAAAAGGTAGGAATAATTTGAATGCAAAGTAGACATAGAAGTCATCTTTCCCATAATCCACGAATAAGCTAATATCTGTTGTTGAGTCGCCGAGGGCCACATGGAAACAAACCTCCAAATTTGTCGAGCAACAGGGCAAGAGACAAAGAGATGAAGCAATGTCTCATCACATGTAGTACAAAATGCACAGCGACCACCGGAGATCTTGCGAGCACGCAACATGTTCCTAGTTGGAAGACCCCCAATAAGCAACCTCCACATGAACACTTTACCCTGATAAGGAACCTTAGACTTCCAGAGTTGGATGAATCTTTTATGCCACTTCTTTTTACTGTCCCAATATGCCATAATTTATTAGCCTTTCTAGTGATCCATCTCTTGGCCTCAACCATATGATGATATATCTGATTCGCTAACCTTTTCTCGAAATCATTAGGAAGCACAAACATCCAATCTCGCTAGGGAGACCATGGTTGTAAAGGAGGCAAAGGAGAGAACCTCAGAAGCATGTCCTGTATGGACGACCAAATGTCATGATATCCTCAAGGCACCCGAAAGTGCTGATGAATACGCCGAAAAGAATAAAGACGGGGCTGCCCAGGAATGACACCATCATGGACCTATCTACAATCCCAAACGAGCCATCCGATTAAACTTGTCTCGCTGCAATTCTTTATCAGGTCAATCCAATGACCTGGAGGTAGCCAATACTCCTCCTTGTAGTAAATTCTCTTTCTTACGAAAATCAGGAGGGCGCCAAGTTGCAAAATCTAACATCTCCTACCAAGATGCAATCAAATGAGAAAGGAGAAAAGACTAGGAGACCTTAAGAGGCTTCGTGGAATTAAGCACATGCCACCAAGAAGCTTGAATAGCCGTGCTACAATGAGAGATGCCAGTCTTTTCTATGAAAAATTTTGCAATATCTGACCAGGGATGACTCTCTACACGTATTGCCTGCAAAAGTGCTTGTCTCAAAGCAAGCATATGCAAATTAACATCCAATAAAGCTTCTCCCCCCCATCCTTTTAGGAGCAGTCACATGCTGCTGCGAAATCCACACCTGGTCCAAACGATTCTCTTTCTTTTTCCACAACATGAATCGGATGGGCTGAACCAATTCCAAAAGAGACTTCTCAGTCCAAGGAAGCAATGGCAGAAAAAACGAGATCATATTGATCATGATGCATCGAGCAACTTTAAGTCTTACATGAAGAGGCCAGCCTTGAGATTTCAAGTGCATGAACCGATCGTGAATACGAAATGACATCTAATCAAGCAAGGCACGGGGAGCTACATCCACACCAATAGGATAACCCAAGTGTTGGGTTATATCTGCTTTAGAAATCACAACTCCATGCCAACCCAAAACCTACAAATCATTCTCCATAGAAGGAAGCAATGTAGATTTCTGAGCATTAATATGAAGTCCCGATGCTAAAGCAAAAAGATTTCATGTAACCATTGCCCGATTAACATAAGTGTGATCAGTCTTAAGAAATATAAAGGAATCATCAGCCAAAGATTGACCCAAAAGTTGGGCACCATTGGGAAGAGACAAACCAACAATCTCTCCTTGATTAGCCAACTTACCCAACAATGAGAGCATTGATTGGGTGAGTGACCAAAGCAAATAGCAAAGGGCTGAGAAGACAGCCTTGCCAAAGAGACCGAAACAAGGCAATTTCATCTGTGATCCCTCCATAAAGTGCAATACGAGCCACAACACCCTGACTAATGGTATTAACAAGAGAAATCATGTGAGGACCAAATCCCATGGTGGATATTAGCTGCTGCCAGAAAGACCAGCTGACATGATCAAATGTCTTTTCAAGATCAAGGAGGCTTTGGCATAATCAATCCCTAGTTGAACATTCAAAATGTTATGCATTATATGTCGACCCTTAATGAGACTATCTTGACGTGGATGAACCAAGTGCAGGAATACTTTTTGCAATCCGTTGGCAATGATTTTAGAGAAGATTTTATACAAAGAACCCATAACAGAAATGGATCTCCATTGTTTCAAAGATTTTGGAGAGGGAACCTTAGGTAACCCAAAGACAACAATCTTCCTGTCTGAAGGCATTCACTAGAATTCCACACTTGCTGACATAGGCGAGTTAATGGGTCCTTAAGCTACTCAACATGGGCTGAAAACAACTCATTAGGAAGTCCATCCCAGCCAAGGCTTTTCCTTCGTGGTATATGGGACAGCATATCCTTCACTTTATCCTCTTAAATATCAACCTCCATCAAATCAATCCATTCTGGCTTAACCTGATTACTAACCAAATCATACATGTATCGATGAGCAGAGTGAACAACATCAGAAAGAATCTCTTGTGGATCCAACAAAGATTTACAACTCACACTTGAATGATGGAAGTAGGATCAGTCACCATAACACCTTGCTCATCCAACAAACACACAATATTTTCCTGAGTGTTATTTTGGTGTAAATGAGTAAAAAACTGATGAGATCAATAGTTATTATCATGCAAAGCTTCCGCTTGGGCCAGTAATTTGTATTTAGCATAATCCTCCTCTTGAAGAGTTTGAACTCCACATTTCAACCATTCAATGCATGCGAGCAAGTCATCAGTAGTATCCCTTGACTGATATAGAGACAACGAGTGGGCCAACAAGGATTGTGCATGCTGCAATTCAGCTCGTAAAGAGAAAGCATGCTGAATATCATATTGTTGGGACAATGCTCGTACATTATCCCTAAAAACAGGCCATGCTTCCATCCGTCTAGATAGGACCCTTGAGCTAAAAGAAGCAATCAATTGCTGAATACATTCCAAATACTGATTTTGTAGCAAAAAAGATTGGTTGAAACATAGAGGCAAACGAGCAAGGAGAGCCGTAAAGGCATGAACAAGTCTATGGATCAAATCCAAAACTAAAGGATAGTGATTTGACAAGACATGTTGTCGCTTCACCCACTTATCAATGGTTGCAGGAAGAAAAGAATCACTCTAACAAATGTAGATCCTATTAAGTCTGGCCAAGGTGTTTGGATGTTGAAGGGAATGATAAGTATATCCAGACTGTGAAGGATGCATCCAGGACCACATGTTGTGTTTCAAAGACACAGCTGTCAAAGCATCCGAAGCCTGCTGCTCAGGATCATCTATGACCGAGTACGGTGGGCTGCCTGATCCGCAAAAATGCATACATTAAAATCTCCCATGACAAAATCTTGACAGGCCATGGCAAGGCAGTGGAAGTCATCCCAAAGTTGACGGCATTCGTGAGTAGTAGAAGGATCATGCACGTCCACCAGCCACAAAAGCTCTCCCTCATATAGGATTTCCGACATTAGAAATCTGCCGCGAGGATCTTGAGAAACCAAGGATGGTTTCAAGGACGATCTAATAGCCAACATAACTCCAGATTTATGTGGAACCCGACCACTAAAAAAGCTGTATAATCCTTATATACATATGATGATCCTATCAAAGCATGTTGTTTGTGCTCCACAACACAAAAAGCATCCCAATTTTGAGCTAACACAACTTTCCACAACTGATTCTCTTTATTGTCCGAAGAAATGCCTTTAGCATTCCCTAAAGCAAGTCTCATGATAAATCACAGAAGAGAAAACTATTGAATGACCACTTTCCCTTTTCCTTTAACATCAGTAGCTTTAGTGATCTGAAATCTCTTCATCTTACTACAGATCACATCTACAAGATTTTCCCTTTGCAAACTAGCGATTGGAGCGCGAGAAGGGAACTGCTGTTGCTAAGAACGGAAAACATCGTGAGGAAGCGCAAGCCTCCCACGCACATCAAAGTGCAAAGCAAATTCACAAGCCCTTTTACACACACTAATCTCTTTTTTTTTTGTGAAGACAATTGAATTAAGTAGAAAATATTTACATCAAACCATCAAGTCAAACATTCTCTCTGTATCTCTCTCTCTTTCTCTGTCTAATATTTACATGAGGCCTACAGGCTCTCAGAACAACCAGAACAACCTATACATGAACAACACGAATAAATCACACAGAAGGAACAGCTGGAGTAGAGCGAACAATCGCCAGCCAGGGAGCAACAATATCCGGAAAAACCAGGTCAGTAGACATCATAGAAGAGATTTGCCATAACATTAATCCACGCACACGGGCCACATGCCCATAGATGCCCGAAGCTGAATAAAAAATATAAGGCATTACGAGTACGCCATATATACCACAGGGTTGTCCATCTAAGGAAATGGAATAGACAGGAACAATCTAAACTGAAAGAGGGCATAGAGGATAAATTCCCCATAGTCCAAGAACGAACTGGTATGCGGTGTTGAGTCACTGAGGACCACACACTTGAAATGAAATCCCAGATCTCTCTCTCTCTCTCTCATGTTGAAGATTCAAAGTGTCAAGACACTCCACAAGCCAATCGGGAGTTCATGCAAAGTTCAAATTTGATGCATTATCAACTTTTGCAAATCACAATCAAATTTCGGGCTATCCTCAATTCCAAGGTAATCATCCATTTATATTGTCCAATATCAAGGGAAATTGGGATAATTGGGGCAATTTGGAGCTTTGGGGGCAATTGAGTCAATTTTGGGACATTTGGGTCAATTTGGAGCATTGAGGGGTATTGGGGCAATTAGAGGGACATTCGGGACATTTGGGAATCTTTGGCATTTTTAGGGCATTGAGAGCAATTTGGGGAAATATTGGGGCATTTAATGCAATTTGGGTGATTTGTAGCATTGGGGGGCTATTGGGACAATTTGGGGCAATTTGGGGCATGCATGACATATTTGGGGCACTTAAGGCATGTGCCGTTCCCCCTGTTCACATTTCCTGACCTTGGACGTTCCCCCCGTTCCTGTTCCCCGTTCTAGGTAACCATGGGAAAGAATGTGAGTGTCTGATCCAAGCCATCTATCCAAGCCGTTAAGGATGGCTAATCCATGTGCACCTCCCAAGGCTAGGAGATGGTCACCACAATTTGTGCACTCAGTTGTGTCCTATGATGTCCAGTTGAGCCCCATTTCCTTTGGTGCTCTCTCTCTATACATGCGGTCCTCACTCTTGAAGAGAGGAGCTTGTCTCTGTGTTGTGTGAGCGTTGAAGTTCCAAGCCAATAGGACCTCTCCAAAATTGGAATCATGCATAATATCCTCATATAGTGGTAATATGGTGACACACCCACCCCCCAACTCCCCGCGCCCTGCCTCCTGTACAGCACATATGGAAAATTCGTTGCAGCAAAGTAGCACATTGCCATGTATATATCATAGGGGCAATCTGTATGTATTCGGATCCACATGAAGTGGGCCTCCTCATCCCTTCGCATGACCTATACCAGATGTTGTAGCTCCTCCCTTTATAGTACAGCTACTCCTCTAGATCCTCGGGCCCCCCCCTTGTGATCAGGCTCTAGGGCAGCATATTGCCTCCCATTTGTAGCCTCTCACCTGTGGCAAATGCGTGCCCAGACTCTAGTGTGTCTGTGTATACAAGATGATGTCCTTGCGAGATAAGGTCTCTTGGTCGATAAAAAGAAAAACACAACCTCTCCGTACTTGCATGTAAAAATTTCTGCACATGGGACAAACTTAAAATGGCCATAACATTTGATCCAAAACTCAAAATTTGGATTTGTTTGAACCCTTATGATTTATATAGACACTTAGACAGAAAGGGTGAGGGGTTCTTACCTTAAGCTTGAAGAAAGCTAATTTGGGGGCTTTTGGAGAGATTTAATGCAAATTAGTGGCTATCTACGTTTTGGTGAAATTAAGAGTCCATAAAAGCTAAAAGTCTGGCCCATTGCACTTACGCCTAAATTTTTTAATACATGGGATATAACTTAAAATGGTTGTAACTTTTGATCTAGAACTCGAAATTCGACCCATTTGAGTCTTGTGATGATGGCAAGTGTATCACTTCACCTTATGTGTTTAAAAAGTTAAAAGAAAGCCAAAATTTAATATCCATGTTTTTGCATTAGGAATTACTATCAATATCCCAAAAAATCAATAAAAGCAATGAATTTGAAATCCATAAACATTATTACTCTAGAACCTTGCTCATACGCAACAAAACACACAACATCTTTAACTACTTTTATTGCTAAAAATTTCATAATGTCTAAGGTGGCAAGGAGGGTACATCACAATCGGTTCACACATTATTATGTGGTTCACTTGGCCAAGGGTACATTGAGAGGAGTGATATACTACTAGGTTGGGAGTGGATGTATGGTTGGACGACCGACTTTGCTTCATAGTTATCAACACAACACATTTGAGTTTAGCATGGTGGGTGCACATTACCAACTTTGTAAGGAACTACCAAATTCACTGCTTGTTTGTTTGGCTGCAGAAGTTGGGGGAGTAGATGTCCATTATGCTACATGTCAGATTTAGATAGCATAGTATGATTGCTGGCTATGGTTCTACTTGTTTTTGACATGGGGTATTGATCTGTTCGATACTTATCCATACACGTTTAATCATACACAGTTGTGAAGATACCAGCGTTGTCTATGTACTACATACATGTTTACTAGTATGTGCATTATGCGTGTGGTATGCTTAGTCTATACATGGTGCTCGATTCAAGGTATTTTTAAGTATAGATTTGACCTTTATGCGATTGACTGCTGCACTAAATTGGGTGATAGCCGAAAAGCCAATAATGCATCCAGCTAGGTTTGCATTTTATTTGTAAAAGAATTGTCTTTTGTGCCAAAATTGGAGATATTTGAGTAATGTTACTTAAAGGGTACTTTAAAATGATTGTGTGTAAGATGACATGTACATGCATTATGTAGTCACATTACAATTTGATTGTATTTGATTAAGTGTAGGAATTGATTGCACAAATTATTTCACAGAAGTAGGCTTACATATGCAAATCTAAAACTGGACATTAAGTGGATTTATATAAAGTGTTTCTATGCTCACTACTCCAAAGAGTCAATACTCGGCAAGCCTTGATTTTCATTTCGTAGAAGTAGTTTTGGATGTCTGCACAGTCATTCTATGCTAATGATTGTGAGCTTTCAGACGATTTCATGTCTTTATAAATGGATCATGTGACTCACATAGTAGCACATTAACCTACTTTGGTTATAGGTTGGGTGTGGTTTCCTAGTAGGATTATTGCAAAGGAATGGAAAGAGTGAAGTAAGCTATATTAGACAAATAATCATAAGCTTTACAAGTCATCTAAGCTTGGTCAGATTATTACGCTAATAATATTTGAAGGAAGAGAGAGAATCTTCAAGGAAAGGGAAAAGTGAGGAGCCCATGATTTTGTTTTCCTGGCTCCCTCAAGTCCAATGTGTTTTCTATTGTTTTACTCTATGAGGATGGTTATCACTAATGGATCCATTTTTGTCCTTGATTAAAGTCTACTGTGGTTTATATTGTTTCATTGTCTGAAGGCACATTGTAAGGATAACTAGCACTAATGGATCCATTGTTAGAGCTTTTGTAATGTAAGGATACAATTTGTGCTGGTTAGAGCTGGCATAGCTAGCACTAATGGATCCATTGTTAGAGCTTTTGTAATGTAAGGATACAATTTGTGCTGGTTAGAGCTGGCATAGCAGTGCCCAATGTTAGTAGTGACAGTATTGCTAATTATTCACATGAGTCTAGTTAGGTACTGGGGTATCAGGATTGGATACCTGCTGCATGCTTTGTGGATAGATTATTAAGATATGCATCAAATAGTTTCAAAGAATTTGAACTAGGATACTGAAGCTAAGACATTGCTCCTTGCTTACTCAGGGAATGTACAGCCTAGCCTCGTCCCCACACTGCATGATTGCAGTCTGTTGGATCTACATCCCCTGTCCCCACCTGCAAATAATGCCTTGGATGTTGTTGACAAGTTTTTAAACATAATCTTGGTTGGTCCACTACTCGTCATGTTTTCAATGTTGTTTGGTATCAATAGCAACTGGATTACCTGGAGTCCTTAATAAGGAACGGTTTCAACATGAAATGTTTAAAAAATGTTAGTTCAAAATAGTAATATTGATTTGACAAAAATATAGTAGTGTCATGATGTTGAGAGCCCTGTTTGATTGTCCATTTCTGTCAAAATTATGAGATTCATTTATTAAATTGCAGGTACGATGTAGAATCGTTTCTTGGTCATAGAGTGCTTGAATCTGGTGATTTGGTAAGTAGCAGAGTTTAGTGCTGGTGGGCCTCAACATATTTAATGCAATGCACAATTTTCTTAGTTGCAGAATATACTTGATTTAATCTCACAAACTGGCCAAAGGGCAAAGAAATGGACTCTCCTGTTCTATTGGATTACTCTTCATAAAATTACTTTATTATGAGCCTACAGCTCAGCCAGTTTCTTGAGAAAAATCCTTTATTTGTTATGTCACAGCTTTTTCTCTGCTAAACAAGACAGTTTATTTAATAAAGCTAATGTCACCAACTTAACTTACAATTCACAACCAACCATAAATGAGAAGCAATGAGCACATGGAACAAAAACCATCTTGCTGTATTGATAGAGACACCCAAGTTTGCATCGGCATAAACACAGCATGGACCAGGTGATGAAGAACAGTTTAGTTGTAGAATGGTTGAGATTAGACATGAACAGTCTCTAGTACAAAACTGCACAAGATGGTTGTAGAAGTATTGGGGTTGAAGTAAAGGGTGACGATGAGGTCGCAAGATTGATCACTCAGAAACCAAGAATGGATTGCAAGAGTGTCCTACTACAAAGCTATTAGTGTTTCATGTTTTTATGCTGGGCATCTCCTAGTTGTGAGCTCCGCCAAAGTCTGATGATGACATTGAAGCTCTGAAAGCCCAAACATTTCAGTTTCCAGCCTTGCATTTTGGTTTTAGTGTGTTCACGACATCGGTTAGTGATCCAGTTCAATGCATTTCATTTTAATGCCACTCTAGGGTCGCATTTGCACTGGCAGGGGCAGGTGGCAGCATTTCTGCTTGGCCAACTGCATTAAATGCAGCTGCTAGGGCTGCTCGGGCAGTTTTAGGCCTGGCTGGCTATTTATGCCCATTCCCTGTTGCTGGTCATTCTTGGTCGTTGTGATTGCTGTCAGCACTCTTCTCTCCCGGCTGCCTGCATCTCTACTGTCCATCAGTTTGATTTGATGCCCACTGATGCCTTGAGCTGTGTGTAGGGATTGATCAGTCCTCTTTGTATTCAGCATTCATTTTCAGATTAGTGCGGTCTACTTATTCCATCCTTTGCATTTATTTCAGTCTCTCTCTTCCCTTCTCTTTGTGTTCATGTATCTCTTCCATTGCACTCTCTCACATGGTATCATCGCCTAGGGTTGTCATGTCTGATGGTGTTTGATTAGTACAGTCCAATACTAGTACGGTAGTAATCAGACTAATAAATCTTGGATCTACGTTTGATGAAAAAAAAACATATAATTTTAAGTCTATACTTAGTGTTTGTACTTAAAATATAAACTTAGAGATTCAAGTCAAAGTAAGTGCAAAAGAGACTTGAAACAAGACTCAAGAGTCAAGTCCAAGAGTATAGTTTGAGTCATGACTCATGATTAATGAATAATGAAACCAACAACTTTATTATGAGCCAAATATGCAATCTCGATTCTCATACAAAAAGATATACAAAAATGGATTGAGATAAAATCCATGGCTCAATCCGAATCAAGATACATGATCAACCGACAAATCTCTAGGCTCTAAGTGCTCATATCACTCTCGACATGGGAGGTAGAAGCATCCTCGTCGTCGTTTGAGAAGCCATCACCCTCCTTAACAAAATCACCCTCACTAATGACATTGACCTCGTCATCATATTCAAGCTCTCTAAGCTCTATGTGAGAGGCAGTGATAGGTGTATCCTCATGGGCCGAACTAGGAGTGCTTCTCGAGCCACTCCCACGCCTCTTGTGTAGCATCTAAGGGTCCCATGAGCATCACGGGCAGCCAATGTGGATGTTGAAGTAGAAGCTCCACTACTAGTAGCGCAAGGGCGAACAACATAGGCTCGGCATGCACGAGTGCAAGAGACATGCTAATCTATCTCCTTGAGCTCCAAATAAAGCTCTCTAAATATTTGCTCCTCCTTGAAGTCTCTCTCGTCATCACACTTTTAAGTGTGCTAGCAGAGAGCTTGAGTGTATCCACATTTACCTATACATTTAAAGGATGAAAAACTTAGATTAAATAAATAAAACATCTCTAAATGTAATTCATAATTTATGAATAAAGTTATGAATCAAAAAGTATAAAATTTTGGGTGTACGATACCTGCCTTGCTATGGACATCTCATGCATATTGCGTAGTATGCATAAATTGGAGTGACAATAAATTAGTCACTCCAAATCTTCTTTCTATTCATGGACTCACACACGTTAGGACCATGTGGTCTTCACCTAGGAGGTAGCTATCGTGGAGGATGAGACCACTAGAGATGTATTGGGATAGGTATACAAGAGGGTGGGCTCTACAAGCTCACATCTCTTGCAGCTATGGCTTCTTCAAGTCTTGGTATACTTTGGGATGCTCACTATTGGAACGTGACTTTTGATTTCATCAAACATGCATAAAGGGATTTGTTGAGTATGTTCCAGATTTCTCTTTTGTTATTACTTTGTGCCCTAGCTATTTGAGGGGCAAACAACATTGCTAGCCCTTTCCAAAGGCAGTTATAAGATGGGCTTCTACACTATTGAGAGTTGGTGCATATTGACTTTGTGGAGCTTAAGTTTGAGGACTTTTTTAGTTTTTGTGAGTAGAAGGTGTTTGTGGAGAAACAAAATTCCTTTAGGGTCAGAGGGGTTGAAGTTGATGTTTGAGGCATGTTTTGTTCTGAGGAGTTTGATAGGTTTTGTAGACAACGTAGGATCAAGATGGAGTTTTCTTGTATGAAAACACTGTCTAGAGTGATAGAATTGGACCATGCTGGAGATGGCTTGCTCAATGTTGGAGCATCAAGGATTTTCTTGCACCCTTTAGGCAAAGGAAATCTATAATTGTGCATATCCACAATAGGTCTCTAATTGTTGCTTTGAATGACATGACTTTTTATTAGGTGCTTTTTGGCAAGAAGCCATCTAACACCCATTTTTGCATCTTTAGATGTGATGCCTACATCCATGTCGACAAGAAACATGGGGGGAAACTTAATGCCAAATCTAAGGATCGTATTTTTACTGGTTATAGGCTTTATGTTCCCTAGAGTGACAAAGTGCTGGTGAGCTAGGATATAGTTTTTGATAAGACCATGCCCTCTAACCCTCCCTTTAATGGTGCTTCTTCTTTAGATTGATCTAGATTTATGATTCCGTGACTGACAAAGTGGTGTTCAGTTGTGTTTGATGAGGCTATGCCCTTGAAACTTGCCTCCAATGGTGCTTTCTCTTTAGGTGGATCCTACTCTTGCTCCTCATCTGTCTTCGAGGGATGTTGAGTCATTAGAGAAGGAGCTTTCTTTACTTGATGAGGGGGATTCCCTTTCCCAAATAGGTGCGTCATAGGTTTTGGAGGCCCCTAGGCCTCCCTCACAGGATGAGCAGCCCTACGTGATTCCACAGTGGTTTCAAAAGATTATGCATGATTCATGAGCGACATCGTTTCCCAAGACATTTCAAGGCCCATGACAATGGACTAGGTTGCAAGCAAAGTAGGGATGTTCACTTTGTGTGAATTACACCCTCATGACTTGGATCTTAGAGGATAGGGAGCCTAGTACCATTGAAGAGGGTCTGGCATAGGATGTTTTGGCGGCGTGCTATGTAGGATGAGCTCGATTCTATTGAGTGTAATGAGAATTGGGAGTTGGTTCCTTGTCTAGTCAAGAGGAAGGTGATTGGTGTGAGGTGGGTCCAAGACCAAGTACCTAGTTGATGGAACCTTGGACAAGCACAAGGTGAGGTTTGTTAGCAAGGAATTGTCTTAGAGGGCAAAGTTGGACTAGTTAGGACTTTCGCTTTGACAACTCATATGTTTACCATTTGGATTGTTTTGGCTCTTGCAGCCCACCATCATTGGCACATTTATCCAATGAACGTGAAGTCTACCTTCCTAAATTGTGTCTTATAGGAGGAGATTTATGTTGATCATCCTCCAGGCTTCAATATGCATGGAAAGGAGGACCGTGTCTATCAATTGGGAAGGCCCTTTATGGCTTGAAGGAATGCCTTAGGGCTTGGTACTAGCAGATTGGCAAGTTCTTTCTTTAGATGGCTTTCCTTAGTTAGACCACGACCCAAACTTCTACTTTTGATTGGATGGTCTGTAGTGCATCTTAGTCATCCTCTATGTGGATAACCTTACCTTGATTGGTAGCCACACATAGGACGTGGACTGTACATAGGACATTTTGTGACAAGAATTTGATATGGACTTGGGCATCCTTCGTTTCTTCCTTGGATTGGAGAGTTTGATATGGCTTCATGTAAGCCTAGTTCATGCCTTGTGGACCGTGAGTCGTATCTATTGTAGGTGATCCCCTACCAGATGCTACTTGTTGCAAGTGCCTTGTCAGCCTTCTCATCTAGATCATTCATATGAGGCCGGATATCTCTTATGTGGTGGCTCTATTGTCTTCTTTTATTATTACTTTATTGCAAGCGCATTAGAGAGACATACTATGTGTTTTGCACTATCTACAAAGGACTCCATCCTATGGGAACATGTATGGAGAGGGAGCCACTCTTATAGGTTGGAGTGACCTTGATTGGGATGGAGATGTTGATACTCGACGCTCCACTATAGGATTTGCTTTCTCCCTTAGATCGGGAGCTATCTCTTGGAGCAAGAAGCAGCCTAATGTGGTTAGAGGCCAAGTACCTTGCACTTTGCTCTATCGCACAAGAGGTGTCATGGCTCTACCATATGCTGGCAGAGATTGGCTTTCTACAGATAAGTCCCATAGTGCTACTCGTGGACAGCCAAAGTGCTCTTGTTCTGGTGAAGAACCTGGTGTTTCATGCTTGCACAAAACACATTGAGGTCCATTATCATTATGTGCGCGAGTGGATTATGGAGTCCGAGCTAGTGGTGGTCTAATGTCCTATGGAGGACAATGTAGTGTACCTTTTCGTGAAGCCTTTGTCTCAGGGTTCTATGCTCCATCACAATATGTTGTTAGGTCTTCAGTCCCTTTCCAGGATTTGAGAGGGGTGGTTAACATTTCATGTATTTTATGTTGGCCATCTCCTAGTTGTGAGCTCTGTCAGAGTTTGATGGGGATACCATCACATGATGTTGTGAGGTGTTCAGCCCCTTTCCATGATTTGAGAGGGGGTGTCAGCATTTCATGTTTTTTATGCTCGTCATCTCCTAGTTGTGAGCTCCATCAGACTTTGATGGAGACATTGGAGCTTAGACAGCCCAACTAATTTAGTTTCCAGCCTTGCATTTCGGTTTTAGTGTGTTCATGCTGTCAGTTAGTGGCCTTTTTCATTGCATTTCGTTTTTATGCCACTTTCGGGCTGCATTCACAGTGGCAGGGGCAGGCGGCAGCATTTCAGCCTGGCTGACTGCATTAAATGCAGCCAGTCAAGACTGGTTGGCCAGTTTTAGGCACGGCTTTCTATTTATATTCTGCCCCTCCATGTTGGTGGTCAATTTTACTCATCGTGATTGCTGCCAGCCCTCTCAACATCTCTCTGCAGCCCACATCAGTACTGTCCATGAGTTTGATCCAGTGCCCTCACTAACACCTTGAGATGTGTGCAAAGACTGATCGGTTTTCTTTGTATTTAGCATTCATTTTCAGATCATTGCAGTCTATTCCTTTCATTCTTTGTATTCATTTCAATCTCTCTTCTGTTCTCTCTCTATGCTTGTGTGTCTCCTCTGTTGTGCACTCTAACAGAAACATACTTTGGAGAAACATGGTTCCATTTTGACATAAGCCTAAAAGATGGGTATGTTTCCATTGTCTAAAGGATGCAAGAATGTCTATGCCAATGTTTTGAACTCTCTACAAGGAAACTGAAGAATCAGACACAACATATAAAGAGAAATGGAGGACTTGTCATTTCAAGCAATTGATCATGTGAAGGAGCTACAAGAGTCTTGGGCCATTGAGATGAACTACCTACCAATTGGAAGTGGTTGATCATGTGAAGAAACCGGAAGATTCTTGTGCCATTGAGAAAAAGATTAAGGAGAAAACTTAGAATATCTCTATGGATACTTTGCAACAACATACTTGGGATCCTTGGTACACTAATAACTTCTTTTCATCCAACTAGCAACTCACTAGAGATTGTTAGAGCACCACCTTCATTGCGGAGTCATACTAGTATTAGAGAGGATGACATTTGAAGACTTATTTTGGGACCTAGATAAGCAAGAACTGGAAAGGCTACTAGAAAGATAATATTTGTGAAGGTAAAAAGAAAGATGACATTATGGTCCTCTATGGACCCTTTGATTCCCTTAGATGAAAAGTGTCACGTCTCTGAGAATTGAAAGGTTGAACTACTAAAGGTTGAAATTCCTAGATGAAATGAGTAACTCAATAAAGCAACAGGGTCAAGACGCCTCCTTGAGAAGACAAAGAATGCAAAGGTAAAGCAACAAAAGAAGTAGCAATATAACAAGCCCTTGAAGTCATTGTAGAGCTTTTCAAGAAGTCTCAACAGCTTATGCACCAAATCCCCTTAAGATCCCTCCTACTTGAATCCATCCTAGTCATGTGGTCTCTTATATGAAGTGTCGGTAATTTATGCACATGGCTTGGCATAGAAGAGCATTGATATTTGTTGTCTTTGTACTCAAACTTCATTGGGTGTGTAATTCATGATATATAAATTATTGAAAAGCTACCCAACCCTTGGTTAAAATTGGACATTAGGCATATGAAGGCTTATGAGTCCCCATGTTGACTTGTCTTTTTGTTTCCCAAAAAAAAGAAGAAAGAAAGAAGGATATGGCTATTTATATTACACAAAAGAAAATATAACCAAGTACACGTGTAGAATAGTCCTAGCTAGAGCCGAATGCAAATCAAATCAAATATGTAGAAGCCCTCTCAGTGTGATTTCAAGGGAATGGGGGAAAGAAGCCATGGTGAAGGACTGCAACACTACTCGGATCTACCATCCCGTAAACTAAAAAATAGGCTATGGCAATCAGAAGCATGCAGAAACTGTTGCCAAAGCTTCTATTGGTGCTGAGAGTTTCCTTGAAGCTGCTCCAATGACCTCTGGGGAATGAATGACAGAAACCAAAGTGGCTTTTATGGAGAGCTTTTGACCGGTGGAGATTGGTTGATAGCGGGCCTTGCAAATGTACCACCTTGAGAGGCTGTTGATAATCTCTAGTACCTCTAATAGCAATGTGGTAGATTTGAATATGTGTTAATTGGGTAGAGCCTCCAAGCCCACAACCACACACGAATTGGCCTCAATGCTGAAAATCATATCGTAGCATCTTCGCATTCTAGAGTATGTGGCATCCTTGGTTGCTTGATTGTCAATAAAAAGCATGTGAGGGGGTGATTCGGAGAGGGGGTTCTATGCGATGAAGGATCTTGCTCACTCCTCTCCAAACTGGTTGGGCAGTCTCACAAGACCAAAGGTCGTTGAGGGCAACCTTGCCAATCCGTGGTGTCTAAGCCAACCAATTGCCAACTGCTAGATCTTGATGGGCTAGGAGCCAAAGGAAGTCAGAGACCTCGGTTGGTAGCTATTCCATGGGCCTCTCCAAAAAGTAGGTTTGAAAGAGAATGTGATGCTATGCTTTGCTCAATGTTTGCTATGTGCAGGAGACCAATCCATATCATCCTACATCAAGTTGTGCTTGCCGATCCATGCCATGTAGATGAAGGAGCTCACTACCTTTTGTGATACATATGAGGCAAGCCAACTCTACTCTTTGGAAGTGAAGTATAACTCATACAAAGATCTATCCTTCGAGATCCATAGCCATCACTCTTGGATTTTGACCAAGTGATATGTGGGTCAAGCTTCCATGACTTGCCTTGGAGTCCCATGACTCGGATCCACCTCACAGAGGTCCGGAGGAAAAGCTAATCCCTACTATCCTCTATCCAATGCTACGATTGCCCCCCTCTTATACATTGAGAAAGTGTCTAGTGGGGCACCTCTGACTTTTCTTGCTACTTGGTGAGAGCTAGGTTGCCCCACTTCGCTCTTTCTTCTCATCGCTTGCTGAATGACCTCCAGCTCAACATCCTTGTAGATATCTCTCCAGGCGGAACGGGCATGTTTGGCCTCCCAAACAGCCCATTGAATATGTGTGCGCTCCTCAAGATGCAACTTGTATTTGTTTGATTTGCAAGTTCCATATGATTGGTTGTCTATGAATTTCATCCTGACAACTTGGGGGCCACTAGTCTAACATCATTGACAAGCTTTGCAAGACTCAAAGCAAACTACAAAGAAAGGATATTTTGCAGAGGATAGCTAGTGCTGTGGTGAAGATCCACTTGAAAAAGTGAACAACAACATGGAGAGCTAGTCCACTCATGGGCACTTTTATCCATCTTGTGATTGGAAAGCTTGGAATATCTCTTGCTTGGTGAAGGGTGTATGATGGGTACTTTGGTTCATCTTGTGATTGGAAGGCTTGGTATATATCTTGCTTAGTGAACAATGTAAGGAAGGATGTCAAAAGATGACGTACCAGCGAGACAGTAGGGTTTGCGGGGAGGAACACGGAGTGAACTCGGCAAACATGGAGAAGAGAAGAGAAGAGAGAAAAAACTTTGATGAATGGAATGATGAAGATCTGAATCATGAAGTGAATGTGATACAAGGGAACAAGGGTGCCGTAGCACAAGGAAGATGATGAAAACAGCCACGAACCACGAACCGCAATGTCCTCCTGAAGGGGTGTGAGGGTAATGGAGAGGTTGGAGAGAAGAGGTGATGGACTGAATGAATTAGCCGTAAGGAATGAATAAGAGAGTGGCCTATAAATAGGCACAGTTAGTCTAGGATGGCCCTCCTTTTTGGGACTGCAAACCCTAAACGCAAAATGCAGAAATGCAAACTGCAGGTGAAGGGTTTCTCAACACCCCCTCTTAGGCTCAAAAAGGGGAACAAGAGAAGAGAGAGATGGAGATGCAATGCTACATACTGAAGAATGCTCGTGTAGTAGGTGTCACTTGAACAATGTCCCTTGTGGAAAAATTGTTCACTTGCCCAAGCATTCGAGTACAAAGATGATGAAAACATGCAATGCATAGGAGGAATGCCGGACTTTGTGTGGTGCCGAGAACCATAAAGATATGCCCGTACTCGATCTCGGGAGGTGGCTCCATGCTGACCAAGTGACCAAGGCAAGAAGAGAAGAGAAGGAAGAAGATGTAGGGGATCCCGAAGATTCAAGATTTCCACCTGAAAGGTAACCTGCAGTAATGAACAGTAGACAGAGTGAACTGGAGAACCTGAAACTCAACCTCGGGAGAGAAGCCACTAGCTCCATGCATCCATGCCGGAAGGAATATGAAGGCCTTGTCACCAAGTCGCAGCTGAACCTCCGAGGTCCTGATCTAGGTGGTACCTGAAGATCCTGGGTATTAGTAGAAGAGATGACTGGTCGAAGATAGCCACCCCAACAAAGTAGAGGATGGGTGAAGAACTTTATGTGGAGTAGGGTCCCCTCTGAGGTGGGAGGTGGAGGGGCCCCCGCTAAAGTCGAAGAAGAAGTAGATGTCTCCTTTCAGGGCAAAGAAATAACATCCCCCTCTGAAGGAGATAGGGAATCCAAGAACTCATGGATCACGGACTCCGAAATGTTTGATAACGAAGGAAGTGCCGCCGGTCATGGCGAAGGTATCTAGGATGCTAAAGAGCTCCCAGAGGTAGCCTGATCTGAGTAGTGGAGGGTGGAAAAGGATGGGGCTCAGAAGGAGTAAGAGGGGGGCAACAGTCGCTGTCGCTCAGTGGAGTAGACTGGGTAGCCGAAGAAGAGGAAGGAGTTGAGTAGCCACTATCTCTCAAAGGAGCAGACTGACGAGGAGACGGTATCAAACAATCATTTTCTCTCGATGGAGCAGACTGTAGATCTGTAGGTCGTGGAAGCCACTGTACCTGAAAATAAGTGGGAAAAGACTACCACTGGCGTTGTGATGATCTCCAGGAGGTCGTAGCGCCAATCGATCCTCCATGTGCTCGAAAGGACTCGGTGTGCATCGGATGCGTCTTATTGCCTTGAGCATAGTGCTCTGATAGCTGATATAGAACAATCTCTGTGGCCCAGAAAGGAGAGGTGGCACAAGGAGTGCCTGGTGGAAGATGCATATACTCCACGGGGGCGGGGAGCAAAGGACGAAGTCGGCAAGCATCGGTGGTGTGTCCGGTGATGCCACAGTAGGAGCACCCAGTAGTTTGGTCATCTGTTGGTAAAAAAGCCATGGGTACTAGTGTGCCTTGTTGAAGAAGGAAGAGGTTAGCCACCTTGAACCACGAACCACAACGTCCGTCTCAAGGGGTGTGAGGGTAGTGTGAAGCACGAACCGCAATGTCCGCCTGAAGGGATGGGAGGGCAGTGGAAGGGCTGGAAGTGAGTTGCCAGTGGGAGGAGGATGCGACCAGTAGTAAGAGGTTGCAACCAGTAGAAAAACGTAGGTGAGGAGAGAGAAATACTAAAAACGCAAGCAGGACAGCCTGCAAGAGAGAGAAAGACTAAAAACGCAGGCAGCAAGACTGTGATGATGTGACAGGCTGTACGGCAGTAGGTCTGCATAGAAACAACAGTCACCTGGCTGGAATCAGCTCCAAACTGCGTGAAGAGGGTTGGAAATCAGGCGCCAGCTGATGGAGACAGCAACGGACAGCTTTGGCTTCGCTTTGCTGCAAACTGCGGCTGGAAGGCTGGAAACAAATACCAGACTGTAGATGACAGCAAGGGACAGCTGAGACTGCGATGTCCTCCGCGAAAGGGGTGTGGGCAGCAAGTTGAAAACACCTGAATTCTGCAGAAACGAGATTTTGATGCAGCGGAAGAAGAGAAGAGAAGTGGATGTTGAACCCGCCACCGGTCTTTGCCTTTACTAGAGTGGAGGATCTTTGCCACTATTTGAGTAGATCCAGCTCTGATACTATGTCAAAAGAAGACGTACCAGCGAGACAGTAGGGTTTGTGGGAAGGAACACGGAGTGAACTCGACAAACATGGAGAAGAGAAGAGAAGAGAGAAGAAACTCTGATGAATGGAATGATGAAGATCTGAATCATGGAGTGAATGCGATACAAGGGAATAAGGGTGTTGTAGCACAAGGAAGATGATTTAGATAGCCACGAACCACAAACCGCAATGTCCTCCTAAAGGGGTGTGAGGGCAGCGGAGAGGATGGAGAGAAGAGGTGACGGACTGAATGAATTAGCCGTAAGGAATGAATGAGAGAGTGGCCTATAAATAGGCACAGTTGGTCTAGGATGGCGCTCCTTTTTGGGGCTGCAAACCCTAAACGCAAAACACAGAAACGCAAAAACGCAAACTGCAGGTGAAGGGTGAAGGGTTTCTCAACAGGATCACATCTCCTCTGTGACTAGAGACATGACACACTTCAACATTTACTCCGTGGAAGTGAGCATGCGAGCCAATACCATATCTTATTGTAATAGTTGCCTATAGAAGTTAGTGGCAAGCTCCATCACTTGCTCTAGGCAAGATCTAACCCTCCCGTATTGATCTCAAAGGCTGCGAGTCTGGTTCCCTAATGTGCTAGGTCAATGCACTTGGAAGAACTCTCTACACATGGTGTCTCCTTTTTTCCCCTGGAAGGCTAGTAAGGTATGGTAATAAAAATCTGTCTTCTTATCCTTTATCCTTGCTATGATAGCTTGCACGCAAATCTTGCGTATTCGAAGGTGAGGTCTCTAGGGGACTTGTGTATCGATTGCTAGATGGTTGCTAAGTCATGACACAAGGCCCTCTCCTTCTCCCAGCACTCTTGCCTTGCTCGAAGAGCCTCCTCCTAGCATAGTTTTCTCGAATGTGGTCCCAAGGATTGTATCTCCTCCTTGGTAATCCCTCCCTCTTGCACTCAATCTTTGGTGCAAAGCTGCCTAGTTTGTGTCCACACCATTTCTTGCTCTTGAATCTAGGATTTAACAAGAGCACGGGTTGAGAGGTGACTACATGCTATTGTTTTCTCCTAGTACAAGTGCTATTGCTCGAAGTAGCAAGAAGCAACATATTGTTGTCCTTTTTTCAACAAAGAATGAGTATTGAGTGGCTTCTTCTACCCCTTGTGAGACCATTTGGCTTCAGAGATTGTTAGGTAAGCTTGGTTGTGAGTAGCCTCAAGCCACCAAACTTCTATATGACAATAAGAGTTCCATAACCTTGGCACAAAACCTAGTATTTCATGTGAGGAAATAGCATATCAAGTTAGATCACTTCATTTATAAGAAGACCTTGGATTGGGATATGGAGTATTGTAAGACGGAGGATAATCTGACACATTTGTTTATCATAGCATTTGCTTAGGTCCTTCTTTGTCAACATTCTAGATTCTCAAGACATGCTTTGTCCAAGATCAGAGAGGGGGTGTTGGAGATTTGGTCACCTCTGAAACGGGCATTGGGTCAGGTAGGGTATAGTGAACAACATCGTGTGCATAAGGGGCAAGTCATGTAGAAATATGCGACGGTGCAGAGAGACAGTAGGGTTTGTAGGGAGAAACACAATGTGTGTACGACAAACATTGAGAGAGAAGAGAAACTTAGAAACACAAGAAGAACACGGTGATGATGCAGGGAATCATGCTATGAAGAAAAGTTGATACAGTGGAGCCGAAGTTCAGAAGATGATTGCACTGTCTTGTCTAAATCAGGCGGCAACACCTGCGGGAATTTGCACAATGAAGGGAGTGAAACGCAGTCCTCAAGGTAGTGGGCTATTGAAGTAACTTGAAGATGAAGGGCAGTTGTTGAGGGAGAGAATTGCAGTCCTTAGATGCGGTTGGAGATGACGACGATGATCACCAAGTGTTGAGGGAGCGAACCGCAGCCCTTAGATGCCGGGGAGATGCCTTGGCTGCAAA
Organism: Lygodium microphyllum; assembly: GCF_053477565.2. Lineage (NCBI taxonomy): Eukaryota > Viridiplantae > Streptophyta > Polypodiopsida > Schizaeales > Lygodiaceae > Lygodium > Lygodium microphyllum. The sequence goes on along the minus strand of NC_141158.1, from coordinate 7,004,408 downwards.
ATGCGAATGCTAGAGGTGTGTGAGCTGCCAAACATAGATGATGACAATCAAGATGTTGATGCCAGGTGTGTGGATGCTGACACCAGATGGAAGGAATGGTGGGAGGTTGCAAACGCAAACACCAATAGTCTGCGTGATGACACGTGTAATTGGAGAACCCCCGAATTTGCCAAATGCAACAGCCAAGTTGATGTTAGGAGTGGGAGAGGTGATTCCTAATGATGGAGATCCTCTGGAAATGCACACAAAAGCTTGTAGCCTGACGCCAGGATGTGGATGTTGTTGCGAAGTAGAGGAGTGAAGTTGCTAGCAGCTTGATGATGACACCAGTGTTGAGCTAAAAATGCATTAGCTTTACTTAAACAGCCCCAAAATATGCTTAATTAATGAAGAAACCTTGATTATTTAAAAGAAACGTGATCCTAGAGAGTTTCTGTATCCCATAAGCACAAACCCACTTGGGAGGGCCCAAACTCTCTATAAATATGTATGGTGCCCTCCATTCAGCCCTTATTCTTGTTTTTGCAGATTTCAGGTGTTTCAACTTGTTGCCCACATCCCGTTCGCAGAGGACATCTCAGTCGAAGCTGTCCATTGCTGTCTCCATCAATTGGCGCTTGATTTCCAGTCCTCTTCACGCAGTTTGGAGCTGATTCTAGCCAAGTGACTACTGTTCCTATGCAGACTTGTTGCTATACAGCTTGCCACATCATCACAGTCCTGCAGTTTGCGTTTTTAGTCTTTCTCTCTCCTGCAGTCTGTATTTTTAGTATTTCTCTCTCTTGCAGAGGCTGTCTTGCCTGCGTTTTTAGTCTTTCTCTCTCCTCATTGCTGTCTGTATCAGATCCAGTTTCTCACTGCTGCATTTGCTGGTGTTCGACATCCGGAGACCGCCTTGCTGCAATTCAGGATCCGTTCAGAGTACGACACACTCTCCAGCTCATTACCCCTGCCCTGATCCTTGAGATACAAGAGTTCGAGATACAATATTCATTCATTGCATAATGTGTTTGTTGTATGAGCATCGTATATTCAGTAGTCATATCACTTCATTCATTCATTGTGTTGTTCATTGTCTCTGAGTTACCCTAACCTAACTGTGTTCTTTTATTAGTATGTGCTTTGTTGTACTGTTTCTATTTATGTTTCTGTGTTAGAGTATTTCTTTACATGGTATGAGAACCTGGTACTCTTTGAGAAACCTAGGCCTTTGATTTGAAAGCTCTACACAAGAAGTAAGGACAACAGTAGGTTGAAATAACTTCGAACACAACAACACTGATTCATTCTCCAAAACCAACTATGTCGAGAATTGAGTGAGAGTGGGCTGATCAGCTTGCTCCACAAAGTTCCGACATGGTGGAAGACACTTTTGATTACATGGAAGAAAAGCTAGGCAAGCTGACCTCTGAAGAATACAAACTAATCATAGCTTATAGACAAAAGAAGATTGAGGAGGTCGATCGAAGGATTGCCCTTCAAGAAAAGCTTCTAAATGAAGGTATGCATGAATTTCTCTCTTCAGATGTTGCGCATAAATCTGATGATGTTGCAAGGCAGTCGAGACCTCCATCAGGGATGGTCCCCCCTCTTGGAGAATTTGAGATGGAGGCAGGACCAAAGCTTAGCACAGAAATCAGTAGACACTGTGAGAGTGAAGCACCTGTTATTATACTAATTAAAATTACTATATATTAGTAATATTAGAGGAAGAAAATAGATCCAAAACTCAAAATTTTCGTTCCACCTGGATCCTAGAGTCAAAAGTCTAAAGCCTCATACAAAAACATCCATTTCATCGACTCTTTTAGAAAGTAACATTCACGACTCACAAATCACAATTTATAGACTGTATAACATACAAATAATACATAATGCAAAGTAAAGGTAAAAATTGATGTTCATGAGTGGAATCCCTTTGGGGAGGCATTTGTCGCTTGAGGAGGTGGAGGCCCAAGGTAGAGGAGGAGGAGGATAAGAAGAAGAGATGAGGAGGAGGATAAGAGGAAGAGATGAGGTGGAGGTGGAGGTGGAGGTGGTGGAGGAGGAAGAGGTGGAGTAGAAGACATGGAGGAGGAGGAGGAGACACACCAGGAGGAGGAGGTGATGGGCTGTGCAAGGAGGGTGTGGAACAGACACATGTTGTAAAAGAAAAAGAACTTGCATGTTTTTAAATAAAAGAAACTCTTTAAATTTAGTTTTGCAACCCTGTTTTGTGAAATGAAACGGAGTAGGAAGAGATGGAGGAGGAGGGGGTGGTGGTGGTGGTAGTGGCGGTGAGGGCCACACAAGGAAGGTGTCGAAAAAACATGGGTTATAAAAGAAAAACAACGTTCATGTTGTTTTCATGAAAGAAACACTTCAAAATTTTTATCCATATTGTGATTTCTTTTTTTGTTTCTCACAAAATGAAACTAAACGTTTCATGTGTTTTGAGGTTTCACACAGTTTTTGGTTACTATGTATAATGAGAAGGAGCAGCATGAGCAAAGCTGGGAAGATGGTTACTATGTATAAAGAGAGGAGAGGAGGAGCTGTAACCATTGGTGCTGCTAGGGCAGCAGACAGGTGGTGGAAGCAAGGGCTGAGGGTGGAGACAGGATAGGCAGGTGGGTGCAGGGGGCAGGACAGCCAGGTGGAGCAGGTGGCCGCAGCAGCTCCAGGAACAGTACGGGCAGCTACAGGCAGTGGCGCAGGTAGCAGGTAGGACAAAGGTGGCAGGGAATGCGGGGGAGGCAGTAGGGATGTGGGGGGACTCTGAAAGTGGTTGTCAGCAGGAGGTGAAGGAAGAGCTTGTTGGGCCTTGAGTGCTTCTGAATTCATTTACAGACAATCGTTGGTCAGAGAAGTTTTCTTCACTTGCCTATAATGATCTCAATTCTGTCTTTTCATAGCCATATCAATGGTTGTACAGAAGTTACAGCCTGAAGCCTTCTAGATGTTGCATTCAAGACGTTGCAGCTGCAGGAATGTTTCCTCTTTATAAATGCGACTCTCTTATTGACCAATAACTTTTTTTTTGTTTAGGAGGTGAGAGTGCGGTTTGCTGGTTTTGGTCAAGAAGAGGATGAATGGGTTAATGTAAGAACTGGTGTTCGTCAGAGGTCATTGCCATGTGAAGCTGCAGAATGTGTAGCTGTTCTTCCTGGTGATCTTATACTCTGTTTCCAGGTAAATTTAGTAACCGTGAAGCTGATTGATAGCTTATCTTTGCATCTGCTTGTCCTATACACTGGTTTAGCAAATTGTTCAATTAAAATAGATCACAAGAGCAATTCCATGTTTTTGAAGAAAGAGTAGTTTCATCACTAGTGAAATGCTCATGTAGGCTTGCTATGAAAAGCTATATTGGGATGGCTAATGCAGAGTGTGATGCTAGAATGGCTAATTCAAGATTTTATTATCACAGGAGGGGAGTGAACAAGCCCTCTATTATGATGCACGGGTGAAAGAGGTTGAGAGGCGAAGGCATGATGTTCGAGGGTGCCGATGTAGATTTCTGGTGCAGTATGATCATGATGGTGTTGTGGTAAGAATTGAGCTTTTATCCATTCTCTGTAGGTTTTCTTGCTTTTCTGGTTTTGTGATTGGATATACAGCTTGACAACCAAAGAAGCTTAGTGGAGTATGGTCATCCATGCCAATCTACTGGGGTGCTGGTGGAGGTTTTTGTGAGAAATAAACTTCTATGCAGTTTGACTACTGAAGAAGCTTAGTGGAGTATGCTCATACGAATCTACTGGGATGCTGGTAGAATTTTGGTGAAAAATCAACTTCTATGCAGTTTCAGTGAGAATTAATAACAGGATAACATGGCAATCAAACACCTTATCTCTCTTGATATCAAGCTACCATTCTGTATAGCAAAACAGAGGTGGAGGGGTTTGAGTGCTAGCTAGGGAAGCTGACAGGAAGTATCCTGCTGGGTTGAGAGCTAGGGAAGTTGACATATGGCAGAGGGAAAAAGTATGGCAGGGAAGGAGGCAGATGAAGTAGTGAAGGTGAGAATAGGACTGCTGGAATCAATAAGCCTCAACTTTGAATCAGCCGGAAATCCAATGTTTAAAAGGGCCCAATTAATAATGAGGAGAGGAAATGGTGAAGCAGGAAACACCAGTCAGGCAGGTCAGATTATTAAGGATTGTAAGGGGAGGATGCACTTGATACTTAATATACATAATAATGTTTTTCTATTTGTTGGTGTGAAGACAAAGGGAGTGAGAAGGTGATATTTTGGGGGTTTCTAAAACTGTAAAGTGTTGCTTATTGATCACAAATTGATTAAAGTTCGTTTCCAAGGCTGACAGCTGCAAAAGCTTCTCTACAAAAGTGACCCTATTTTTTTTTTGCCTTCAATGTTGATTGATATTCTTGGTTCACTCTTTTGAGGGATTGCTGGCTTGAAGCTTCAAGATGTAATGTCCAGATCGTTACAACCTTGGTTCTAAAGCCCCATGTGTGCATCTCTAGTTTTCTGTAACCTGAGCAATTCAGAACTGATTATGGGGGCATTACCTCTCAATTTGTCTTTTGAAGTTGCAGGAAATAGTTCCACTGAGAAAGGTTTGCCGGAGGCCAGAGACAGAATACCGTTTGACTGGCAAGACCCCTCACTCTCCCAGGGAAAAGTCACACTTACCATTGCCAGCAGAAAGTAGTGCTATGATAGTTGATAATCGTTACCAACAACTGGAAAACAAGCCATCAGGTCTGTAGGATGCACCTTTTTTGTCTTACATAAGCCTAGTTAGCTTGTAATTCTTGCAGACAGCTCTTTGAACTAATTTGTCTGCTATGTTATCCTAACACTTGTATTTCCTTTTTGGCACCAGTTACAGTTGTTTGAAGTGTCTGTTGGTCAGTGCGCATTACTTGTTGCAGTGGTCTGCAGATGTTTTCTGGTTAGGTTGGATTAAGCAGAGAAATCAGTCATAAAATTGTGTTCCCTCCGCAACCTGATTGGACAAAAATGTGGATTAAAAAATCGCAGCTCCAGAACGGACAAAAATGCTGCTTGATGCAGAGCAATTGTACACATTTGTATAAATGAACCATCCAACTGACTCAAAAGAAAATTGTGTTGTTTTAGTGTTTCTGTTGTCCTAATTGAATTAGGTGCCAAGCTGCAAATTTTGCATCTTCAAAATTTCTGGAATTTGATATCATGTTCATACTAAAATTTGATATCATATCCATACTCAAATTATCTTCTATGCCTAGTGTTGGATCACGTTTTGACAATGCTCAGCCAGCAATGTTCTGATAGTATTCTGTAGCTTTTTAAAATATATTTAGTTGCACTCTTTTGTTCAGATATAATATGTACAGTACTGCTTTAAGTCAAAGTGATCACATCACATTTTAATGCACAGGACAACATGGACATCGTGTTCATGAGTGTCAACAGTCTATGGAACCACAATGTGATTGATAAGTTAAGTGTAGCAAAGACAGCTTGCAAGGAACATGTTAAGTACTGTTATGGTACACCTTCAAAGGTGCGTTTCTAGGAATAAGACAGTGATGAGATTTTGGATATGCAGAGAGGGAGGGATATAGTGAAGCATACAAGAGACCATGAAGGCTATCAAAGAACAATGTATTAAGATATCATGTGTGGTATACAGCTAAGAAAGCTGAGAACCAAAAGCTGAAAGCTTATTAAAAGACCAGCTTGAAGCTATGAGATGAAAGGTGACAAACACCTTTGTAAGGCATAGTAGCTGCTCAATAGAGCTTGTTATAGGCAATCCAAACACCTCAATGGTCAAATGTTTGCTTTCAATCATTAAGCTCCTCAACTTGCTCCTGCCTTTTGATTTGGAGAGGATGCTGGACAAATGGGCAGTTGAATGAGGTGGCAAAGTCATCATAGTGGAGTTCAAAAGCTGAAGCACTAAGTTCCTTTTGGGGCAAATGGGCAGTTTATCAAGGTATCAAAGTCATCATAGAAGCAATAAGTTGCTTTTGGGCTATAAAGTCTGGAGTAATTTTGATTGATGACATCCAACGAGGCTACAAGCAATGGAGGTAGAGGATGCATGCACATGCAAAATATCAACATATATAACACAATTATGTGCAGCACTTGTGAGAGTTGGGGTCACAATATTATCACCTTATCTACATTGGGATGAAGTGGCCATGATTTGGAGCACTGACCTTTTTTCAGCCCATCCACTCCAATACATTGGATTACATCTTGGGCTCCATTAAGGCAATGGGAGCTAATCAAATCCTTTTACCATTATCCTTTCCTCTTTTAGTATAGATCTTACCTTGTTATTCCTCACTAGTCACTTGATATTGTCAAAACAATGATTTAGGCAAAGATATAGTACACAACCAAAACTTCCAAGTGTATATTGATATATGAAACTACTACAATAGTCTTGATAGAGATGGGATTGATAATAATTAGGTACATAAGAAAAATAACTGAAGGAACCACATCATCTCGTAGACTCAGAAGTGTAACTACAATGTTGGCTTAGAGAGTTAGTTTATGCAAGTGCCTTGTAATCCTCGTTTGAATGATGTGAGATATACCTTGTGGTACCTTAAGGCCACACTTGATAATGATATCTTTTATTAGGATGATTCCATTGGTGCAATTATTTGATTATATGGATATAGATTGGTAGTGTGTTTGACAGAGTGTCCTCTAGTGCCCATATGTTTTTCTTTGGAAGTGGGGCTATGACTTGGACTAGTAAGAAACAACCCATTGTTGCATTATCAAGTAAAGAGGCTGTGTATAGGGGTGCTACCATAGTGGAGAAGAGGAGGAAGAAGAAAAACTAGGGTTTTCAACTTTCTATCTTGTGTGCATTCTTTGTGTTGTATGTCTTGCAAGAGCTCAAGATCCATCTCTCTATCCCATCTTTTCAAGGATAGCTATGGATTGTTATTCCCTTGGGGGACTCTCTCATTTCTTGGTTCTAGTCTTGGATCTTGGATCTATGTTGTGGGGCTAAGCATTTCATTTTGTGTTCCATTTCTTTGTAGTTGTCTTTTTTTGTTACTGTAGTTTCACCGCTTGGTGTTTGGTTTTGTTAGGATATATTTGTGGATTTGACACATTAGGTTGCCATATCCCATGGTCACTAATAAGATGAGATTTTAAAGCCACATTTTGCAGGATTTTGAAGCATTTTGAGGAATTATGCAAGTTGTTTAAAGTGGATAATGAAGATTCAAGGCTCTAATGTGATTCATTTTACAAAGCAACCAAGCCACAAGACATGAGATATTTAAAGATAAAGGTGAAGTGCAAGGCAAAGTTGAGTTTGAAAGTAGCAAAGAAGTAAGAAAATTAGTGGAGAAGTGTCAATCAACATCTTATCATTAATTTCACATATTTGGAGGAACAATTCCATGCCAAAATGCCTTAGTTTGAGTAGAAATGTTGTGTGGGTAGCTAGAAAGACCAAAATTTTGCTAAGATTTAAAGGGGTATGGACCAATTTTAAGGGTCCATTGACCAAAAGGAAAGGATATGTGGATTTTCACAATGCGAATCAATAAGCAAGAGGAGAGGGGGGTTGAAAAAACATGCCACGTTAATAATGATTTTCTAGTGATTGTTCTCCATCTTCTTTGCTTCTTGCATGTTTAACATACAAATGGAGCTTATTCATCAATTACTTCGCATTGATACCAATGTTGCTTACTGAAATGGAAGATTTCTTATGCTAAAATTTCAATCTCTCTCTCCTCCCCTCCATAGCCATAAGTGTGCATTCATGTGAGAGGAGGAGGACGGGCAATTGAGCACAAGAGATGCAAAGGACAAGCATTGGAGAACATTGCTAGAGCATTGTGGAGTTCATTTAAGTGTGTTAGTAGTAGCTGAATAAAGTATCAATACCCTTGGAACATCAATGGCATAACACATGGGTTTCGTACATCTCAATTTTTTAGTGTACATCATAAAATTTATGCATAGTTTTTAAATGTGATGGATTAATGTATTTTCATGGAATGAAATGGACATAGATATTTGATTTTGTTGTGATTTTTGGTATAATCTATTTTTAAATGCTTTTTCTTGCATTTAATAGCTAAAGAATTAAGGAAAATGCCTAAAATTTAGTAGCAAAATGTTAAAAAATACCAATGATTAGGAAACATTAGGGAAGTATCCCTTGAAACTTAAAAAAACTAATCACACACCAAAAACATCATGCTTTATCAAGAACATCATTTTATCATACAAAATTGATGGTTTGGTGCATGGAGATAGCCTCAATGTTGTCCATCGCAAATAACATAATGTCCTTCAACTTTACAATTTTCGTTGCCATGGCTTCTAGAGTCATATTGGAGATATTAATTCTTCATCATATTGGCAAGGATTCATGGTAGCTAAGCAGTTGTCGAAGGCATCTTGTTAAAACTTGGGTCATTATCCTTTGATGTTTTGGGTGTCTGTTGACTATCCTAGGAAATAATCCCACATTTTCTTGATTTCAAATAACATTCAAGTGTGTTTAAGTGTGTAGTATGCAAGCACTCTCTCTTTCTTTTTCAAACAATCTATGATTCATAAAATGACCAACTTATTGCACTTTAGTTAGTTTACGCTGAAGTCAATAATGTTGTTTCAATGGGCTTAGTTGATTTTTGACAATGAGTTCTCTTTTTTTGTCGTGCATTCTTATGTTTTGACATTTTGGTTCATGTTCAATTCTTAATATCTCACTTGCACAAGGGTGTACGCATATGCAATGGTGTGATTCAACCTATATGCCTTCGCCTATATGTGTGTTCGTGCAATATGCAAGGGTGAGCATGTATGGACGGATTAGGATAAGAATCCTAGAATGGATGTGTGGGTTGATGTGCATGTGTGCTATTTTTGGTGTGTGCAATGTGATGTTCAAGAATACTTGCACATGTTGTGGCAATAGGATAGGTGCACAAAGGCTAGTGTGCACATGCGCACAAGCACGAGGGTAGTGCACTAGGGGTTGATTACATATGCATAAATATGTGCATATATGGGCAAGTTAGAGTGGATGAGTGCACGGTGGGTGTGCACTAGTCTGTGTGCAAAATAGTAGAAATGATGCATTAGTGTATAAGGTGTGTGCACATGTGCAATGTGCACATACCTTGTGCACTAATACATAAGGTATATGCACATGTGCAATGTGCATTAATGCACAAGGTATGTGCAAATGTGCTAGGACACTTCCATAGTGCGCTAGGTTGTGAAGGGTGGAAACTAAAGCACCATTAGATGATGATGTATTATGGTTGAGAACATGTGCATCAAGAAGGTTTAGAAGACAAGGCTCAAGTGCACATGAACACATGCGCATGCACTAGTGCATGTAGGAGCACACTATGTGTTTACACGAGGATGAGTGCTATGTGTACGAGGCTTGTGTGCATGGATTGATATGCCAATGCTATATTGACATGCTAGTACATGTGTGTACAAGGATGGTCATAGTCAAATGCACCAATGGATGTTTGCACTAATGTATCTATGCTTGTGAATGTGTGATGTGCATAGGTGTGGTGGTATTCTAGTGCAATATTGTGGTGTGGATGGTTTAGTTTTCTTGTGTTGTGACTCTAGGAGAAATGCATTAAGGTGGTATTAGGTGTCAATGTAGGTGTTCGTGTGCACACGAGTACAAAAGTGCACACTAGCACACTCTAGTACACTACAAGATGTCACCCTCTTCTCTCCCCCTTCCCTTTGAACTCCCTTGCAAACAAGGTGGGAGTGGTTTGGCCTTAAGACAAAACAAACTCTTGCATGTTTACATGGGAGAGCTTGGTGTTGTATGTGTTTGTTTGTGCACCTAGGACACTTAATGTACTCAAGTTAACAATGACTGCATGAGGTATGTGTCTAGTTGACAACAGTGGTTAATGCAAGGTTGTTGATAGTAGTGAGGTAGTGCATACGAGTGCACATGAGTGTGAACATAAGTGTGGATGTGCCTAAGTGCAAGTATATCTAAGCTCGAGTGTAGGTGCTTCTAGGTTAGAGTACGTGCTTCTTAAAGCATGTAAAGTGACATGTGTGTAGTGTCAATATCAGTGTGTGTTAGTGTCAATGCAAGTGCATCAAAGGGCACATAAGTGTAAACAATTGAGCTAAATGAGACTAGGTGCTAGGTTTACATCAATGGACCTAAGGTGAGTTAGGGTGTGGGTGCTAGTGCACTCAAGGGTACTCAAATGCACATGCATGTACTAGTACCAGTGCAAGTGCTAGTGCACACTAGTGCATTGCAAGAGGTCACCTTCTTCTCTCCTCCTTCCCTCAAGACCTCCTTGCAAATCGGGTGGGTGTGGGTTGGATTTGAGATAAAAGAGACTCTCACAAGTGCATGTGGGAGAAACACAATGTTGTGCACTATCTATTCACTTGGAATCTTGAGTGAATGTGAGCTAATAATGAGTGCACAAGGTGTATGAGTTAAGTGCAAATGGCTGTGCAAGATTGCTTGCAACAGTGCACGTTGTGTGGACTACTATTGGTGTGGATAAACTTGGAGTTGGGGTTTAGAAATTGGAAAGTAAATAATTATATAAATGAGGTGTTTGATTGATGCTAGGAAATGGTGGAAAGATATCATGATTAGATGATTCTTCTCCATACCCTTCACATGCACAAAGACATTAAGAATGATGATTACATGTGGCCAAGCATACATCATCTTGTGTGGGTGATCGTGTGTCATGTGTGATTGATTGAGCGACATCCCATGTGCATGACCAATCACGCATGGTATTTCTTATATACTTGATTATACATATATTATCACATGTGCTTAATTGGAAGGTAGACTAGGTGCTTGATTAAAGAACTGACTATGTACTTGAGCCAAAAAGCTTATGTGAGAAAAAGGGTAGCCTAGGTATATGCTTGATTGGGGGATGCCATGAGTGTGAGTCAAGAACTAACTCAAAGGTGGCCATGTGCTCAAGAAAAAGATAGAAATAATGTAGGTGCCTTGTGTTCTAATCAAGGCAACGAGGTCTTCAACCAATAGCATGATGTGTGGCCAACTCAAAAAGCTTGTATACATAAGCAGATTTGTGTGCTTTATTTTGATAGTCATGTGCTCTAATAGGTGATAAGATTGAGTGTTCAATCAATGGTGATTTTTAAATTTGATCAAAAAGCTAACTATGTTTGTTCCAAAAGCCTATTATGTTTGGTACTTATTAGGAGTCAGTAGACACAAACAACGAAAACCTCTATAGCTATTTATGCATATAAGAAGAAAAGAACCACAGAAATCAAATCTCATAACTTATTGGAAAGTTGAAAATTTTCATAAAGCATCATGAAACCCTCTTTACAAACTCCTTATTCTTTCATCGACACATATGAATACATTGGAGTGGGTAGCATTTTACACCATTTACAACCTTGTACATGAGCCACTTAGAGGGCAAACTCCTCTTTGGCAATGATGGACACACCATATTCTAGATCTAGAAGCTCTTTCGAAATCCTCACATTTTTTCTAAAACATAAATTTTTCTTGAAAGAGCAAGATAGCACCCTGGGATCAACTTCTTCAAGGTCTCCTAGCTACTGTAATGAGTCTTTGAGCTCCTCTTTGTAAGAGGTGTTAAGTATTATAGCTAACAACAAATGTTGCAAATTTAGGTTTACCTTCAATCTCAACCTTCACCCATAGAAACAAGTGAGAAAGCAAAAGCATTAAAATGCCACATGAATTTTCAAGATAACCCAAGAGGATCTTGTAAGATTAGCCTTCAACCCATGCTTGTGGTTCTTTCGTGCGATTGCACATAGTACATTGCTTGCTCAGACATAAGGTGCCTACTGTGGTCATATCATGAATCATTGTTGTGGTTCACCATCTATGCATGTGGTGTACAATGTGATGCACATGGTTTGCTATCAATACACAAGGTTTGTTGTGTGATGCACAAGGTCCATCTTGCTATCAATGCACATGGTTGTTGCCTATGATGCACATGGTCATTGCATGAAGCCTACAATGCACATGATGGTCTGATGGCACATGTAGAAAGCAACTAACCTTCTAAATTGGATGAGGGGACCAAGTTGATTTGTTGTCCAATCACACACTCACAACTCTTATCTAGTTGTTTGTGACACTAGTATTGTTGTGCTAAAAGTGAGTATAAATATATTAATTGCTCAATGTATTATTAAGTGAGAATCCCTATTTTAAGCTCTAATTGGAGATCTTCAATCCCCTCAATGTTGATATAGGACAATGCATCTTTGAACCAAGCTTTGTGGAGAGTTTGTCATGGTATATAGGTCCTCTTCATTGTGATGCTTTGATATTTATCTTTGTCTTAGAACAAAAATTCTCCCCAACTCTTAAATAAGAGCATAAATTTAGTGAGCAATCTCCAATCAAGCTTCAATGTCCACCATCTTGATGTATATTTGGAGATGTTAAAAGTAAAGATGTAGAAAAAAGGAAAAGAAACATTATGTAGGTAAGGTTCACTTAAGATTTAATAGCTACCATAGCTAACGTGTTATTAACTCTAGTTATATGACTTATGTGTCTTTGACAAATTTGTCTACTAAGGGGCTTTGGTGTCTTTATCAACACATTGTTTGTCTAGGAGAATCCAAAATTTGACTAAGGGAACTGTCACTTTAGTTAGCTGTACATCCCTTGTCAACATTTTCTATTACCCTTCCATCCATTGTGTTCCATACGTCTCAAGAATCTAGATCTTCAAAAGATCACAGTACCACACACATATGCCATTACTTGCCCCATCACATCACATATTAACCTAACACTTTTTCCTAGTGATAGGGACACTCCTCATGTAGGCCACATAGATAGACCCACATAGTAATCACAAAACAAATCCTCAGGGGGATGCACCTATAAAAAAGCATCTATATAATGTGCATTCAAAGCGTATTAAGAAATACCCTTCTTCACATGTTATAAGGCCATAAAATGATCCCTTTTACTTTACTAAACTTATGGGTTTTTTCCAACTTGTAATTTTAAAAAAATTATGTAAATATAATTTATAAGTTTTAATAAATAAAATACCCTTTCTTTTGAAGTCACATGCTATCTTAAATGTTTTATAAGGTGCATTCCCCACGAAAAATATCAAACACTAGGATTTAGCCTATGCCCTAACCCATCCTTGCCTTTTTCATGACCCTCATTGTAGCATCCATAAGTGCTCACTTATCTATATTGGTGCAATTGGGGTCACCTAAGTGTGCTACCTAGCCACCATTCTCAAGATGATCCCTCAATTGAAACCCTTTACCATACACTCCTTGTATCCTTAGGATCCATAACTACCATTACACTTGTAGCATTACATAGGCACATAAGCACTTTAGACCACCCTGTTAGGCACTAGGGATAAACAAATAGTCAACCATAGGAATGACATAAACTCTAAAGCCATTCTATCTTAGGCCAACCCTCAAAAGCACATAGATTAGGTTCATACTTTCTCTAGGTCACACACACGCACACACACACACACCCCCCAAATGTTACATTAGCCCTTACTCCATAAAACCTTGTTTAATCACATAGATTATCACATCACCTAGGTTCCCCATCCATAAATAAAACCACATCAACCTTAAGATGACTTTGTCATTCCTCTAGTAGACTAGGTGTCACACAATTTAGTACATATGCACACTCTCATCCAGGCTTGCAGAAGGCACCTTAGCCACACCTAAATGTTGCGATGTTAACCTCCACATAAGTTGGCCTCCACCTACTCGCAAATCTGTTTGCATTATGCTTTACTTGGTAAACCCACTTGTAGACTATATATTTCTTTCCCTCAGGTGATAGCACCAAATCCCCCAAGTTTGATCTATGTCAAATATAACCATTCCTTCATCCATGTCTTTCTCCCAATGCTCACGACTAATAGCTCTCTCAAAACAAGTGGGTTCAACTAATTTTATAGCATTTTCCATTATGCATATGGCGAGCAACATAACCATCATATATTAACCTATTTACAATATACTTTACTCTCATCAACTTGCACACTTGTGGAGCACTCTGTGATTGCTTTACATCAGCCCTAATTTTTTATACACCATGTATATGGATAACTAGAATAGAAAAATCCCCATATATACTATGATTTGATCCATCAGGCTCACCATCTACATGTGAATAGCCTACAAAAATATCTAGCACACCCACCCACTGGCTCAACCGCTTTTTCTTTTCTCTTTTGTGATACATTTTCTATACTTGTAGGAGTGATATTCATAGGCAACCTGCCAATTCAAGGTCTCTCAGTAGATCTACTAAAAGAGGAATCTTCTGATCCACTTGATGTCTATGAATGATAGTGGACCTACATTTTTTGCAACTGTGGGAGCTTTCGCTCAACCGCCAAGACCCACGGACCGCTTATTGCTCCAAGTGTTCCAAGCCGAGCACTAATAGCTACCTCTCACATAGCCAATGCGCCATCCATATATACGGGTGTAGTGAGCTTACCTCCATGCCGATCAAGTTACCTCCTCTCTCGCGCACTCCCGGTAGCTCCACGATCCAAGTGCAAGCTTCAAGCAAGCTCCACACTCCAAGCTCCATCGCCGCGAGCAAGACAAGAGAAGGGAAGAGAGGAGAAGATGGAGAGCTTCTCCTCCCCGGTCCCTCACCCTCACACACTCACTCCCTCACACTCTCACACTCCCTCTCTCAAGCACAACCTCAAGCAAGCAAGCAAGAAGAAGAAGAAGAGGAGAGCCACTTTTGGCCACACACAAGAATGAGCTTCTCATTCACTTTTCAACTTTATATACAAAACCCTAAATCCCTTTTGGGCGGTCATCCCCTTATCCCCTTTTTTACATGGCCGGCCGTGGCCTAGGCCCTTTTTCCCATTGTCTTTCTATCTTTCTAGCTTCCTCTCCACTGCCCGTCTACATTTACAAATTGCATGGGTGAGAGCCTGGCGCTCCTTAAATTAAATCATGATGCGCTTGCACTCTTTTACAAAAGTATTGACTTGCGCTTTTTCTTGTGCGCCTTTTTCCTTTATTTAGGATTTTCTGCATTTCTTGTGCTTCCATATTTTTCTTTGCGCGCCTTCGTCTTCCGTTTCACTTTTGCCTTGGCCTTTGTCCTCCGCTTTAGATTTTCCATATTTTTCACCTTGTTCGTATGACGGTTAACATTACCCCCCTCCTAGATGAGTGCTAATCCCATGGCACTCACCATCGTAGGTAGCAGGCTTTGGGATGCACTGAAGACGTGGGTGGAAGAGACATCAGTGGTTGCCGTGGAGGAGTGTTGGTGGTGGTGTGGAGGAAGGTCGTTTGGGGCACATTGGTAGCCTAGGTGGCTGGTGGTAGGGTTGTTGGAGTTGGTGGTAGGGCTGTTCTTTGTTGGAGATTGCACTGATGGCCAACACGTGTTGGTTTGTTGGGGATTCTGCACATGACGATTCTTGGCGGGCTTGCAAGATGATAAAGGATAAGAATTCAGAGTTGGGTGTCAATGAAGAGTAAACGACACGTTCGTTGGAGTCTTCAATACATGCAATTGAAAACCTCTCATATGTGGTCTCTCCCTAGGGGTAGTGCTAGTCTTCTTTATCGTGCACAAGACGTAGTTCAATTAGTTTGGGAGATAGGTCAAACTCTAAGCAAGGTGAGAGTATTGTCCTGCATTTGAGGACCCAAACAGTGTATATATTTTGGTGCAGATATTATGTGAGTGCTCATGCATACTTAGATATTACGTAGTTAGAAGACCACGGGCTAGTTTCTCGTATCAATGTGTGGATGAAGCAAAGTTGTCCATGTTGAGAAGAAGTACACGTGAAGGTTTATGAGACATCCTTTGCGTTGTGACTGCACGACATAGCATAATTGAACACAGGGACACCACACTTTCGGTAGCTGGGAGCTATTGGACTTGCTTGATGAGGACGGTGTACTTTTCATGGCCATTCGTGCGGTACTTACCACAATTGATTGCAATGGTATTAAGGCGGAGTGCAAGAGGGAATCATGCGAATGGGTTGGGGTGACAGGTCTAACCATAGGTGAGACAAGCTCCCTAGGTATGTCCTACCCTTGATGTACTTTGAATAATTGTGGGTGATGCTAAAGGGCTAGCGGACTAGGGACGGAGCTAGTCGACCAAGGTCATTGGACGTACCTAATTTGAGGACCCCTAGGTGCTGTGCTGTGATCATGGGTGCTTCGTATCTTTTTGTTCTTTTCTTTTCTTTTTTCCTTTTTTGGTTTCTTTTTTTCTTCTTTTTCTTATTCTTTTTTCTTTATTTCTTTCTTTCTTACTTACTTTCTTTTTTTTTGGACTTGCGTGAGTACAACCATTGCAATATGTTGAAGCTATTAGCCTTTCAATGGGTTGGGAAATGTCAAGCTTCGAAGGCTCAGGAAATGGATATTATAGGGATGAGTATGTCTTAGCCTCGTTGTTGAAGAAGCAGTTGTTGAGATGGGGAGATACACTTGAGATTTTGCAACTCTTTTTAGAATGTGCAATGTTGGTACAAGTGGGGTAAGAGTTGCCGTGAGTTCCCGGCGTAGAGTGTAACCCAGAAAGAAGAAGTGGTTAAGATCATGCTTTGGGCCATGCGACGTGGGCACTCACAAGGGTGATTTTTGCTTTCCGCAGCATGGCTTTGTCGCGGCTCTTTGTGGGATTGGTGGTCTTGCGGTGACTTGGGCATTGAACACGTTCGCATGAAGACCTGCGATGTCCTGCATCCACTTTCCACTTCATGAGAGTATATGCAAGTCGCATGCATCAAGTACAAAAAACAGATGCAATCATATCAAGATATTACTTTATCAAAATCCTATGATGCTGATTGTGATGCATATTCCAATGCTTGTTAAAGACATGGTATATATTAGCAATAGGTAAGGAAAGTGTATACATGTAGGAAGCCTGCCCCTTTAACCATTTAAAGAGAAAAATTTATAGCAGGATGGCCTTTGTTAAGCTGCTTATATATCATAGGGGCTATCTATTTACATGAGGCGGGGCGAGTTCGGGTGGTCGAGTGACTGAGGCTGTGCTTGTGAGGCTGGGCAGGGAAGATGTCGGCGGGGACCTGGATGGTGTAGTCCTTGGCCACAACTACTTCCAAAATGCTTTTAAACAATGCATCAAATTCATGCTTGTCTCGAGCTACACTCTCTTCTTTTGAGCACCTGGTGCCCTAGCGTCTGTGGTGGGAGCTTGCACGGTTGGTGTTACCACACCCCGTGTGCTCCCTTGAGCCCTCGTCCTCTTGGCTTGGGGGATTTTGGCCTGCGTCTGGGTGGTGTCATTTGGGGCCTCTTTTCGACGCGTACTCTTTAGAGTAGGCACGTAGCGTTCTGGTGGGGGCGCTAGTGCCTTATGCTCTTTCTGACGGTGGAGAGCTTCCTTGCATGCCAGCTGCACTATGTGGTCCATGATTGCTACCATAGCGGGACCTGCAAAATGCGAACCAAGGATTAGGCCCTAAGGCAGGATAAAACTATTCGCATGGAAGGGATTATACAGTGGGTTATCAAGCACATATGATGAGGAGGGAAGAGGTGAGGCATGTAGTGTTTGTTTTAGAGGGATGGCCCCCATGATGATGTTGGTTTTGCCTCCAGCCATTTGCAGATCTTGGCTTATGCTAAGTTGCATGGACTGGTTGTCATGGAGTGGAGCAGGGCTCATCCCTGAAAGGATAGACCAAAAAAGGGGAAAGGTGTATAGAAAGGGACGGTGCCCCATCTACAACATCAGAGATGTTGATCATAGCTTTGTATGGCGATAATAAGGGTTGCATGCCCTCCTCCTGGAGGCGGGAATGGTCACACGACTTCTAAATGTGTGGTGAGAGGAGGACTTACGGAGCTCAACTTGTCAAACCCAACTCTTCTCCCTGCGCTTGACTATCATTGCTTATGTGTGTTGATATTATCTATACAAGGTCACAAAATTCATTGTGTATTTATGTACATGTTTACAAATCCATGTCACTTTACAAGGATAAAAACCAATTGTAGAACTCAGGATTGTACTGGAGTGTGGCACACGCATCCAAGTACTTGTGGCAGCCTTCTTAATAACATCAGGTATTTTGCCATGTCAAGTATCATGGTACCTTGTCTAAGTCTACTTGCAACATGTAGCTCCTCCTCAGTGAGAACTTTATCAACCAGAGAGTTCTCTTGGCTAGTTCCAGCTAAGTCCGCACCCCGAATGACAGTCAACACTCGAAAGGAAGTTGGTGCCACATAGGTTGGGTCTCTTTGAGATCGCCATTTGGCCAATCGCTCCTCTGAGATTGTCATAATTTGGGCTCCTAGTTCAGCCATTGCAATATGGTTTTCAACCCAACGTTTTTCAAACTGACTTATACCCTCTGATTATCGCTTTAGTTTCTCTATCTCTAAGAGATTTGGTTGGCAGAGCACATCATTGAATGTTATAGTTAAGCGTAGTTCGTCGACTTCCTCGTTAGAGGTGAGTCATATGAGTTCATGCAGGAGCCTATCATAATGCTCGTCAAGATGTTCTTGCTCTTCCTAGGATAGGGGAAATGGCAAGTATTCTTCAAGCTGCTCCTTGGGAAATGCGCCCATGTTTGCAAGGACATAGACACATGCGAATACCCTGAGTTTAGCATCCAACTCAGTCAAGCATTCTGCGACACTTCTATGTTCAACGAGGGCTTGCTTTGTTGCTATCTCATGCAAGCTTCTAGGAGTTTGCCTAGGCTTTAGCATAGTTGGGGACTTAGGCCTAGATGAGCAAGATTGGTTAACACTAGGATTGCTTATGCTCTCATGGTTTGTGCATTTTTCCTGAGGTTTTGCTGCTATTTTGTCATGGTTCTGGGATGTGACTGGTATAGATTTGTCACCCTGTTGTGACAGTGTTGTATCCACTCTTGATTGGTCAATGCGAGTTCTGTTGTCAGTGGATTGAGTGTTGCAAGAAATCGTTGATGGTAATGGATAATTTGATTTTTCAGAACACACGGATGTGTTTGAGGTTTCACCGCTATTAGGAGAGACATCAATGGGTTCACTAGTGGATGGTCTCAATACTTTATTCCTCAGCTCTTCAACACTCTTGGTTTCAATCTTCTTGGGATCTATAGCCACTTGCAACTCTCATTGTTGTTTTCGTTATTTTCTTTTTTTTTTCTTAGGCAATCGAGGTGTATCCCTTGAAGACTCGGGACCTTGAACTAGGTCAGTCGTCGATGTGCTTGGCTAGGCCTCATCATTCTCTTTCTCTAGTGTGTCCTCATGGGACATAGCCGTGGCTTGCTGAATAGCCTCACTAGGTTGTGAGGGTACAACTACCTCTCTTTTGGGAGAGTCTAGCTCTTCAGTCAATTCCCTTCTGTTTAACTCCTCCAGCCTAAGCTTTAGGCACTTTGGAAGTGCTGGAGTTTTCAAGGATGCTGGTTGCGGCAACTCTTCCACAGTTGAACTGCTAAGGACACGTTCTGCAAGGGGCATTGTCACGGCCAGGGGTTGTGACTGCTGTGATCCCTGATTGGAAGTAGTAGCAGCTATTTCAATGGACTGACTACTGTTAGTAGATTGCGGTGTCAAGTCCCTAAGGCGATCGGAAGTGGTCGTGTCTCTTGTTGCCCTTTGAACATTCACTTGTGTAGGTTGAGCATGAGGATCTAGTCACATTAGGTTGCACATGCATATTCTTGGGCCGAGAGCTACGGATGGTGTCATGTCCCATCTCTTGGACATTTGAAAGCTTAGATGGAGATAGAGATTGGGATTGAGCAGCTGCACTTGATGACTATTTTTGTGCTTTCCGTGTCCGTTTAGGGAAAGAGGGTGTAGGAGACTTGGGACTCCTAAGTGGCTCGGACACTGGCTAGAAGATTTGCTTGTGATGACTATTAGATGATTTTACCATTTGCTTTGTTGAGCATTTAACCTTGCCATGAGCAATGTTATGCCTATGATGCATGTTATCCTCTTGGGGAATCAAAGGCTCCATGGGCACTAGTGGCTTTTGCGTATCCTCAACGATTACATTTGATATCTACTTGTCAAGCACGCTAGGCTGAGGATCTACCCTCCAATTAGTCCCGTTTGGTTTCTTGATTTCGGCCGTGAGGGGCTCGGTCACTCCAATGCTTTTGACTCGAGACTTGGTTTTTCGTTTAAATCTCCTCCTACGCTTCTTTGCTCTTGATACGATCTGACCTTCAGTCAATAGAGGGGGTTTAGCAGGGGGTTTTGGCACCCAAATCCATCAATTACCTGCGTAATACCCTTGAGCACGTAGCAATACTTTGGATATCCATCACGGCGTTGTGCTGACCCTCCATCGATGCCTTCGTCTATAAGGCTTGGGCTTCTTTTGGGGTCTTCTATGATATTTGTAAGTCCAAAGCCCGTCCTTGGCATTGTCTCCTGACCTTCTTGTTTCAAGCAGCATGGCCTCACTCACTGGTTCTCGTTGTTCAACCTGTGCTTGTATCAACTCTTCCAACAAGTCCTTGCTCTCGTTAGCAGGCTTGACTGTTATGTGAGCACCTTCCTTGCCTTTCCCTCAAGGTTCGATGAGGTCACCCTTGCTAAAGGTTATGACTATCCTCACACTCGGTAGTGTCAGGTGTATCCTCTGTGCTACATAGTCGCCCTCACACTTAGTCACCCTTTTGAAGGGTCTTCCTAGGAGGGTTTTCTTCCCGCAATTAGCACTATTTGGAGGAACATGAAATAGGATAGGCAAGCTTTCAGTTTCAATTGTCGCAAGGATTTTGCACTTCCCTATGAGTGCTTGTGGGTGTCCCCTGTAAGGGCTAAGAGTTGCATTAGTCGGTGTGAGCTCTGGTTGGCCTAGTAGGGTCTATACTTCATAGGTCAAGATATTAAAATCAGCTCCTTCGTCAATCAGAGCATCGATAGTATGCTCTCTTTTCGCGGTGAGTTTGACCCTAAGATAAGCAGGTGGTACTATGTCTTCATCTTCTGAGTCTTGGCTTGTAAATTTAAGCCTTCTGACAAATGCCCTTAAGTCCCCAACTACACGACCAGGTGTGGATTCTCCACTGATGTCTTGGGTCATCTGTGCAGTGCTATTCCAGGAGTATCTATCGTCAGGACTGTCATATCTAGTCATCCTCGCTATTGTAGCTTGATATTGTTGCTTTCTGCTTTGACTAGACGCAGACCGAATGCAACACACACCTGTTTTTGTAGTGTGGCCTTTTTGCCCTTGTTGGCTAGATTGGCCCATTGAGATTCTAGGGTCTATGTTTGTCTTTGTTTGGGTATGGGCTTTTGATTGCTCCTTTGCAAGTGAGAATCCATGCTTGTGTAGAGCCATTACTACACTATGATCTAATTTGGAGGACCTCTCATGGCACTCATTTTCTCTCCAACCTACTTGGGGGAGGTGTGGAGGGGACAGAGCCCCCTCTGCGGGGGTTCCGAGGGGGTGGGGGGGTAGTCCCCCTGGCCCGGAGGGCCGTTACGGTAAATGCCATGCGCAACTTGAAGGACCGTTTATAGCCAAGTTTTGAACTACTTGCTCTAGATTTCAGCCCAATGATAGATCTATGATGTGATTTCGGCTCTATATGGTTTCTCGGTCAGTTTTAGGGTCTACATGTTAAAATTTAAAAAAATCCAAATTCGGCCCAACAGGTCCGAATTGCAGGGGCCGAATGCCCAATTCAGCTCATCCGACGACCGAGTAGAAAGTGTCGAATGTAACTGGTCCAAATGTCAGATTCGGCTAGTGGTTGTCAGAGGGCCGAGTGCTGGGTGGGCCAAGGGCCGAGTCAAGTGGGCCAAGGGCGAAATGGTGAATCCGGCCGGGGCCGAATGTCAACTTGTCCAAGTGGGGTTGGGCCGAGTCAGCAGGGTCGAGGGCCAAACTTCAAAGTTGGTCCAAATGGTCGATTCGGACAGGCCGAGCGGTGGGTGTCCGAGTTGAGTGGGCCGAGGGCCGATTTCGACGCATCCGAGTCGAGTGGTCCGAGCGGTAGTGGGCCGAGGGCCCATTCTAGGACTCGGCCTAGAATCATCGTCACTCGAACTGGCTAAATGCGGTGCAACTTTGGCCAGCGTAGCAATAAATCGCTCAAATAACATGATTTAGGTCACGGCCTATCACACACACCTCCAAATCAAAGCTATGGATGGAGGGGAAGAGTTGTATATACTTGGAATAGCTAATAAACTCCAAAATACAAATCGGCAACTGAATCAAACCCTCATGCCCTATTATGATAGCAGAAAATCTGATGCTTGTTTTTCTTCTTTTTCTTTGTTTTTTCCTACCCTAATGCACCCAAATCACAAAGCAAATAACTACACTACTCCAACATGCTTTCCAAATCCAAAAATCCAAAAACCTACTTGCTAAGGATATCAAATACCTCTTCAAACTCCCTCGTTTCTTACCTATCTATGTGAAGCACCAGTTCCAGGAAAACCCTTACTTCGATGCTCGATTCGAAGCCCGCAAGCGCTCAAGGCTTAAATCCGTTGGTCAGTGAGATCGAACCAAAATGTGAGAGCTTTCGCTCAACCGCCAAGACCCACGGACCACTTATTGCTTCAAGAGTTCCAAGCCGAGCACTAATGGCTACCTCTCACATAGCCAATGCGCCATCCATATCTATGGGTGTAGTGAGCTTACCTTCATGCCAATCGAGTTACCTCCTCTTTGGTGCACTCTGGTAGCTCCACGATCCAAGTGCAAGCTTCAAGCAAGCTCCATCCTCAAGCTCCATCGCCGCGAGTAAGACAAGAGAAGAGAAGAAAAGATAAGAAGAGAGGAGAAGATAGAGAGCTTCTCCTCCCCTGTCCCTTACCCTCACATACTCACTCCCTCACACTCTCACACTCCCTCTCTCAAGCACAAGCTCAAGCAAGCAAGAAGAAGAAGAAGAAAAAAAAGAAGAGGAGAGCCACTTTTGGCCACACACAA
This sequence comes from Lygodium microphyllum, assembly GCF_053477565.2. Lineage (NCBI taxonomy): Eukaryota > Viridiplantae > Streptophyta > Polypodiopsida > Schizaeales > Lygodiaceae > Lygodium > Lygodium microphyllum. The sequence continues at coordinate 6,981,456 of NC_141158.1, read as the reverse complement.
GAATGAGTTTCTCATTCACTTTTCAACTTTATATACAAAACCCTAAATCCCTTTTGGGCGTCATCCCCTTATCCCCTTTTTTACATGGCTGACCATGGCCTAGGCCCTCTTTCCCATTGTCCTTCTATCTTCCTAGCTTCCTCTCCATCGTCCGTCTACATTTACAAATTGCGCGGGTGAGAGCCCTGCGCTCCTTAAATTAAATCATGATATGCTTGCGCTCCTTTACAAAAGTATTGACTTGCGCTTTTTCTTGTGCGCCTTTTTCCTTTATTTAGGACTTTTCTACATTTCTTGTGCTTCCATATTTTTCTTTGCGCGCCTTCATCTTCCATTTCACTTTTGCCTTGGCCTTTGTCCTCCGCTTTAGATTTTCCAAAATTTTCGCCTTGTTCGTCTAACCGTTAACAGCAACCACCTTTTCTTCTACATCGTCTGCAATAATATGTTTTTTAAGCAATGTACGATTGCTCAACTCATTAAATACAACATCTTTGCTTAGTCATATCTTGCATGTAATTGGATCATAACACAATGTAACTCTTTTTCTCAAGGGAATAGCCAACAAATACATACTTTCCAACTTTTGGATGCAACTCCTTTTTTTAACTCATATTAGGAACATGTACATATGCAATGCATCCAAATACTTTAACATGTGATAAATTTGGTTTCTTGCCAATCAACTTCTCCTCTGGTGTCAAATCATGCATTGTAGCAAAGTGAGTATTATTCATAATATACATAGCTATAGAGATAGCTTCAACCCAATAATAATGAGGCATGTTCTTTTCAGCCCTATCAAAGCTCATACAAATTTTGCAATGTTCCAAATCTTCCTTTCAACAACACATTTTTTTTGCGGAGAGTACTTGCATGTAAATTACCTAGAAATTCCATCCTATTTTAGTAAAATACTGAATTCATTGGAGAGGTACTCTTACCCTCCATTTGATCTCAGGCACTTAACCTACACACATGCTTATTTATCAAGCAAATTTTTAAAATTTTGAAAGTGATAGAACACCTCACTTTTCTCAGGCTTCATGAAATACACCCATACCTTCCTTGTATGGTCATCATTAACGGTTGCATAATACTTACATCTAGCCATTGATGGAGTATTTGTAAGATCCCACACATTCAAATGTCCAACGTCAAGTAAATGTATGCTTATATGTTTATCATGAGAAAATTCATGCATTGTCTATTTTCCAAATTGGCATTCCTTCACATACTTTTTGCATATTAGCGTAAGGACCATCCCACTTTGGTTCTAATTTTCTTGGAAATAATTCTTATCATGCATTATAGTAGAGAACTAATTGACCCTTAATGAATTTATATTTCTTAGCTCACATATCATGAAGCACTTTCATATGCTTCCTTCCCACCTCCTAATGTAAGAAAGCCTACAATCTAATCTTATCAAAATATGCTAGGGAAGCCAACCATTATTGCAATGCTTCATCTTCACCTAAATAATGATTCAATGCAAACCACACCATGGATAACTCAATCTCCAAATGAAAGACACACTCCTCTCCATATAGTAACTTGAATGGGGTGTGGCTTGTCATTCCTTTGAGTCATATTATATGCCCAAACAGCCATATAAATCTTTTTATCCCAATCATGCTTGCATTTTGATATAGTCTTAAGACAAGATCTCCATTAGTTGTTTATTAGTGCTCTGTACATTATCATTTGCTTGAGGGTTATAAAATAAACTCTTATTATGCTAAATCTTCATAGCTTTAGTCAATACCTCTATAACCTTGTTTAAAACATGTGTATCACAATTAGTCAGAATCTCTTTAGGTGGACCAAAATAGCATATTTCTACTTCAAAATGAAACGTGTCATCTTCTTGGTATTATCCTTCACCATGGCATGGACTTTAGACCACTTTGTACAATAGTTTGTCACCACAACAATATATCACTTCCATGTTGTGGATGAAGGATGCATGGGTCCAATGAAATCAATGCCCCACTTTTCAAAGGAAAACACCATCAAAATGTGGTTAAGTCGCAACTTATGATTTCTCTAGGATCATGTCTCAAACAAATATCACAAGCTTTACATATTCAAATGTGACTTAGAAAACCATTGGACCCCAATATCTAGCACATAAAGCCTTCTACATGATAAGCCATCCCATGAAATGACCACCACATGCTAAATCATGGTACTCTTCTAAAATCAATGGTACCTCCTCATGCACCATGCATCCACAATATACTGCACCCACACTCCTATAAAAGATGTGTGCTATTAAGGAAAAGAAAAGTGCATTTTCCTTGATTTTCCTCTTTTTAAATTTAGAAAGATTCTCCATCACGTTGCTTGTAAATCCTTTGGCTCACCAAAATCTATTAAGCACTCAAGAATCCCCTGCAACTTCAATAGCTTACTCTGAATCTCATAATCAAACTCTTATAAAGATATTAACTGCTTGGCTAGGAAATCAAGAAGTTGAAGCTTGTTCAACAATAGATGTATCCCCTCAACTTTGGTGAAAATTACCACCTTCTCATAAATATTTTAATGCTTTAACTTCTTGGTGGTGAATACCATAGCCAAGCAAACTTTCTCTAAATAAATGCAATGAAGCTTTAAGACTCCTAGTTTTTGGCTTGCAAAAATAATTGGATGATGTAGTTGCACTTCCTAGATCTCAGATGATGCTCTAAATTATTGTAGATCAACATAAAGAGATTAAAAAACTTACCCCTCTTTGGAGCCTCTGACACTATCATTTTAGATCATTCCAGCTTGACATCCTCAAACATCACCTTGTTTGGTTTAGTCCACTCAAAAACATGGATGTGTGACATGAGGTTCATCAAAAGTAATGAATGCTCAACAAAGGAATTGATAAACCTTTGATAATAACTCACTAATGAAACAAAAATGTGGATCTTTCTAGGGTTGGTCAATGGGCTCATTGCAATGACAGCAACTACCTTTTTAGGATTAGTAGTAATACCAACTACACTCATAAGGTGATCCAATAATAAACTATGAGGAACATTGAATACACACTTATGAGGATTTGGCACTATAAAATACTTGTAGCAATGCTCAAAGCACTTGTGTAAGATAATATGCTTTCTATTGCAGGTCGTGGCAAGCCCCAAATCATTTATAAAGACCCTAAGTTCTCATAGGAGATATTGTCAAATCTCTTATCAACCGTCCTCTACAATGATCCAAGAGCATTATCAAAACCAAAATCCATGCAATAGTATTAAAAAGTACCAAATAGTGTCATGAATGTCATTTTAAGCTTGTCTTCTTCAATATGGCCATTTTGTTATAGCTTGCAAAAAAATCATGAAAGAATACATCTCTCCCACTACCAAAACTAGTCTATAATTTGATCAATAAAGGGCAAAGGTTAGTAATCCTCCTTGACCATCTAGTTTAGCTCCTTAAAATCCACACATACGAAGATTTTGTTATTCTTTTCCTTTCTAAAAGCAATCCGTGAGCACTGTCTAGTGTCTTCCATGGGAAGATCAACCCATCCTTTCTTAAATGCATCAATTCTTCAAAAAGAGACTCTCTCAACTCAAGAGCCCCTATTAGATAATTTAAACACAATTGATAGAATTTTTCCATGGTAGAATCTTCATCTAATTTACTAGAACTAGGGGTTCTAATTTTGTAGAGGTCCCCTTGAGTGTCTCACATTTCATAATGGGAGGTAATGCTCATTCATGGGCACTCTATGAGAAGTGTGGATCTAGAGAATGGCAAGAGCTATGGAGGATGGAAGATGAAGACAAGACTCATGTTGACATAGACAAAGAGAGACCAACTATTACACAAGTGAATTAGGTTCCAAGATGGAAGCTTGGACTCATAAAGACAATCTTGTGTAATGGACTGACAATGACAAAGACACTAAGTGAAAGTACAAAGCATAATGATATTGTATTCATTCCATATGAAAGTGATAGTCAATTACAATACTTTATAGTAGCTCGGTAGGTAGCATTCTGCACCATTGTGCTTATGGGATTCAAGACATCTCTTCCTAGAGCATACATCATTTGTCATTTATTAACACGCCCCCTCAAATGATGAGTTCCTACACTTGCTGGCTTTTGCCCCCTCTACATGCAACATGGCTCAAGAGACTAGCTCATAGGTAGCCTAGTTAAGTTAAAGCTTGAAACTTTACATCTTTGGTAAGGGTTTTGTTTTACAAAGAAAATCCACTAAGGGAAACAAAACATCCACTATGGGAAAGAAAATTTCTTCAAAACAGTCAGTTAGAGTTGTTGTTGATGGCGGAAGCATCTTCTTCTTCTCTTTCATTCATGAATTGATTCTGGTGGTTACCATTCTGCATCTGTTGTGCTCTTTTACGGTGAAAACATTAATTGGCTATATGGCTAGTCTTACCACAATAATGACATGTCATCCTATCTTTGTTGTCGATGTTGAATCCTTGACCTCTTCCTTTGGGTCCAGGAGCTCCTTTGATGTGTAAGAGATTTTCCCTAGATGATGGGACACAATCTTTTGCATTCTTGTTCTTTTGTTTATTCTCTTCATCAAGAAGAGATTGGTCAATATCTTTAAGTGAGAGACTTGGAACATTACTTAGGGTGGATACAAGATTCTCACATGCATCCTTATTTACACTTGCAAGCAGTATGGCTATTGCTTCATCTTCATCAATATTCTTCTTAAGAGTTGCAAGCTGGGTTTTTAGGCTCTTGAACTTGTTAATGTGTATGGTCATGGAAGCACTATCTTTTATATCCAGTTTATAAAACTGTATGAGTAATTTTGCCTTTGAATTCTTTGCTTGGGTACCAAACATCCTATCAAGTTCGTCCCAAGCAGTTCTAGCATCTTTGATGCCAGAGATATGATGTAGCACATTATCACTTAGTCCCTAGGAAATGATGCATTGTGCCTTGCTATTCATCTTCTTCCATTCTTTGGTTTTTTGTGGAGATACTGCAAGGATCCTGCTTTCTGAATCTTCTTTCCTATCATCTGCATCATCTTCATCATCTTCAAAGATATCCCAAAGGTCTTTCCTCATGAGGCGGTACATGGTCTTCTCTTTCCAAGCATGAAAGCCTTCCTGATTGAACTTGTCTATTTTCTCAAGTTCAGACATTTTGAAGGAGGTCTTACCACGAGTGTACTTAGGCAGTGTCTATCCTTTTACAATGAGATTGAAACTTACACGAGATTTAATTAGTTGGGCATTCCACATTAAAATTCTTCGTATTTGTCATTGGCAATATTGAAGTAAAACTAGCAATTTAATTGTTCTTGGATATGTCAAGAAACATAGGTGCCAAGAAGCACTAGGTTAGTATCAAGATACACTAGCTTGATTTCAAGCTTGATGTTGGCTAATTTCAGGTGGTCTTCTTGATCTTCAGGTGGACTGCTTGAATCCAGGTGAGTTGCTCCATATCTTCTTCTTAAAGTTTACACTTGTTGGAACTTATTAGATCTAAATTATAGAAGCTCCAGTTGACTAAGAAGGATGAAAAAATGAAGGACTTTTGAGCTTGAAATTCAAGGCTATGGAGTCTTTGGTTTAGGGTTTTCTAGTTGACTGGTTTTTTGTTTGGTACAGCGGCTACAGTGGATGATCCAGTTGAATATTTGATGGAGAGGAAGCTTAGATGCCACCCTTCAAATGCCCTATACTCAGAGGAAGAATTGTAGCGCGCAGGCAAAGATCGAGCTATATGAATTCAGTCAAGTGTAAGAATTACATCAATCATGAATTTTGTCAATACTGGTGTCAAAAAGACTCAGGTCGATCCTCGTGGGAATGGCCAGAACTTCCATTGCAGAGTAGACTCAAGCAAGGCTACTTTTAGCAAACTCAGAGGGTTTTCACCAAAATCCTGGACGGCGCTTTCTAGGACATCTCTTGATGGGCTACTAAGAAATTAGATCATATATTTAATCCTTCACGCCTATATTATGAAGGGTGATGGATGTTAAGCAGAGAGTATTGTTACATTGATGCAAACCGTCTTGCTTATCTCCAAAATAATTTAAAGAGGCTAAGGTGGATAGAAGCCCTTAAGATTGCCAAGATTTATCTCTTCTATGAGGCCAAAGTGAACTCAAACATGTTCATTAGAGGGAAATATGTCAAATTAAATTGGTACATCTATGAGGAGGTTACAAGGGTTATATCGGGCTGATCAAGTCATGGTTGTGTAGGATGCTCCATTTGCCGCAACAACAAGAAAGATGGATTACCTGATCTTCCCTTAAAATATAGATGTCGGGATATCTATTCTCAAAATCCTTATTACTATGCGATGGATGTATCGCAATGCCATGCCTAGATTGTGGTAGAAGAACATTTCCCAAGAATAGTATGAGCACCCGAACCACTCGAATAATGTATCCCCTTCCTATTGACGTAAATAATTATTTTTGTCCATCTCGTTTGTCTTCTTAATAATAAAAAATAGTAGAAATATATTATCCATTTGATTATATATATTTTTAATTAAAATTAAAACTCCCTTTTGAAGTGTAAACCCTGATCATTATCAGAAGGACAAGTAGTACATAATTCCCTTCCTAAATTAATGAGGTAGATTAAGTAAGTAAGTAAACATTTTTATTGAATATGGTTGGAGAGAAAATTGATCATAAAAATTGTATAATTCTCCAAAACGTCACACTAAATCTCAATACTACGGAAGCTCAAGAGAAGAAATTTCATCTCAAGCAGTACAAGCCACCGAAGTTTGATGGTAAAGGGAGGGACATTCTAACTGAAGCAAAAATATGGATAGAATCTATGGAAGACTATTTCACTACTGCAAGGACTACACCGTCAAATCAAGCCATGATCACCAAACTAAAACTTATAGGAGATGCCCGTTTTTTATGGAAACAACGGTGCAAAGACCAAAGAACATCCGAAAGCACTATCACTTGGGACAAGATTAAGGACGTTATGCATGGGAGATATTTTCTGCCCACATATCAAGCCTAGAAGATGAATAAGTTCTTCAATCTAAAGCAGTTAAGCCTAAGCCTAGAAGCCTACTACTCCAAATTCGTAACACTTCTAAAATATGCACCAACAATGGATGTTTCACAGCAAGTATCCAAATTTTGCAATGGTCTAAATCCAACCGTGAATATGCATCTTGAATCAATGAGACCATCGGATTTACAATATGTATTGATTTGAGTAGGTCCAATAGTTTAGGAGATCGAACAAAGACCAAGAAATGCAAAAATTTGGAATAGAAACAATCAGGAGATAAGGACAATTTCCAAGGTTATGCAAAAAGAGCCCAAGGGAAGTACTAACCAATTAGGACAAAGAAAGCCAAATCAAATGCAGTGGGAATCTTTATACCCATAGGAAAGAGCAATGGGGCTCCAAGGTGCTTCTATTGCAAGGAACTAGGACATTTCAAGAGACAATGCTTGAAGATTCAATTTTGTAGGCAAAGCCAAGATGCCAAGGGAAAGGTTGTTGGAATAAACCTAAAGGAGGTCAGTAATGATAAATATCCCACAATGGAATCCGATATGGAAAGAGCCAAAGTACACGCCACTCTCAATAAGAAGGGTCCAAATCACCAAATTCTTAGTAATTCAAACACCATCAAATTATCAAGGTAAACCCTTTCAAATTCTAATCGATTGTGGAAGTACCCACTCTTTCGTATCACCAAAATGTGCAAAAAGACTAGGCATAAACACTACTATTGCATGTTGAGATATCGAGCTCCACTCATGATACGCCAGGGTGACCGTTGTGTATTTATGTCACCGACTTGTCAATTGCAGACGCGGTTGGTACACCGCCCATGAATAATAGCTACATGATAGCTATCCATATCTACTCTAGTTCGTGGCTCAGTTAGTATGCCACCTTAGTTAGTTGAGTTTGGTTTGAGACCCATATATAGGGTTCTTCTATTTCTTTGTACTAGAGTTTTTTTGGCTTACACGACTAAGAAGAGGAAAACTGTTTTCAGTCTCCACCCTTGTGTGTCTTCCCCCATTGTGCAACCAAGGAAGCTTCAAGCGAGACTCCTTCCTTCTCTCCCACAATCTTGACATGGTATCAGAGCCTTGTTCGTGGTAAGGAGCTCAAGAAAGCAAGCCAAGCTCGTGGTGTTCTGGTAAGAGGAGCAGTGTTGCTTTCATTTTCTGTTTTGGGAGCAGATCTCTGCAAGTAGCACAGCCGGAAAGTGCAGGAGTGCATTGTCTCAGGTTGAGACGCCCTTCGCGGTGAAGCAAGAGGGCAATATATGCTGCGGGATAGGGCTTTAGCCTTCGGCGACCTTGTTTTTTTTATTTGAGGCCATTTCGGGGCCTGTTTTGGAGGCGGAAGTTTTCTGCACGCACTCAAGAAAAGGCCCAGTTTTATGATGTGCAGCCACTGTTCTACAGGTTGGTGAATAGTTACTGTAAAAATTGCATTGTATGCTTGTACGTAGAGACATTGGGAGTTACAGAATCATCCCTGTTGCCTGTTGATGCAAAATCGTCACTAGGAAGTGATTGTGTGGTCAAATACCACTTTCGCCAGTTTTGCAGATTTTCCCTTGTGAGGGTGAAGCTGTGGTTTTTGCAGTGACAGAATTTTTTGCAGTCTTCTGTAATGGCATCTGATTCTCTTTCACAGATTGTCACTGAAAAGCTTGACAAGAACAACTTCCAAGCATGGAAGTTTAGAATGACGAATTTCCTTATGGGAAAAGGATATTGGGAATTTGTTGCAGGAAATGAAGAAGAACCAGTTCTTCTTGATGTTCCCAATCAACAGCAAATGCAAGCATTTAAAGCATGGCATGAGAGAGCCAGGAAAGTTATGTATTGACTGTCTATCAGCATTTCAGACTCTATGATTGTGCATATTCAGGATGCAAGTACGCCAAAGGAGGCATGGGATACTTTGTCAAAAATGTATAGCACAAATACGCAAGCCAGGAAAATGCAGCTCAAGCAAGAGTTGCACAATGTGCAAAGAGAAAATATGAGCATCAACGACTACCACATGAAGGTGAAGAAGATTGCAGATGCACTTGCTTCCATTGGGTCACCAGTGGAAGATGATGATTTAGTTTCTGTGACCTTGAATGGTCTAGGAAAGGATTATGCACAGTTTCGGACATCCATTTCAGTTCGTGAAAGATTTCCTGATTTTGAGGAGCTGATTGCTCTTCTAATTTCTAAGGAGCAAAGAAATGGTGGTGCATCTTCTTCAGGAGGAACTTCAAAAGAAGCTGTCTTCTACTCAAATGCTGGAAGAGGTAGAGGCAGAGGTAGAGGAGGCCGATATGGAGGCCATGGTAGAAATCGGAATATACAGCAAACTCAAGAAAACCAGTCCTATGGAGGAGGACGTGGTAACTCTAGAGGCAGGGGGAGCCAACGAGGTCGTGGTGGATGGCAAAGAGGCCAAAATGCAAACAGTAATGTTGAATGCTACTACTGTGGTAAAATGGGTCATATGGCTAAAGACTGCTATAAAAAGCAGAATAACATCATGAATGGAAAACTGAAACAAGGAAATTATGCATCTTCTAGTAGACAGGGTGATGACAGAAATGAGCACTTGTTTATGGTCCAGCACATGAACAATTCTGTGACAAGTGCAGAAGAAAGCAATGATGTATGGTATGTTGACTCAGGTGCATCAAACCATATGGCAGGTCATGCAGAATGGATGGAGGATGCAAGGAAAATGGAAAAACCAGGATTTGTGGAGACTGGTGATGATACTGCACATCCTATTGCGTAGATTGGAAAAATTCCTTTGTCTATGCAGGATGGGAAAAAGAAATACTTGTCCAATGTATTTCATGTCCCGAATATCACCAAGAATCTGGTTTCTGTTGGTCAAATGGTTGAGCAGGGCTTGCAGGTCAGATTTAATCCTCATGGATGCTTTGTTGAGGATATGAAAAATAAAGGTCGCTTGATAGCAAAAGGAAAGAAGAAGGGCAGAATGTTTACATTGGATGCAGACATGTCTGAATTGAGTGCAGCAATGTTTGCACATGGGACCGGTGTAGTTGCAGATATTGATATTTGGCATAAACGCATTGGTCATGTTAATGTACAGCGACTTAAATCAATGCAGGCCCAAAATATTGTTGCAGGTTTGCCTATCAGTTTGGAAAACAGGCAACGAAACCATTTCCTAGACATGTTCAAGAAAGTAAGAAGCCATTGGAATTAATCCACTCTGATGTGTGGACAACTAAAGCTGCATCTCTTGGAGGCTGTCATTATTTTGTCAGTTTTATTGATGACTATAGCAGAAAAGTTTGGGTGTATTTTATGAAAAAGAAAAGTGAAGTTTTTGGGCATTTCAAAACTCTTAAAGCTATGGTTGAAAAAGAAACAGGCTTGCAGATAAAATGCCTAAGGTCAGATGGAGGGGGAGAGTACCTCTCAAATGAGTTTGCAAGGTTCCTGCAGGAGCATGGCATAAAGCAGCAATATTCATGCAGTCATACCCCACAACAAAATGGAATTGCAGAAAGGAAAAACAGGCATATTGGAGAGGTATCTCGTGCCATGCTCAATGAAAAAGACTTGCCAGATTTTTATTGGGCTGAAGCAGTTGCTACAACAGTCTACATAATGAATAGGACTCCCACTACAGCAATACATGGAATGACTCCAGAGGAGAGGTATACTGGTAGGAAACCAGATATTTCTCATTTGAAAATTTTTTGTTGCATTGCCTATGTACATGTGCCAGATGAGTTGAGATCCAAGTTGGATCCAAAAGCTGAGAAGTGCATCTTTATTGGTTACTCTCTGCAGCAAAAAGGGTATAGATGCTATAACTCTTCTACTCGTAAGTTTACAGTGAGCAAAGATGTTGTTTTTTATGAGATGAGTAGCTGGTATAAACCAGTAAATGTGATTGATGATGTAGATGCACAAAATGGTAATGCTGCACAGAATTCACAGCAGCAGTCACAAAATATTAGTGGACCTGGAGCGTCCTCTAGCAGTGGTTCACATTCTTCGCCATGGACAGGCAGATTGAGATCAGGAGAATCTTCTCAAAGTAATGCAGATAGTGGTATGCAGGTATCACGAAAAGGAAAAGAGAAGGTTGATCAGCCCATGTTTGATGTGAATCCATGTCACTCTTATGTGGATGGTGAATCCAGTGGCTCAGAACAGAGCATTGATGATGAGTTGGGTATTCCTTCTATTGTTACACCTGGAGTAAGGAAGACCAGGGATGTTTTGAGAGCACCTGGGAGTGAACCTACTTTGCGCAGGTCTACGAGAGCTAGGTATCCTGTGGATAGGCTGAAATATGATGGATTTACAGCCATTCACTATGCATATATGGTCAAAGTGATACAGGAACCAGAACCCACTTCTTTTGAGCAAGCCATGGGAAAAGAAAAATGGGAGAAAGCCATGGATGAAGAAATGGATGCCTTGGAAGCAAATGCTACATGGGAATTGGTACCTTTGCCTAAAGGTAAAAATGCAATTGGCTATAAGTGGGTTTATAAGGTGAAGCACAATGCAGATGGTTCTGTGAACAGATACAAGGCAAGATTAGTAGTCAAGGGGTATGCACAAACATATGGCATTGACTATGAAGAAACATTCAGTCCGGTTGCAAGGATGGCAACCGTAAGAGCAGTCATTGCTATGGCTGCATCAAAGGGATGGTCTTTACATCAGATGGATGTAAAGAATGCCTTCTTGCATGGTGATTTGCAAGAAGAGGTCTATATGGAGCAGCCACCAGGTTATGTGCATGCTGTTCATCCTGAGTCTGTTTGCAGGTTGAAGAAAGCCTTGTATGGCTTGAAGCAAGCACCTAGAGCATGGTCTGACAAGATAGGACAGTATCTTGTCACCATTGGCTTTCAGATTTCCAAGGCAGATTTCTCACTTTATGTGAGAAAAACAGAGAAAGGTATTATGCTACTTGTCATTTATGTTGATGATTTGATTATGACAGGTGACAGTGATGAAGATATCCTTCATGTGAAAATGCTATTGAAGCAGAAGTTTGAGATGAAGGATTTGGGAGAGCTGTGTTATTTCTTGGGCATTGAGGTGATTAGATCACCAAGTGGGATTCAGCTCTTGCAGAGACAGTATGGATTGGACATGCTGTCCAAATATGGGATGACAGGCTGTAAGCCTATTTCAGTTCCTTTGGAGCAGAATGTGAAGCTGAGCACAGATGCAGGTGAGCTTCTAGAAGACCCTACTATGTACAGACGCATAGTAGGAAGTTTGATTTATATGACTATTACCAGACCAGATTTGAGCTATGTTGTTGGATTGGTAAGTCAGTTTATGCAGGCTCCAAGGAAACCACATTTGGATGCGGCTAGATGCATACTCAGGTATGTGAAGTCCACATTGCAGTATGGACTATTTTATGAGACTGGGGTTCAAATACAGTTGCATGGATACACTGATGCTGATTGGGCTGGTAGTATTTCTGATAGACGATCTACCAGTGGATATGTGTTCTCTTTTGGGAGTGCTGCAGTCACTTGGAGCAGCAAGAAACAGCCTACAGTTGCCTTGTCGAGCACAGAGGCTGAGTACAGGGGTGCAGCAATGGCTGCATGTGAGGTAGCTTGGTTGCATAAGCTACTTTATTATATGCATCAGTCTACAGATGGACCAGCTGTCATTTATTGTGACAATATGAGTAGTATACACTTGGAAAATAACCCAGTCTATCATGCTAGAACAAAGCACATTGAGGTGCATTATCACTATGTGCGAGAGAGGGTTTTACTAGGTCTTATTGATCTAGTTTATGTCAGCACAGAGGATCAGGTAGCTGACATATTCACGAAGGCATTGGGCGCAGAGAAGCTGCGCAAGTTCAGAGACCTGCTTGGTGTGCAGGAATTGGGATTGAGCTCGAGGGGGAGTGTTGAGATATCGAGCTCCACTCATGATACGCCAGGGTGACCGTTGTGTATTTATGTCACCGACTTGTCAGTTGCAGACGCGGTTGGTACACCGCCCATGAATAATAGCTACATGATAGCTATCCTTATCTACTCTAGTTCGTGGCTCAGTTAGTATGCCACCTTAGTTAGTTGAGTTTGGTTTGAGACCCATATATAGGGTTCTTCTATTTCTTTGTACTAGAGTTTTTTTGGCTTACACAACTAAGAAGAGGAAAACTGTTTTCAACCTCCACCCTTGTGTGTCTTCCCCCATTGTGCAAGCAAGAAAGCTTCAAGCGAGACTCCTTCCTTCTCTCCCACAATCTTGACATTGCATCTGCTTTTCTCGTAGAGTTAGCAAACGGCAAAGAAGTTATATCAAGAGAGCAAACTAGCAAGGTAGAATTTAGCTTGGGTGGCAATTCTTCCAAAATGAACTTCTGAATTATGAACCTCGAGGCTTATGAGTGTTTGCTAGAGGAATGGATTGGTTAATTCCAAATAATGCACATATCCATTGCGGAAAGGGCCAAATCACATTCTAAAACTCAAAGGGAGAACAAGTAACCACTCAAGGAGAAGCAGGGAACTCTAAGGTTCAACTGGCTAAAGCCTCCTGAATAGTAAAAGGACTAAAGAAAGGATTACACGTCTATCTAATTAAAATCAACAAGGTTGAGTATGATAGTGAAGCCAAGGATCAACCATCTTGGCTAAAAGAATATGTGGATGTTTTTCTAGAAGACCTGATAGAGCTCCCACTAGCAAGGGAAGTAGATCATGAAATTCAACTCATTCCAAGCGTTGCCCCCGTCGCCAAACGGCCGTATCAAATGTCAATTCCTGAAGCCATTGAGCTAAAAGAACAACTCAAGCAGCTATTAGACCATGGATACATCTGGCCAAGTAATTCACCATGGGGAGCCCTGGTACTATTCAGAAAAAGAAAGACATGACACTCTACCTTTGTATCGATTACCGTGAATCAAACCAGGTGACAGTGAAAAACAAATAGCCAATTCCCAAGATAGATAAGTTGCTTGACCGACTCTAGGGAGAAAAGGTCTTTTCAAAGATCACAAGATATTATCAAATAAGAATTAGTGAGGAAGATATCCCTAAAATTACTTTTAACACAAGCTATAATCATTATGAGTTTATTGTGATGTCATTTGGGTCACCACCTTCAATAAATTGATGTAAGACATTTTCTGACCCTACCTGGATGACTTCATCCTCGTCTTCTTCGATAATATCTTACCATATTCCAAGAATAAAGAAGACCATGGGCCACAACTACAAATAGTTCTTGAAACAATGAGGGCCCACGAACTGTATGCTAAAAAAAGAAATGTGCCTTCTTCAAGAAGCAAATTGACTATCTAGGATCTTGCCAAGGTCCGAGATGTACAAGATTGGCTACCCCTAACAACAAGCAAGGAAGTACGAAGCTTTCTAAGGCTAATGGGTTGGTATAGAGTTTTCATTAAAGACTATGCCTCAATCGACCTTCTCAAAAATTAGGTCTCCATTACATGGATGTCCACCGAACAATCTAGCTTTGAGAAGCTTAACCAGAGTTTGGTAACCGCCCCTATCTTAAGGCTACCAAACCTTAGCAAAGAATTCGAAGTCATAATTGATGCAAGCTCTCTTGCTTTGGGTTGTGTGCTTATGCAAGAAGGACATCCAATAGTTTATGCTTCAAAAAAATTAAAGATCCACGAAAGAAACTATGCCACACATTATCTATAATTACTTAGTGTAATTCATGCCTTTAAATTATGGAGACATTGCCTACTTGGTAATAGGTTTTCTCTAGTCACTGATCATAAAAGCCTAAAGTGGGTTTTTACTCAACCAGATCTCAATATGAGACAACGCCAATGGATTGAGACCCTGCAAGAATTTAACTTTGAAATAAAATATAGACCAGGCAAGGAGAATGTGATTGGCAGATGCCCTAAGCTGTAAATCATTTCTTAATGCTCTAATCCTAGAGGAACCCTCTAGGGCTGGAACTCTTGCTACAATGATTTCAATGCCCAATAACCCTCTTATAGAAATGGATAAAGAAGAGGTAGTGAAGGATCCAAGCTATCAAAGATTGTTTAAGAGAAATTTATGTCAAGGATTCAAATCCAAAACTCAAGACTAAGTATCAATATTTTTCCATAAACAATGTGCTTTCCTATTACAGGACAAGACTATGTATTCCTACAAGTCAAGAACTCAAAAGGAAAATACTTTGGAAAGCTCACAATTCTCCATTTTTTTGTCATCCTAGTTATGAAAGTATATCACTAAATGCCTAAATTGCCAACGAATTCAGGTTGAGCATGTCAAGTTGCCAGGAAAGCTCCAGCCACTTAGCATCCCTCAAATGAAATGGGAGTATATCAACATGGACTTCATAGTTGGATTACCCCTGATACAAGGGGGATATACTATTGGGAGCTCACGCTC
This sequence comes from Lygodium microphyllum, assembly GCF_053477565.2. Lineage (NCBI taxonomy): Eukaryota > Viridiplantae > Streptophyta > Polypodiopsida > Schizaeales > Lygodiaceae > Lygodium > Lygodium microphyllum. The sequence continues at coordinate 6,966,046 of NC_141158.1, read as the reverse complement.
AATTGCCAAGACCCACTGACCGCTTATTGTTTAAGAGTTCCAAGTTGAGCACTAATGGCTATCTCTCACATAGTCAACACACTATCTCTCTCTAACGAGTGTAGTGAGCTTACCTCCATGCCTAATCGAGTTGGCTCCTCTCCTAAGCACTCCGGTAGCTCCACGATCCAAGTGCAAGCTTTAAGCGAGCTCGATCCTCAAGCTCCACGCTCCAAGCTCTATTGCCGAGAGAAAGAGAAGAGAAGAGAAAAAGAGAGGAGAAGATGGAGAGCTTCTCTACCACATTTCCTCACCCTCACATACTCACTCCCTCACACTCTCACACTCCCTCTCTCAAGCACAAGCTCAAGCAAGTAAGAAAGAAAAGAAGAAAAAGAAGAAGAGGAGAGCCGATTTTGTCCACACACAAGAATGAGCTTCTCATTCACTTTTCAACTTTATATACAAAACCCTAAATCCCTTTTGGGTGGTCATCCCCTTATCCACTTTTTTACATGGCCGACCGTAGCCTATGCCCTTTTTTCCCATTGACCTCCTATCTTCTTAGCTTCTTTCTACTGCCCATCTACCTTTACAATTTGCATGAGTGAGAGCCCGACACTTTTAAAATAAATCATGGTGTGCCTTGCACTCTTTTATAAAAGTATTGACTTGCACATTTTCTTGTGCATCTCACTCCTTGATTTAGGACTTTTTTGCACTTTTTGTGTTTTGAGATTCTTCTTGGCGTGCCTTCGTCTTTCGTTTCACTTTTGCCTTGCCCTTGTCTTTTGCTTTAGATTTTCTAAATTTTCCACCTTGTTCATCTAAGGTTTAACATCCCCTCCTAGACGAGTGCCAGTCCCATGGCACTCTCATCACCGTCATAAGTAGCAGGCTTTGACATGCACCGAAGACATGGGTGGAAGGGATTGCTATGGTTTGCCATGGAGGAGTTTTGGTGGTGGTGTAGATGAAGGTCATTGGGGGCATGTTGCTAGCCTAATTGGATGGTGATAGGGTTGTTTTATTGGGAGTTGACTCATGGCTAGCACAAGTGTTGATGTTCTGGGGATTCTGTGTGCAACGATTCTTTGGTGGGCTTGATGATGATAAAGGATAAGAATTTAGAGTTGAGTTTCGATGAAGAACTAATGATACTTTCGCTGGAGTCTTCAATACCTGTAATTGAAAACCTCTTATATGTGATCTCTCCTTGGGGATAGTGCTAGTCTTCTTATCATACACAAGATGTAGTTTGATTAGTTTGGGAGACAAGATGAACTGCTGAGAGTAATGTCCTGCACTTGAGGATCCAAAATGTGTATAGATTGTGGTACACATATTATGTGAGTGCATGTGCATACTTAGATATTACGTAGTTAGAAGACTGCTGGTCCACCGGTTCTTTGTAGCAATGTGTGGATGAAGCAAGGGTTCAATGGGGTGAAAAAAATTGTCAATGTTGAGGAGAAGTACACTTGAAGGCTTCTTGAGACATCATTTGTGATTTTGACAACATGATGTAGTATAATTGAACTCATTGACACCTTAGCTTTTGGTAGCTGGTGGCTACTTGTAGTGTTTGAAGAGCACGGTGTACTTTCCATGGTCTTTTGTGCCTTGCTCACCACTATTGATTGCAATGGTACTAAGGTGGAGTGCGAAAAAGAGTCATGCAACTGGTTTAGGGTGACAAGTCTAACCATAGGCGAGACAAGCTCCCTAGGTATGTCCTACCCTTGATGTGCCCTGAACAATTGTGGGGGATGTATAAAGGGCTAGTGGACTATGGATGGAGCCAACCGACCAAGGTCACTGGACGTACCTAAATTAAGGACCCCTAGGTGCTGTGCTGTGATCGTGGGTGCTTTTTTCTTTTCTTTTCTTTTCTCTTTTTTTTCTCTCTTTTTTTTGGATAAAATGAATATAGCCATTGCAATACGTTGTGGCTATCACCTTTCATTTGGACTGGGAAATGTCAAGATCCAAAGGCTGTGAAAAATGGATATTACAAAGATGATTGTGTCACTAGCCTCGATGCTAGAGAAACAATTATTGAGATGGAGTGACACACTTGAGATTTTGCAAACCTCTTTGTAACATGTGAGACATCGATACAATTGAGGTAGCAACTGTAATGAGCCGGATGTAGAGTTTGGCCAAGAAAAAGAGAGTAGCCAATGACTATTCTTTATGCCATGCTCAAATGCAATGTGTGCTTTCTGCAAGGGTGATTTCTCTTCCAGTAGAGGGGCTTCCATCATGGCTCTTTGTTCTTGGTATTTCTGTTGCTTTTTCTATAATGGCTCTTTGTGGGGTTGGTGGTCTTGTGGTGACTTGGACATTAAACGCTTTCGTATACAGAGACATGTGTCATCCTGTATCCACTTGGCAACTCGTGAGAGTACATGCAAGTCATATGCTTCAGTCATAATGAATAGGTGCAGCTCAAAAAGACATCACATATCTGAATCCCATAGTGTTGACTTCGATGCATATCACCTATGCTTGATTACCATTGCTTGTGTGTGTGCTGGCTTTGTTTTTTTAGTATTATCTATACACAGTCACAAAACTCATTATTTATTTATGTACACGTTTATGAATCTGTGTCACTTTGTGAGGATAAAAACCCATTGTATAACTCAAGATTGTACTGGAGTGTGGCACATGCATCTAATACTCATGGCAGTCTACTCAATAACAACATATATTTTGCAACTTCGAGTAGCATGGTACCTTGTTCAAGTCTACTTGCAACATGTAGCTTCTTCTCTGTGAGAATTTTATCAACCAGAGAGTTCTCTTGGCTATTTTTGGCTAAGTCCATACCCCGAACAACAATCAGTACTCGAAAGGAAGTTGGCCCCACATAATGGGTCTCTTTGAGACCGCCATTTGGCCAATCACTCCTCTGAGACTGTGGGCTCCAAGTTTGGCCATTGTAGCACGGTTTTCAAACCAACGTGTTTTAAATTGACTTTGACCCTCTGATTGTTGCTTTAGCTGCTCTATCTTAAAGAGATTTAGTTGGCAAAGCACTTCATTGAATGTTACAGTTAAGTGTAGTTTGTCGTCTTCCTCGTCAGAGATGAGTTGCATGCATTCATATAGGAGCTTGTCATAGGGCTTGTTAAGATATTCTTGCTCTTCCCAGAATAGCGGATATGACAAATATTCCTCAAGCTACTCCCTAGGGAATGTGCCCATGTCCGCAAGGACATAAGCGCATGTGAATTACAAGATCTCCCTCAATGGGGATGAACAAGATACAAGACAGTACTAGACAAGATATCCTACTACGAGATTACAATGTGACAAGACAACATGGGTATAATGGAAAGCAAGACTAGACTAGGTACCATGACTAGACAAGAACTAGAATTGGAACTCGAAGCTACTTATAAGCCCCTCCTGTTATAGGTGTTGGATGGTGGCTAAAGATCTTCTAGAATTTTCCATGATGACATCATCAATGATGCAAGAGATGATATGGCATATCTTTTAGAAGATTTTATGATAAAATGCCAAGGGTGGGCTCGCATGGTTGGCTCTAGGATGTCCTATCAAGGGTGCATTCTCATGGGGTGTTGATTCATATGATATGAGTAAGAATTAATCCATGCACTTGATTATATCATGTCCATGACATCACCCCTCCTCTAGTGACAAGTTCCATAAGGAGCGGCTTGGTGGTTCGGTCCAAGTTTCGTTGGATTCACCTTGTGAAATGCTTTAACTTTGAGAGGTGCTCTTCAAAGCTATTCTGCAGGTTCCCAAGTGCAATCATTGATGTCGTATCCTTTCCAGTGAACAAGGTATTCCAATCAACCTCTCAAAAGATCCTCGCATCTAAGGCATGTTTAATATCAAATACTTCATGATATTCAATCTAGACATGTGGTGGGGAATTAGATCTCTCCCCCCTCAATGGTGAGCTATGGTATGGCTCAAGTAAGGAAACATGAAAGACTAGGTGGATCTTCATGGTGCTAGGGAGTTGGAGTCAGTAAGCAACTAGGTTGATCTGGGCTACAATAGTGAAGGGCCCAAATCTCTGGTGGTCTAGCTTGGTGGAGGGCCTTGTTATCTGGAGAATATGCCTAAGTAACCATACTTTATCACCTACTTTGTATACTAGATGTTGGAGACAATGCTTGTCCGCATAGTGCTTGTACTGATTCTGAGCATTTTGGATTTGTTTCTCGAGTTCTTGGTGTATATCTGCTAAAAGTGTTGAGCTTTGTCTCGGGCGGCACGGTTCTTTACTTGATTGGAAAGATGTAAATACATCCTTGGATGTTGGCCATAGTTTGCAAAGAAAGGAGTTTGCTTAGTAAATGCATGGATACTATTATTATAAGAAAACTCTACAAAGGGCAAGAGATCAAACCAATCATTTTGATGGCAGTTGATGGTGCAGCATATATATTGTTCCAAGATTTGATTTACCCATTTTGTTTGATCATCACTCTGTGGATGATTGGTTGTGGTTGGATAGCTTAACTTGGATTCCAAGGAGGTTGCAAAGGCTCTTCCAAAAAGTAGATATGAATTGGAGACCTTGATCACTAATGATGTCATCTAGGAGCCCATGAAATCTAAAAATGTATGTGAGAAAGAGTCTAGCGGTAGGTACGCCAGTGATGGTCTTGGTGGTAGGGATGAAATGTGTCATTTTTGTGAACCTATCTATCACAACATAAATAGAGTCATGTTTTTCTAATTTGGGAAGATGTGTTATGAAATATATGGATAGAGAAGACCATGGTTGTGCTAGAATGGGCAAGGGTTACAAGAGGCCATGTGATTTGTGGCAAAGTATCTTAGCCATGTTGCAGGTATCACATGATTTTATATATTCATTCACTTCTTTCCACATCTAGGGCCACCAAAAATCTTTTGAAATAAGCTCTATGGTCTTATTAACTCCAAAGTGTCTTGCTACTAGGGTGTTATAGTGTTTTCAAAGTACCTAGAGTCTTGGCTTTTCTAGAGGGATGTAAAGTAGATCCTTATAGTATAACAATCCATTAAATTCATGAAACTCACAAAATTCATTTTATTTTCTCTCTTGATTTTTTCTCTTGACATTGTTGGCCAAATCATCATGCAGCAGCAGGGGTTCATGGATTAATTGGATCAAGGTACGATCATCTTGATGACAACTAGAGATGGCTGCTAGCTCGAGGTGCTCTGGCTTGAATAGTATTGCTCGTTATTGATCAAAAAGCTTCTTCTCCCTTCTTAGGTGCCAAGTAGGATCTTCTTGATAAAGCATCTAATTGACATTGTTAGGGTCCTACCTAGGCAATAGGTGATGACAAAGTCAAACCTAGATAAGAAGTTACTCAAGCAGGATTGTCTTCGATTGAGGATGGGGGTTGTCATAAAGTATTCTAGATTTTTGTGATCTATATAGACAATAACTTTATGGGTTGCACCCTCTAGATGATAACACCAAGTATCAAAGGCATCTATAATGCTAAGGAGTTCTTTGTCATGGATCTCATAGTTTATCTTTGGAGGGGAGAACTTCCTGGAGTGGAATGCCATTGAATACATATGACCATCATCTCCATGTTGGGACAAGATGGCTCCTAAGGCATAGTTTGATGCATCGATCTCTAAGAAAAATGGCTTGGTGGGATCTGGGTGGACTACAATTTGGGCACTAGGGGTGAAAGTGGTCTTCAGGGTCTAAAATGCCTTCTTGGCTTCTGGGATCCATGAGAACTTTGAGTTTCCTATAAGTCTAATGAGTGGTGTAACTATCTTTGAGTAATCCTTGATAAATATCATGTAGAAGTTGGCAAATCCAAGGAAACATTGGACATCGCAGACACATGTGGATGTCTTCTAGTCAAGAATAGTCCTCAATCTTCTTGGGGTCCATAAAGATTCCTCTTTGGGAGACATTGTGTAAGACAAGGAAACATTGGACATCGCAGACACATGTGGGTGTCTTCCAATCAAGAATAGTCCTTGATCTTCTTGAGTTCCATGAAGATTCATGTCTCTGGGAGACATTGTACCCCAAGAAATCCACTTTTATCTTATGGAGAAAACACTTCTCAAGTTTTGCATATAGTCCTGTTTCTCTGAACTTTTCCAAAACTAACTTTACATGGTGCTCATGCTCCTTTAGATGTTTGAAAAAAAACAAGATATCATCTAGGTATATAACTACAAAACCATCTAGATGCTCTCGGAAGATATCATTCATCATATGTTGAAACACTACATGAGTATTTCTGAGACTGAATGGCATAACAACATACTCAAAGTGGCCATAACTTGTATGGAAGGTTGTCTTCCATCTATCTCCTTCTCTTATTCGTACAAGATTGTAAGCCCCTAGTAGATCAATCTTTGTGAAGATCTTAACTTTTCCAAGGCATTCCAAGAGCTTTGATATCAACAATTTCAAAGGGTATCAATTCTTGATTGTTATATTATTGAGTCCTTGATAATCCACACATTCGAAGCAACCCATCTTTCTTTTTCATGTATAGAATTGGGGCTCTAGCAAGAGACTTCAAGTGACTAATGAGCCTCTTGGCTAAGTTCTCATCAATGTTCTTGCGTAGTTCAGCTCATTCATTAGGGGATAGCCTATAGATGGGTCCAAAAGGTGGTTAAGCGCCCTCATGGAGTTCTATAGCACAATCATATGGTGTATGCTTGGGCAAGAGATCTACATTCTTTTTTTCAAAGACATCTTGGAATTCTTGATATTGGCTTGGTAGCTTGACTGACTCATCCTTACTAGATGCTTGAGCTAGTATATGATATATCATGTAGATCAATTCCTACCACCTTGTTGTGTGCATAAAGACTTTGGCTCCTAGGTATATTGACTTTCCTTGATTTTCATGGGGTGTAATCTTTTAGTTCACCCAATTAATTTTTTAATTGTGTTTATTTAGCCAAGGCACCCCAAGGATGATTGGATTTGTGGGATGGGATATGACATACATGAGATTTGTGATCGCTAAGAGTCACCATGAGTGGTCCGGTTTCCTTGGTAATATCTCTATATGTTGGAGGTCTTCCATCCACAACTTCAGTTGGTGCAGGATTGGCCTTTTGGAGTACTAGAATTTGGTATCTATTCACAAAGCCATCATCAATGAAAAATACAGAGGCCCTAGAGTTGACCAAGGCTTTGAGGAAAAGGATTTTTCTCATATCAAGATCATTTGGATTGTGACAAGGAAAGTTTCCATGGGTGTGGTTGGAATCAAGAGACCCTTTCTTATATCAAGGTCCCATTTATACGGTCTCATTCACAACTGGACATCCTCATTTTCTTGCTCAAGGATGGTTGCAGCAACTCTTGGGATTCTTGCCCTCTTATTTTTTGGTGATTAAGGGTGATGTGTGTCCAGGGTTTCCACAATATAGGCATAGATAATTCTCTCTTCGTCTTTGCTATTCTTCTTGGGTCAACGGCTAGAATTTTGTATTATCTATTTGCATTGGTTCATGCTTAGTTTCTTCTCTCTGATTGGGTCTCTCATTAGGGATGGGTTCCATTGGTGAGGCCTTAGTTCTTCTCACTTTTCTTTCTTTCTCTCGAATAATCTATTATCACACTAGATGGCTTATATGATATAATCATAAAGTGTTTTTACCTCAAGCATAGTGAGCATGAGGCCCTTGATGTCATCTCAAAGATCCCATTTGAATTGGCTAATAAAATACTCCTCATGTCAAATGATGTCACAAATTAATTACCTAAATTCAACGCATAAGCAGAAGCAAGGCAGTTACCTTGTCATAGCTTTCGAAGTTTTGTTCCTGCTACTCGATGAGTGTCTGGATCTCCAAATGTGGAAGTGAGCTCACAAAGAAATGCCTCATAGTTATGAAGTATTGGCATATTCTTTTCCAAGATTGGGGTGAACTATGATAAATCTTAACCACAAAGCAACGTCGTAATGAACCCCACCTTGGAAGCATCATCTAGATACCTATCTGGTTGCATGTGGAAATAGAGCTTTACTTATTGCAAGAATCCCCTAAACTTTGAATGGTCACCATTGAACTTCTATGGCATGCTAATCTTGGGTCTGCTTGTTGGGGGTTGATAAACACACAGAATAATCTAATCACTTCCTCTGTTATTTTATAGGTCTCCAATCTAGTCTTGCATCTCTTGAAGTGTAGGGCCTAGATGCATAGGGTGTTCTATTTGAAGTTGCGCTTGTTGTTCATTCAAGTCTTGAATTTGTTCTTGGAGGTTTTGAAAGGAGGCCAGGATTCTTTCAAGGGTTGCCTCCATGGTGCTCAGTAGAGCTAGAAAGTAGTATTATCAAACTATTATGGGAGCACTAGAATGTGCTTGAGAGAGTAGAGTAGATTCAAGATTTGTTACAAGAATTCTGATTACAAGATAATCCCACATAAGGGCACAAGGTACAATGATAACTTAACAAGATACAAAAAAGCCCACAACCTAGGACTGTAGGTATAAACAATAGGACTCAATAGGATATGAAGAATCCCATAACCCAGGACCATAGATATGGATACAAGATATCAAAATTACAAGATCTCCCTCGAGGGGGATGAACAAGATACAAGATAGTACTAGACAAGATCTCGTACTACGAGATTATAAGGCGACGAGACAACAGGAGTATAATGGAAAAAAAGATAAGACTAGATACCGTGACTAGACAAGAACTAGAACTGGAACTCGAAGTTGCTTACTTGGAGGTCTCGACTCCTTGAGCTCCCAAGACTGGCATCGACAAGACTGAGGAGCTCTATAGCGAACCCCTCCTTTTATAGGTTTTGGAGGGTCACTAAGATCTTCTAGAATGTTCTATGATGACATCATCGATTATATATGCAATGACATGGCATATCTTCTAGAGTTTTATGCCTTAAGTCCCAATCCCTTAAAGGTGCATACCTATATTGGGTTCCCTAATCTACCAATGTTCTTCTATCCTTATTTGAATTTTCTTGCATCCCCTAGGCAAAGTCTTAAGTAAAATTCTATCAACTGGGTCAAACCAAGATGCCACCTTGCCAATATTATTAGATGTAGCTCTTAATCCAACCTCCCTTGAGACTCTAGAAATCTTAGATCAATATGGAACAATGATCCAAAACTAGGAACTGATCTAAAAATTTACCCACTTATTTCAAACACTTCATAAAAGGGCATTATATCAAAGATTTCCTAAAATGAGGCAATAAGATCCCCCTAAAAACCCCAATAGTAACCTTGCAAATGAGGGGTTTCAAATTATTACAACAAGAAATCCAAAGGAATAGTACAGTCAATCAAAATAACATAATGAATTATCACGAAAAGCATAGGGAAGGTCCAAAATACATATTCACCCCTCTTGATGGACCTTATAGACCTTGATGGTATCATTTCCAATGAATAGCCCAAGTCTCAAGCTTGCCTAAAATAGCAAAAGGAGGAGGCCAATCACTCCCACCCACCGAGCCAAGGCTTAGAGAAGGTGGATGAAGAATCTATAGACAATATGCAACATAGTTTCATTTATGAATTCAGATAACAATATTAATGAATATATCTTGGATGCTCAAAAAATTGGGGGGTCCCAAGCTAAGGAGGAAGACCTCCCCAGACGAATAACACAACAAATAAATTTGCTCCCAATACAATAACTCAAATTGCTCTAAAAGAAGAATCCCCCTCTGCTAGAGAGGAAGTTAGCTATCCCAAAATGGGAAAATAAACAAGTCAAATAAATGATAAAATCTCTAAAGGTTGTTTCTTTCAATGCAGAAGGACTCATAGACCCGTGCACAATTGACAACGACATAACTGAGGCAAAACTCTAAAACTCTTAACATTTTGTGTTTTCAATGTTGTTGGCTCCCAAAAATTAGAAGTCTAAACAACATTTGTATTGATTATATTTGGGACACACAAAACATTCACCCCTAACTAGTAATATGTTATTGGTGTCCACAATAAAATTAAGTCCATGCTCTCATAATTTTATAAGGACCTTTTGACGAAGAGATTCAATATCATGGAAGATATCAAGGGAAGGTACATGGATAACCATAAGTAAAGAGAAATTCTCATTGCCATAATGCAAATTCTTGCATAGTTTTGTTAGGTGTGACTTGGGGTTTATATTGTTTAATAACTAGAAGGAGGATGCACTAAGCAAAGCCATGCTAGATAGATCAAACATTTCTTCTAATCTATCATCTACATTTATTAGCTATTTGTTCAAAGTTTTGAAAGAAATTTTAGTTTTTTATCATTGATGGAAAATCCAAGTTAACCTATCAAATCAAGACTACATAACAAAAACAAAATGGTTTGATAGTGATCTGTCCTTATTCACATTATTTTATGTTAAAATGTTGGAACTATGATATAGAATAAGTGGTCCTCACCCTCACATGCCTACATGGTAGACAAATTTTTGTCCAAGTTTGGAGCAGTGGACTTAGGAACAACTGCTTTCCTACATCCAACAATCTTTGCTCTAGCTCTAGTCTTTTTCTTATTATAGGTTGTAGGACCTATAGATTTTCACATGAGGGTCATATTTCACTTGGATATTTTACTCCTAGTTTGTATCCCTTGAGCCATCCTCCTTGATTAAAAAGGGAAGCAGTCCTCTATCCTTCTTTTGTTTAATGAGGTTAAGCATATCTTTAGCCGGTGTATCAACCCTCCTAACCCACCATTCTCTTGTGCACACACTCAATTATTGGGTTTCAATTGCCTTTTTCTATTTTAATTCTAATCTAGCTTGAAGGAGTTCTAATTTGGCCTTAGAATTCCTTGCATCAACTTCTTATTCTAGTGGATAGCAATCCTTCTTTCCATTTTTATTTTAACTTCCCTATTCTTTACGATTGACTCCCTTAAGAAAGGTACAAGTCTAGGCATAGGTGGGCTACCATATGAGTTCTAGCAAGCATTTAAGGACACTATTATTCCCCCTCTTCTACAAAATGTGGAAAGAGTTTGTTCATTTCAGGGATTTTCCCCATAGGATTGATGTTGGGGCAATCAATTTGGTATGTAAGAGGGATTCCAGAGACTCCATAACCAAATCCATTACACCTCTCCTCAACTTATAGGGTCTTTGTAAAAAACTTGGTTACTTGATAATTTTAGGCCTCTTGGATTAGTAGATTAGAAGAAAGAAAAAGGGAAAATATATCTTAGAATCCATCATAGCTCTATGGGAAGCCATTGAGAATTCTCAAGATACTAAGTAAGTATTTGTAATTTTTAATATAGACTTTGATCAATTCTATGATAGGATGGAATGGATTTCATGTTCCAATCTTTGGCTAATATGGGAATGGGTAGAAAGTTCATTAAGTTTGTAGGGGTCGTCTATGGCAATGCCTCCTCTAGGGTGTTAGTCAATGGCATCCTAACACCCCCATTCTTACTTAGGAGATCTATAAGACAAGGATGATCCATTACTCCTCTTCTATTTGTCATTATTATTGATGCCTTGGGATGTTGTATCCAAGACTAGGTGGAATAGGGTAACCTCAAAGGGATCTCTCTCCTTAACTTAGATAAATAAGTGGTACTCAACTACTTTCCAGTACATATAATCCTTCTAGCATAGTTCATAATGAAGAACCTCACTAAAGGCCTTTTGGCAATGCATCTCTTTGTCTATGCTACCTTAGATTTAGTTGTTCAACCCAACAAAACAGGCATCAAGAGCTATATTCAACCCACTCTTGATTAGTTGTTGGAAAAAAGTTGCACTATAATGGAGGAGGAAAAGGTTTTTAGACTTCTAGGTATTCTTATGGGCTCCATGGCCTCTAACAAGAAAAGATGGCAATGGATAATGGCTAAGTTTAGGAAGAAATTCAAGTACTTGAGGGTCTCCAAAGTAAGTTTGCACTATGGTCCTAAAGCACATAGTTATTCCTAGAACAATTAACTACTCATACTATTAGAGACCTCCCAATGTAGGGCTAAAAGAGTTGGAAGCCCTCTACAGAAATTTTATTTTGGGTATGGGTGGATGAATGCATCATTAAAAGAGGAAACATATAAGATATCTCCATCTTCATTCTTGCATTAACCTCTTGTATATTTGCCTTAGATCTCTCTTCCTTTTCACCATCATCATCATTATGTGTTTGCTCTTTTGATTGTTCTTCCACTTGTAACAATCCTTCTTTATATGTTCCTTTTCGTTACAAAAGAAGCATTCATATCCTTCTTGTTACAAGACTTATTCCTTGACTTTCCTCTCTCATGAGGTCCCCTCCCCCCCGACATTTGACTGTACTCTCATAGTGAGTGCACTAGGGTTCCTGTTGAACATGCATTGTTCCTTGTATTTATCTCCTTGGTGGGCAAAAAACATTAGCACTTGTAAGACTTGCAAGTATAGAGTTGCTAATGGTTGTCCTAAAAGTGTCCCAGCTCTTAGGCAACAAGAATATACCATTAACTTCATCATGAAAAGTGATATTTTGTGTTGTTAATAGATTAAAAATTATATTGAAATCATTGAGATGACTGGACATGAAAGTGCCAAAATTGACTACAATCTAAGTGCATCATGAAGCTAAATAGCAGCTAAACTAACATCAATAGCCCAAACCTAAAACAATTATATAACAGGCAACCAAGGTATGGTCAACTACAAGACCAAAAATTGCAAAACCAAGTACTCATTGCAACACAAAGAGGATACCAAAATAACTTGAGCATTCTTCTCAACACAATCTTTTGGCAATTATTTTGTGGAATTTCTTGATTGCTAATCTCAAGTAAAAATACCTCCAAAATGCATGTATCTCACTTTTGTAGTGGAAAACTAGTTTTAACTTAATTAACCTTAATCCAAAGATGTAACATATGAAAAATAGGGTATTTAGGGGAAGGTATAAAAGGTGAAAGTACCAATCATTTTGTATCCAATTTTGACATAAGGGCATGCCTTTTCTTGTTTCATCTCTCTCCTCCTATCTTTTTATGGCTACCAACCATCTCTTTCCTTCTTTCTTGTCTTTCTCTCTTCATTTCTAGTCTTTCTCTCTCCTCGTCTAGACTTTCTCTCCTCTTTGCACTCTTCTTCTCTACTTCTTACAGTCATCTCTCTCCTCAAGTCTCTTCGTGACAAGTGGTATTAGAGCATAGGCTTTTGATTCATTTGATTTTCTCATTTTTAGACATATTTTCTCCAATTTTCTACCATTAAAGCTTGGACAACATCAGGTATAAGAGCCAGATGGCAAGTACTTGCAAGCATTCTACTTGGAGCAAAGACTATCTTGGAGCTCTGACAAAGATCTTGGAGAATTTAGCCAAATCATGGCTACAATGGTAGATTGTGCATCCATTACATGCTATTTTGAAGGTAACTTAGTAAAATAGGGGTTAAGCAAACTTAGAAGGAGAGCAAACTGTGCTTACTTTTTGGAGTAAGGATCTTCTTCTGAGTTTCTTCTTCTTCCTACAATCTTCCTTTAGTTCCCATGGTGGATCTTCTTCAAGATCTCTCTTCCTAGGCATCAAGACTACCAAGCATTGCTCTCTATTGATTCTTCTCACCCTAGGGATCTCATTGATAACCCTTGATGCTGAGGATCTTGGCCATGTGTGTGTAGAAACCATTAAATGCAAATTGTATTGATTTTTCAACACTAGAACTCACCATTTCAGGCCGCATCCCCTACTCCAAAGGTTTATACATTCTTCAACAGGGATAATCATCAACTTCTTGACTACAATACCCCTCATTCAAGCTCATTTCTTCATTCTTTTCTTTCCACAAATCCTAATGGTGCATGTCATATACAGGCATGGAATTTTCAGCAAATCTCTATAGATTTAAGGGATTTTTATGCTTTTACTCTCATTGAGTTCACTACAACAAAATCTTTCCAAGATTTGGTCAAGATAAGAGATATTAGAGCTTTTTTCAACTCTTGAAGCTTTGATGGAGGACAAATTTGGGGATTCTTCTTCAAGCTTGACATTCCTTTTTTCTGAAGCATAAAGAGAGCTGAAGTCTTCCCGTTACAAGGATTCTACATTGTTTACTTCTTCATGGCCAACATTGGAGCTCACTCATTGAAGGTTAATTAAAGGTTAGTTCTCTTCCATTGAAGCAACATAGATCTTCTTTTGATGAATTGAGCAAGGTATCGACAAATATTTTCTTCTTCAACTTCCTCAATACTTGTAATATCAAGAGGTTTTCTCTAATGTTGAATGCTCATTGATAAGCTTCAACCATAGCTATCAGTTTAGCAAATCTATTTTCTTCTTTTGAGCAAGGCTCTTCAACTTTGGTAAGATTAAAGATAATGGAGCGATACATTTCAATTTAGAAGCAACATTTTGGGGATTTTTTTGGCAACAAGTTAGAAATTCATTACTCTTTTCTGAGCTCTTGGATGATAGAGCATTGCTTGGTACATGGGTAATGTTGATGACATGCTTGTGGTGGCATGGAGTTTTTGGGTTAGACATTCAAATGCTTGTGCTAATATGTCTACATCAATGTCTTGCTATTTTTAGCAATTGTGGTAATATTATGTTCATGTTGGCATTGGTTGATTTATCTTGGTAGTGATTCCATTCATACAGTGATTACAAGACATTACAGGACATTACTACTTCATTTCAGTCATTAAAATGGGCAGTTTGTGTCTTTGATTGCTTTTTATTGATCATAAATTAATGGTTGGAATCCTACAGAGTGCCCTTATCTTTATCAATGAGTCTACAAGGTCTAACAAGGTCAAAGTTGGATTTATAGATCTCTTACAAGCTCATTCAAACAAGGCACATTGTGAATAGTTTTAGTCAACCAACTTTCGGCTATCACATCTTTTTCTAACCTGCTCAAAAATTTTCTATTAAGTGATTTTTCAAATAGAAAAGTGTTACCTTCAATTTGAATCAATAATTTTACCAATCTGAGCTTGCAGTCAAAAGTTATGCCTCATTTAGTACCTATAGGTACTATAGGACTGCACTTTCCACAAGCAAGGAAACAGAGTATTATGAATCTAGTTAGAGATGTTTGTTCTAATAGGATGGATATTCCTTTGATAGACATTATGGATACTTTGGCACATTCTTTTATGACTTATGATGACTCTCAAATGGCATTGGAAGTGATAGATGTGAGTTTGGTTGATCCATTAGTAACAACCACACACTTCTTAGTTGGTTCAATAAGGTGTAATCTAGGCTCTTATCAATCTCTATGATAATAGTGTCTTACAAGGATGTATATGTGATTTTGAAGCTTAAAAAATGTTGTTGGGATTACTTACCATGGAAAAATTGGAGTTTCAAGTTGATTTGTGGGCACCAATGAAGTATTTTTGCAGTTGTGGTACTACTCTTCTACAATCTCTTCAAGGCAGTGATGTATTACATTGGTTGAAATCATTGCTTAATCAGTCATCTCACCATTAGTTAGAATATGTATTGGTATTTCTTTACATTTTCTTTGTTGAGATTGATTCTAATTAGTGAGCTATTATGGTTTGTACACCTCCATTGGTTAGGAGGTGATCATAGGCTTCATTAGAAGGCCAACTAGCATGGGAAAACTTGGGTGTTAGTATGCTTTCATTGGTCAAACTTCCTAGAAGATGTTCTACCAAGATAGAGGAATATACTACATTCATTTTGGTTCATCTTTGTATCTACCATGAGGATATTCACAATTGTGTAGAGATGGCTATAAATCTTTTGTTGAAGCATGCTACATGGAAAAAGAAAATGCTAGCATTGATTGCTACTTGGTGCAATCACTTTGAGTATAGTGCTCATCCTACTCTACAAGATGTGCTTACTTATTTCGAGCATTTTGTTGATGGTCTTATTTCTAAATCTGTAGAATCAACCATGGATAGTAAGTATAATTTGTACAAAGCCATGATGAAGAGGATTATACAATTGATCTTGGATAGACAATCAATGGGAATCAACCAAATGCAGCATTGAATTCTTTGTTTCTTCAAGCTAATGATGTTGTTGAAGTGGACAATGGGAATTATGATGGGCAGGAGGAAGACCATGAAGAGGCTAATGACCAACATGAAAATCATGAAGACCAACCATATGAAGAAGACCAAGCCAATTAGCAACAAGAGGATCCTCTAGTAGAAGACAATGTATATGACAATCACTTGGTAAGTGATCAGCCTTATGGACCATCTGAGTTAGGATATGAGCATACTAAAAATGAAGACTCTAAAGTTCTTGAGCATGCTTATGATGGATTAGTTGAGGATATGCATTAGCTCACACTCAATCAGGATCTACACCAACTAGAAGATGAGTGGGATGCATATATTATGGTTATGAAGACTTGGACAATGATTGACTGGTATGCTAATAATGGGGATGTACATGAGATTCATGATGGATATGATTATGGTTATGATAATGGGGATCTTTCTTCCTACCCATTTGATCTGAGTGATCAAGATTATGAGTTTGATGACAATTTTTCTCCTCTTGATCATTATTATGATGGTATACCTTTTGATTTAGGAGGTTATGGGATGTATTTTGCATCTTCATTAGGCAAGCATCTATATTTGAGTCCAAATCTTTTATCTTTCGGAGGTTTATTTGGCTAAAACTAGTCATTTTATCTCTTATACTACTAGAGTCAGTTTGTGGACAGCTTACTTCTTTAGCTTAGCTTCAATTCTTCTTTGATTACAAAGGAGCAATATCTATATGGGTTGAAACTATGTCCAATGAGATTTCTTTTGACTCATAGTACACTTGATTTGGATGTGCCCATCAAAAGATATCTCAATTTTACTATAGCAAGCTGCATATTATTTGTAAGTGTCTTTTCTTGGAGTTATAGTGGTCTAGTTCTCAGTTTTATCACTTTGAATGGATGTTCATATGGTCTAATTGGTTTTTCACTTCTGGTTCCATCCACTACTTAGTAGATATTAGTGATTTTTCTATTTTCTGTAGCCACTTAGTGTAGTACTCTAATTCCCTTTACATTCAGCCATTGTAAATAGTCCACCAATGTTTTTTAGGACAAAAACTTCTTTTGAGTGGGGATGGAACATAAGAGATGGGAAATAAGGTACTTAGGGGCAAGTATAAAATGTGAAGGTACCAATCATTTTGTATCCAGTTTTAACATAAGTACATGTCTTTTCTTATTTCATCTCTCTCCTCCTCTCCTTTCATTGGCTGTCAACCATGTCTTTCCTTCTTTCCTGTCTTTTCTCTCTATTTCTAGCATTTCTCTCCTCTGCACTCTTCTCTCTTTCTTGCAATCTTTTCTCTCCTCTCAAGTCTCTTCATGACAAAAGGTTGCAAAATTGGGTTTTTGTGTGAAAGTAGATGTCCTCTAGCTTCTAGAAGCTATTTTAGTTATTGTTTAGCTTCATGAGGCAACCAAGATATGGTCAATCGCAATACCAAAAATTGTAAAACTAAGTGCTCACTATAAAAAAGACAATACCAAAATCACTTGCACACTCTTTAGCACAATTTTTTGCAATTCTTTTTTGGAATTTCTGAGCTATTAATCTCAAGCAAAAATACCTCCAAAACACAGTATCTCATTTTTGTACTGTAAAACTAATTTTAGCTCAATTAACCTTAATCCAAAGGTTACAAAATTGGGTTTTGTGAGAAAATAGATATCCTGTAGCTTCCAAAAGACTCAAAAACATGACAAGAATGGGAGAGTAGCTCATGCTTCAAAATTCATCCAAGTAGGTGTTTTCACAATAAAAAACCTCTTGGAGAAACTAGATAAGTAGCATAACCCATAACCATCACTGTCTCAGCAAACCATCAAGTCTCTCTCTCTTTCCTTTCCTTTATTATATAGACTATACAGGCCCCTACTTAAAGGCCATGATTAAATCCCCTATTTAAGCCCTAAGCTTTTGGCAAGTAGGCCTTGGGCTTAGCAAGCCATGTACTTGATCTTGCAAGCAGGCCTTGAGCTTAAGCAACCTCTATGCTTGCATGCATTGAGTACATTGACTAAAACCTCTTCTCAAGCATTCCAAAACCAAGTTGTTTTGCCTTGAATCTAGCCATTATTAGCTACCCAAACACATCCAAATTGGGGTATAATAGCCTCCAAATTGAGCCTCAATGACTTCTCATATCAAAATACATGTTTGACTTAAATGAAGAGCTCGATAGTGAGATTAGTACTTCGTTCCAATTTGGATAGCAAGCATGAATGTCTCAAAAGAAGTTTGAATTTTTTACCTCACAACAAAGCTTGACTCCTCACTCTAAGCATGAACTCTCACAAACACTAATGTGATACTAGTTGGGAGAGAAGCAATGGTGGGATCGAGGTAGAAAGTATGGAGGGTAGGAGGATGGAGACACACAAGAGAGTTTTTAATGGGTACAATGACTGGTGTCCTTATTTTTGTTATCTTCACTATATATGATTGTACTATGTGTGTATATACAAGGGATGCCAACCTAGCTATTGGCCATTGGCCTTTACCCTAATATTGATGGATCTTGAAAAATTATTAATAAAATGACAATATATGAGTATTCTTCTACCCAATGAGGCCTAATGAGGATTGGTTGTCCTCTTACATAGGGGAGTGCAGAATTTTAGCCGAGCTTTTGAAAAAAGGTGGAAAAAGCTTTTCCCATATCATTAATGTGGTCTTTCATAAGATAAGAAAACTCTTGTGATTAGTTCTACACAAAGTAGTTTGGACTACGGAAATGGTTGTTGAACTAGGATTTTGCAATGGCATTTGTTATAGGTGTAAAGCTAAAGTTGAAATAGTGCCTCATCTATTCATGAATTAAAAAGATAACGTAGAAGCCCTCTTTCTTTTAGAAAACATCTTCAAGTATTTCCATCCATATAAAATTAATTTGAAGGAACTTCTCTCATAAGAAGGTAATATATTGCCAACTGTCATTTAGAACTTGTTTGAGAGCCAAATTCATTTTGTTTATTTGGTCTAGAAAATTTGATGCAATATCTAACAATATAATGATTTCAAACTCATGAACTCACTTTCTCCTTTGTCATAGGTAAAATTGTAGCAAGAATCTCTCATAAAAGGATGCATCCAAAATAGGAAAACAAAGCTTCCAATTGTCTTGCAAGCCTCAACGCACACAAATAATTAGTGAAGAAGACAAAGCTATTATACTTGTAAGCATCAAGAATTTTCTCATCTCAACATATGAAGACTAGCTTAAAGTTTTTGTTGAAATCTAGGCTAATAGTAGCAAACCCCCCTAAATTGAGTTTTGTAATGTCTATATCTCTCAAGCTTAATGGTTATGCTTCCAGGATAAAAAGTGCTTTTAATTTTTTCCTTTAACATGTCCAATTTATTTCCAAAACTTAAAGGGAGAGGGAGGGGACAAGAAGCAGATGCTATCCACTAGCCTTTGTGGTTTATGACCATTTGCTTGAGGTGCACAAGCCTCCAAGATTCATAAAAGTATCAATGATGACACATCAAGGAGAGAGTATTGCCACTCTCTACTCTACTACATCAACCAAATTGCGCATGAGGCAACCAACCACCATTGGAACTCCCACTAATAGGGCACTCAAGACACAAAGTTCATGAATATCCTTGTAGAGACATGAGTTACATATGTTTCTTTGAATCACATCAACAAGAAAGTGAACACTTATTTTGTCACTACATTGCTTGCTTCCTCTTGTCGATTATCTAGGCATTATTTGCAATGGTTAAATCTTATAGTGTATCTTGTGAAATGGATCCATTGGGATTGAGGTAGTAAAAAAATGTATCATTTGCAACTTGGATAATGAACATTAGGACTTTCCTATTGTGATGTATAACTCACTTATATGGGGACCATCTAGTACAACAACTTGCACCATAGGTGCACATTTTTAGGATTCTCTATTTCAAATCATAGCTACAACTTGTAAATACAAAATAATAAATGTTCAACTACAATCGACAACATCTTTTAATGAGAAGAACTAGTCTAGCACATAGATATAAAGAAGCAAGAGGGGTTCTAAGTCAAGCATTCAATACCTTTGAATATCCTCCTTTAGAGCATATGTTTGTATCGTATGTAAGGTTCAAAGTCTCTTTTTGCAAATTATTCCAAGTACTCGAATCCAAATATCATGCACATGTATATTTAGCACCACTTCACACAAGACTAACTTGAAAAACATTAGAACTCCTTGCCAATTCATTCATCTTCAATTGATGCCCATCACTAACTCCTTTTTAGTTAGGAAAGCATGTGCATGCACGTGCACAAGAGAGAGAGAGAGAGAGAGAGAGAGAGAGAGAGAGAGAGAGAGAGAGAGAGAGAGAGAGAGAGAGAGAGAGAGAGAGAGAGAGAGAGAGAGAGAGAGAAGAAGAAGAAGAAGAAGAAGAAGAAGAAGAAGGGGTAAATCTGAGCAAAGCTAGTTAGAGCCTATAATCTAATTTTTGTCTTTGAGGCTCAAAAGGGTGGTGTGGTCTCATTCAACTAGCATAACCACCATAATTGCAAAAGAAACATTCCATATCCTTCTTACTATGAGCATTACTCATTGACTTGCCTCTCTCACAAGAGTTTCCCCTAGCATTTGACCTTCCTCTCATAATGAATGCACTATAGCTCTTTGAGCTTGCATTCTTCTTTTTATTCACTTCCTTAGTGAAAACAAACTAATCGTAATATTGGTGCTTGTAAGACCACCTATAAGTGTGTGGAATCATGAATGGTTGTCCTAAAACTATCCCAACTCTCAAGCAAGGTGACCAACAAGAACATAGTCTTAATCACATTATGAAAATTAATCGTTTGGGATCTCAATTGGCTAAAATAGTATTAAACTCATTTAGATAGTTAGACATAGAAGTCCCCTCCTTTATGTGGAGATTGGTGGGTTGCTTCAATCCATGAGCCTCTGAAGTAGCACTTTCTTTCTCATAGAAGTCATAAAGCCTTTTACGTATGCACCACCTTCTATGTCTTTTACATTAAAATGCATGGACTTTGAGAGCATCAACATGATAGTAGAATATGCCAACTTGTCTATTTCTTTCCATACATCTATATACATGCCCTCAATCTTAAAGGCATTGCATTTGATTGGCTTTGCTTCCTCCTTTTGAAC
Source organism: Lygodium microphyllum (assembly GCF_053477565.2). Lineage (NCBI taxonomy): Eukaryota > Viridiplantae > Streptophyta > Polypodiopsida > Schizaeales > Lygodiaceae > Lygodium > Lygodium microphyllum. The sequence continues at coordinate 6,944,948 of NC_141158.1, read as the reverse complement.
TAATACATTATGGATTTGCTCTTATTAGTAAGAAAAATTAGTGTCATCCAATTTTCCAAAATCAAATAATATATTTCAAATGTGGATAAAGAAGCGAAAATAGTTGCAATATGTGCTACATAACAAAATACTAAGATGTGTCCAATTGTAAGCTCAAAATAGACCAAGTGATATAATATGAGTTTCCAAAATCAAATAATATATTTCAAATGTGGATAAAGAAGCGAAAATAGTTGCAATATGTGCTACATAACAAAATACTAAGATGTGTCCAATTGTAAGCTCAAAATAGACCAAGTGATATAATATGAGTTTCACACAAATCCAAAAAAACGGGTAAAATAGCATCATGAGCCCAAAAAACTAAGACAAATGCACACCAACAAAACAAGTATAGTCAAGTGCAAAACCAAGTGCTCATTACCGGAAAGGCAAGGACAATACCAAAATAGCATGAGCACCTTCCACACATGCAATCCTTTTTTGGAATTTCATGATTATGAATATCAGGCAAAAAGAAGTCCAAAACATGCATACCTTATTTTCACAAGATGAAACTAGTTCTACCTCAATTAACTTAATCCAAAGGTTGCAAAATTGAGTTTTTGAGTCAAAGTGCCATTTAGTCGGCATGGAACGTTATCTTTAATGCAAGGAAAAGTGCATTGATGTGAACTATCATCTCATCATGGAGGTTCTTGAGGACAAGCATATTAAGCTTATCAAGATCTATGTAGATCTTCTCAAGAAGAGTTTACCTTTTGAGCATTTGCATACTATGGAGAGTATTGATGTATATTGGACAGTATCTTCAATTTCTTCTTGTACTCCCATAAAATCTTATTAGCATTTAAGTGGGAGGTTGTTGGGGTAAAGGCCAATGGCCAATAGCTAGGTGAACACCCATTGTACATGTACACATTTTACAGTCACATATGAGTGAAAATAACAAAGAATAAGTGTACTGTTTATTATACCCATAAAGCTCTCTTGTGTCTTCTCTATCTTAGCCCTCTTCCACTCAATAGCTTCTACTTCACATCCTACCATTACTTTCAATCAATAAAGGGCAATGCTACCCCTCCTCCATTGTCAAGAGAGAGGGTCATGTTCTAGTATATGTAGCACATCCACCACATCTGCAAGGTGCTCACACATATGGCTCTACATCTCCTAATTCAACCCTCATAACAATAAAGGGTTTCTTTGACTCGTCTACCCCCCCCCCCCCATAGACTTTGGTCCTTAGGTGTTCTTTTGTCTCCCCTGAAGATAGATATGATGTCACTGTGACTTCTCCCTATGAGTTGACATCTACATGTAGTGTGCATCCGAAATTGGTTGAGCTACTTTTTGAAGAAACTCTTTGATTTGGAGGATTGTGGAGCATTGTGCCTCACTTGGTTCAAATGTACATGACATGAATGAAGACATTATCCCTATCCTGCATATATATCCTTTGATTCTAGTAGGACATGCTCTAATTTGTCCTCACTTTTTGCTTTCCCACATATTTAGCATGCCTAACCTTTGGTAGTGGAAACTCTTAGTCGAACATACAAGCATCTAGGCTATCTTCATTGAAGTAGATGTATGTATGTCTTATGGTTTCATGTGATACTCATGCTTATTGCTTATGTTTCTATTAAGAATTGGCATTATATGGGCATACCATATTTTGATCAGAGTTGAGACTAGATAGTTCAATACTATATTAGGTGCTCCTCTTTGGTTGAGCTTCACACTTCAAGACCAATATGGAGGCTTCCCTCCCAAAGCTAAGTTATAACCTTCCTTGAGGCTACCATGGAGACCATTCATTTCACAAGTGTCCAACTAGACATGTTCTTCATCTTTCTTCATCAAATGCTTCTCCTTTTCCCTTTAACATTGGCATGATGGGCTAAGAAGGGGTTTTTACTTCTCCTTCTTCTATATTGTGGTGAAAGAGGGAGGCATCCTTCTTTGTGGTGCTTATAGAGACTTGGTCATTATATTGATGACTTCATGCATTTGTATCATTTTCCATATGTACCTTGATGATCATGCTTATAAAATGGTGCTTTTGGGAAAATGAACAATTCCCCTAAAAGGGCACTACTCAAGTGGTAGCACTATATTGAGCATAGCATTCTATTTAAACATAATAGTTGGCATGACCCCTTGCATCACACATGCATTGGCATTATGTTAATGTGAGAGAAAGCACTTTGGATGGGGAAAAGCTTTTGAAAGGAATTGGTAATCCAAGGATGAGAACTCCTTGCATTTGTAAGCATGTCTCCCTCCGACCTAATCAAAGGAGTGGTTGACTTGGATCTACCATATTCATAGCACATAATTGCTATGGTAGTCTACTATGGCAATTACGACCACATCATTACTTCTATGGCACTTCATCCCCCAATCATTGCCTTGCTCGACGATTTTGTTGTGGAGAATGTTAAAAATCTTAACTATTATTGTTCATTTATAGAGCCATCAAAGAAAAGAAAGGAAAAATGTAGGGCCCATTAAACTAGGCTATTAGAAAGGAGTTATCCGTCACTGCTCTAATCATGGTAGCCTTCGGGCAACCAATCAAGGCACCCTTGGTTGGGTATCTTGGTTCCTTTGGGGCAAGAACTTTTAGGTTAAAAAGAGGGTGGATACATGACCTACTTACATTCTTTGGCACAATCCTTTTTGGGCATAAGAGGTTGGGTCACTAATGTTGGGGTTACTAAAAATAAATGGCTTTATTTTTTAACAATAAGGTAAATTCGTCAAAACCTATGAGTAGAGTCAATTGTTTAGTGCATCCTTTATCCCTTTGTTCATCCTATGTGCTCAAATTACTACCCACAACCCATTTAGAGGAGCTATTGGTCATCTTTAGTTGATCTTCATCATCTACCCTATTTCTATCCATGTGAAGGATATCATCAATGGAGTATCTACTCCAATTGCTCCACAATTTTCTAAGAGCTATCCCAACCAAATACAACCTGAATTGGAGGCTATTTTTCACTAGACAATCAGTCTATTAATAGGCATCTTGATTCATGTAACTCCTATGGCTTCGTTTTCACATTCTAATGGTTGTCAAGCTATTTTTTAGTCTTTCCAACCTATTTTTTGCACACACATAGTTGCATTATGTTGTTTGGGGGTATCTTACTAGCTGATGTCATGTTTTTGGCTATAGACATCACAACCTACCTTTGCCCTGTTTTGCTGTGACCTTTTGGAGTGCTAAGATCATCATACTCTTAGGCACATTTGCAATTTTATGCTCTTGTAGTCTTGTGCTTTGATACCATCATCATCAAAATTTGTCAAAGCCATGTGAACTACTAATCACATTACCATGTTTCAAGATCCATCTCAAGTACAACACACTTTGACACCACTGACACCACTCTTACATAGCTCTGCCCTATTCCTATAGATTTGAAGATTCGAGACCCCCTAATTTTATCATCTATATTCTCTATTCATTCACTCTCATTTAACAGATTGCATTCTTGTGTTGTCATACATTTTGTGTTTTTTGTGTTTGCCATACACTTTCTTCACTTATACTAAATCATTGAAAAAATATATTTGATCAATCAAAAGTGATCTTGATAGCGTGCAAAAGGAGGGGTGAAATATTAACTATGCTTGATATCTAAAACTAAGCCAATCACAAAATACCACATGTGCATTTAGCTCTTAATCAAGGTTAGCCTTAATGACTATGGCACATTTAGAGGCAAAGTTGTCCATGTGTCTTGCCTTGTGGTAGGACCAAAAGAAGCATACCTCTTGTGCGTACCAACATGCAAACAATGGGCCCACAATATAGTAAATGTGAAAAGGTTTTGGTTTTTGAAAATGGATTTCTTTTCAATGAATCAAAGAAAAATAGAGAAAAAACCAAAACCCTTAATCCTAAGGAAAATACTAATGTTGTAATGATTCATATAAGTCATTACAATGTAGTTTAGAGTAGTTTTCATGACTTAAGATAAAGAAGAAGCATAGGATCTCAATGTTCTACTTATATAGCAAGGAACAACAACAAAAAATCCAAATATATCCTCAATAGGGCTAGAGAGCAAAGAGTTTAAATATTATTCAACTCAATTTTAAGCCAATTAAACAATGCCACATAATTATTGAAGTCTTAATTATGGTGGAGTGACTTTTGCTCATCTAGAGATGCGGTGCATATGTCCTACTTGTATTTTTAGAACAAAAATCCTACTACTATATTGTTTTGGTTGTAGGTTCGAACCTCCAAAGGACTTCCTGAACCTACCCCCTTTTCCAAACATTTCTTTTTCAATTAAGACCCCCTCCCCTCCTCTCTCTCACACACATGTAATCTCTCCTTTTCTCTTCCCCCTCCCTTTTTTAATTAAAAGCCTCTCTCTCTCTCTCTCTCTCTCTCTCTCTCTCTCTCTCTCTCTCTCTCTCTCTCTCTCTCTCTCTCTCTCACATTAAAACCCCCTCCTCTCTCTCTCACGTATAATCTCTCTCTTTCTTGTCCCCCTCTCCTTTTTAATTAAATTCCTTCCCCCTTTGAGAGGAAGATAGAAGAAAAAGAAAAAGAAAGAAAAAAAGACAGAGATAGGGGGAAGAGAAAAGAGAATATTATTTTTTTAATTAAACATTTTTTTATACAATTTTTGACTTAGAGAGAGATAGAGAGGAAATATATAATTTGAAAGAGAGGGAAAATAGGGGAGAGAAAGGAAAAGAGAGGAAAGAGAAAAACAGAGAGAGAAGAAAAAATATATAGAGAGAAAAAAAGAGCCAGAAAAAAACTCGAAAGAGAAAGAGAGAGGAAAAGAAAAATAAGGAGAGAGAGAGAGAGAGAGAGAGAGAGAAGGTAAAATTTAAAAGAGGGAGAGGGAGAGAAGAAAAGAAGAAAAATTAGGAGAAAGGGGAGGAGAACAAAAGGGAGCGGGGAGAGAGAGAGAGAGAGAGGATAAAAGGAGAGAGAACGATAGGAGAAAAAGAGAGAGAATATGAACATAAAGAGAGAGAGAGAATTAAATATAGGAAAAATATAAAATTTACATATTTTAAGAGAGACTGGGGGAAAAGAATGTGAAAGAAGAAGGAGGAGAAGAAGGAGAGAGAGAGGGGGGAGAGAGGGAGAGGGAGAAAACATGGAGAGAGAATTATAGAGAGAGAAAAGATAAAATTTAAAAAGAGAGAAGAAAAAATAGAGGAGAGAGAGAGAGAGAGAAGTAGAAGAAGAAGAGAGAGAGAATATAAACAAAGAGAGAGAGAGAGAGAGAGAGAGAGAGAGAATAATAGAGAGAAGAAATATAAAATTTAAAAGAGAGCGAGAGAGAGAGACAGAGAGAGAACCAAGAGATGAGAAAAAATAAACTAAAATAGAAGGTAGAGAGAGAGAGAGAATAATATAGAGAATTGGGGGGAGGAAAGAGAGAGAGGGGGTGAAGAAAAAAATTAGAAACAGAGAGGGAAAAGAGGAGAGAGAAAGATGAGAAATGGATTGTTGAGCGAAGTTACCGTGCAATAGCATGGGAACTTTGCTTGCTACTTCGAGGCAGCAAAGCGATCTAGCGTTTCGTATTCACAAAGCTCGCGCGAAACGCTATTGTCCATCAATAGATATGATAGCAAAGGAAAAGTGCTTAAGCATATAGAATATCTAGTTTTTTATATGTATTGAATTCCATGGAGCATGGGAATCATGAGACAAAGCTTGAATAAAATTATAGTGCTACAGATAATAAAGAACCTCTCATGGTTTCATCATTAGATGATTGGTCACTAGCTCCTAAGAATGTTATCCAATGAGTCCATAAGGATGGTTATCATGTCTAAAAACCCTAAGGTCTTGGTAGAGAAGTAAAACAGGTTTCCAATGGTGTAAGCTTTTGTATTGATATTGCCCTTATATGCACACAAAAGTATTAAGATTATTCACTTTTCCAAGATGATGAATATTATTTTAAAAATTCCCTAATAATGGATTCTTAGCAATACTATTTGTATCTATATCATTCATAAACAATCTTTGTCAATTTGTCAAAAATTTTATTATGTATTTCAAGTTTCACCATAAGTATGCCCCCTTGTATATGGTGATAATAGTTTTTGAATTTCTATGCAAGTCGTCCTTTAAGTTTCTTTCTTGTCCTTTTTCACTTAATGTTCCTACTTTGACATACTTTATTCGGTAGACCTTATTCTATCTTTTCCTTCAACTTTTGAGGTTGCAACAATTTCAATATCCCTTTACTCATGAACGCTCTTTGCCTCTTACATGTCTAGGTCTTTGTCTTTGCTTCACATCCTTTTTCATTTAATGCTCACATCATGTTCTCTCTTCATTCTCTTACAATTTCCCTTTTATATAATGGTCCTTTGTCTCACTCAAACACACATATCCCGATTCCCCACTCATGAATCACCCTAGGTACAAAAGCTAGGATATGGGATATTCATAAGGCATGTTGGGATTTTTCCCACCTATGTACACACACACACACTCTCTCTCTCTCTCTCTCTCTCTATACACACACACACACTCTCTCTCTCTCTCTCTCTCTCTCTCTCTCTCTCTCTCTCTCTCTCTCTCTCTCTCTCTCTCTCTCTCTCTCTCTCTCTCTCTCTCTCTCTATACACACACACACACACACACACACCATCTTGCTTGGGCATGACAAATTTCAAGATAGTACATGTTTCTCCATTTAGGATCTTATTGGACCCAAGTCATTAATCATAACTTAATATCTATATATGTGGCAATATCTCATTTGTAGTTTTTAAGAACACATGATTATAAACTCTTGGGTGGATCTTAGAAACTTTTTGTAAGGAAACTTATGTTTGGATTCTACATATAATGCATATTTCAAATGAATCTCCCATTTCAATGCACATTTGTTAATGTGTGTGAACATATAGTAGAATACAAACTTCTTGTGGCAATACTTGCAATAGAGGCCTTTTCAATACCTTGCATTTGCATCTTTGCACAATCCAATAAGTAAGAAATACATTGTCTTTTCCAAGTCCTTTGTATCTTGCTTTTTAGAAAAAGATTGAACACCAAACTACATTGCACACTCTTTGTTTTGTTTTAGATGTGGTGCATTGATCTACAAAGCATGGGTTTGGAACAATTTAATTTTGAATGTTGTGTTAATGTAATAACAACTTGGAAACTGTGAAGCAAATGCATATGTTTTGAATTTTTTAGGTATCATCATGTAATAGCAATAATAAGAATAAAATTAAAAAGTAGCAAGGAACTTAGAATGAAACTAGTAAGTACTAGAGATACTAAACATGCATTTATTTCTAAATGGCACTTATAAAATTGTCCATCAGGAGTTTTGCATGTCTATTTGGTTCAATCATGGCAAAAAATTATCTCACTGCCACATGGCAAATATTGGAATAAATAAAGGGGGGGAGAGAGAGAGAGAGAGAGTGTGTGTGTGTGTGTGTGTGTGTGTGTGTATGCATGTGTGTGTGCTTATGTGTTCCAAGCCATCCATGTCCTTTGCACATGATGGTCAAGACATTGGACGGAGACTCTAATTGTTTCAAGAGTTTTGTTGCCCTTCAACTCAAACATCTCTCACATGGTCACCTCATATTTCAATCTTCAAGCCATTCGCTCTCTCTTCACTCCCCCAAGTAAGCAAGAAAACCAATGACCAAGAGCTAGTACACTCACCTTCTCACCTTGGTACGTTGTAGATCCCAAATGCCTCTAAAGGTCAAGCTCAAAATTATTGCAAATGTTCTTGCCTACTCTGTGATATTTTACCACATTTGAATGGGATTGCTCTAAGATGCTTGTATTCCCATTAGCATCAGAGTAGAAAGACATAGGAATATAAATTGTAGGCTCCTTTAGAATATACACACTCATGTGCATGACTGGAGAGAAGAAGAAGCTAAGAAACCTTTTGGGTAGCACCCAAGTAGAAATTAGTAGAAAATAAAGATTTATTTTTTAAAAGAGCTTAAATGACTAAGGTCAAGCATGAGTAGAGAGGAGAGGAAGATTGGAGATGAATGGCACTTGATTGGAATCTAGGGAAGAAAAACACATCATTAAAAAATGTTTTAATGAATAAGCATTATGATATGAGGAGAGATTGGACTTCTTTTTGGAGAAATCATGGAGTGAATATATTAGACAAAAAAGGTACTCACATAGCGCCGATAGACCCAAAGCTAGCCTTGAGTAGTAGCCAATGTGAGATGAAAGAAATAAGTATCCATACAACAACTAATGCTAGATAGAGTGACTAGTATATCAGTTGTTTACGACACCTCAGGTTGAGGGAAACAGTAAGGTCATTGTAGAAAATAGGGGATATGACATAATACATAACTATAGGCCTTATTCTAGTATGGCCTTGGAAGGACAAATTATTACAATGGTGGCAATGACTTTTTAAAAAGAGCACAAGATCATAATGAAGATCAATAGTTGCTTGCTACATCTTTAATGACCATGGCAATATCCCACAACTCGTGCTCTTCTATGATGGTATCTAAAATAGCTTGAGCTTGAGTTTTCATCCTATCTAGTTCTTCTTTCTTCTTTATGCATTTTATCGATGTTCCTTCTTCAAATCAACCTGCCACACAAAGTCAAGTTTAGTAGAGGGAAAGTGCAAGAAGGAATTACATTTCAAGAGAGCATCATTTCATTCCAAACTAGGTAGGTCCATAGGAAATAGGCTCAAATGAACATCCAAATCTCTATAGGAAGACCCTCAGCTTCACTTATTAATCATTCCTTCTAGGCCAATAGGAAGGGGATGAAAGGACTTAATGAGATTATAAACAAAATTAGGGATTTATTTATTAAAGCCACACTTTAAGAAAATATGAGGCAAAGTTTCTACTTCTTTTTTCATCTTGGGTATAAGCCATCTTCAATACCAAAATTTGCTTTCCTATGTCAATAAGCCTTTATGTGGATAATTAAACATAAAAGGGTGGATTCTTAAACTAGGATTCATTGAGACCACATATGTGAGAACCTAAAAGTCCATTAGTCAAAGTTCCAATTGAGCTGCCATTTTTCATCCAATTTTAAAGTTGGTTTATGAGAGAAGGGGATAATGTTTTGAATAGGTAGGAGAGGTTTTCCCATTTTCCTAGGTGAAGGCCTTGAGATTAAATTCCCCTCTCAGTTGTGAGGCACGATGTGGCCCCCTTGCACCATGTGGCCCCCTTGCAAAACCTTCTCTTAATATGTCATAGAAGATATAGAAGATAGGAGATTCGAGGCTTCCTTTTTTTTAGGTTCATAAACCCATTTTGTAGCTTCATCAAAATGGGCAAAGTATCGTAGCGTGTGTCAAGATTGTGGGAGAGAAGGAAGGAGTCTCACTTGTAGCTTTCTTGCTTGCACAATGGGGGAATACACACAAAGGTGGAGGCTGAAAACAGTTTTCCTCTACTTAGTTGTGTAAGCCAAAAAAAGAACTCTCTTACAAAGAAATAGAAGAACCCTATATATGGGTCTCAAACCAAACTCAACTAACTAAGGTGGCATACTAACTGAGCCACGAACTAGAGTAGATAAGGATAGCTATCATCTAGCTATTATTCATGGGCGGTGTACCAATCGCATCTGCCAACTAACAAGTCGGTGACATAAATGCACAACGGTCACCCTGGCATATCACGAGTGGAGCTCGATATCTCAACACTCCCCCTCGAGCTCAATCCCAATTCCTGCACACTAAGCAGGTCTCTGAACTTGCGCAGCTTCTCTACGCCCAATGCCTTCGTGAATATGTCAGCTACCTGATCCTCTGTGCTGATATAAACTAGATCAATAAGACCTAGTAAAACTCTCTCTCGCACATAGTGATAATGCACCTCAATGTGCTTTGTTCTAGCATGATAGACTGGGTTATTTGCCAAGTGTATACTACTCATGTTGTCACAATAAATGACAACTGGCCCATCTGTAGGCTGATGCATATCATAAAGTAGCTTGTGCAACCAAGCTACCTCACATGCAGCCATTGCTGCGCCCCTGTACTCAGCCTCTGTGCTCGACAAGGCAAGTGTAGGTTGTTTCTTGCTGCTCCAAGTGACTGCAGCACTCCCAAAAGAGAACACATATCCACTGGTAGATCATCTATCAGAAATACTACCAGCCCAATCAGCATCAGTGTATCCATACAACTGTATCTAAACTCCAGTCTCATAAAGTAGTCCATACTGCAATGTGGACTTCACATACCTGACTATGCGTCTAGCTGCATCCAAATGCGGTTTTCTTGGAGCCTGCATAAACTGACTTACCAATCCAACATCATAGCTCAAATCTGGCCTAGTAATAGTCATATAAATCAAACTTCCTACTATGCGTCTGTACATAGTAGGGTCTTTGAGAAGCTCACATGCATTTGCGCTCAACTTCACATTCTGCTCCAAAGGAACTGAAATAGGCTTATAGCCTGTCATCCCATATTTGGACAGCATGTCCAATCCATACTACCTTTGCAAGAGCTGTATCCCACTTGGTGATCTAATCACCTCAATGCCCAAGAAATAACACAGCTCTCCCAAATCCTTCATCTCAAACTTCTGCTTCAATAGCATTTTCACATGAAGGATATCTTCATCACTATCACCTGTCATAATCAAATCATCAACATAAATGACAAGTAGCATAATACCTTTCTCTGTTTTTCTCACATAAAGTGAGAAATCTGAAAGCCAATAGTGACAAGATATTGTCCTATCTTGTCAGACCATGCTCTAGGTGCTTGCTTCAAGCCATACAAGGCTTTCTTCAACCTGCAAACAAACTCAGGATGAACAGCATGCACATAACCTGGTGGCTGCTCCATATATACCTCTTCTTGCAAATCACCATGCAAGAAGGCATTCTTTACATCCATCTGATATAAAGATCATTCCTTTGATGCAGCCATAGCAATGACTGCTCTTACGGTTGCCATCCTTGCAACCGGACTGAATGTTTCTTCATAGTCAATGCCATATGTTTGTGTATACCCCTTGACTACTAATCTTGCCTTGTATCTGTTCACAGAACCATCTGCATTGTGCTTCACCTTATAAATCCACTTACAACCAATTGCATTTTTACCTTTAGACAAAGATACCAACTCCCATGTAGCATTTGCTTCCAAGGCATCCATTTCTTCATCCATGGCTTTCTCCCATTTTTCTTTTCCCATGGCTTGCTGAAAAGAAGTGGGTTCCGGTTCCTGTATCACTTTGACCATATATGCATAGTGAATGGTTGTAAATCCATCATATTTCAGCCTATCCACAGGATACCTAGCTCTGGTAGACCTGCACAAAGTAGGTTCACTCTCAGGTGCTCTCAAAACATCCCTGGTCTTCCTTACTCCAGGTGTAACAATGGAAGGAATACCCAACTCATTATCAATGCTCTGTTCTAAGCCACTGGATTCACCATCCACATAAGAGTGACATGCATTCACATCAAACATGGGCTGATCTACCTTCTCTTTTCCTTTTCGTGAAACCTGCATACCACTATCTGCATTGTTTTGAGGAGATTCTCCTGATCTCAATCTGCCTGTCCATGGCAAAGAATATGAACCACTGCTAGAGGACACTCCAGGTCCACTAATATTTTGTGACTGCTGCTGTGAATTCTGTGCAGCATTACCATTTGGTGCATCTACATCATCAATCACATTTACTGGTTTATACCAGCTACTCATCTCATCAAAAACAACATCTCTGCTCATTGTAAACTTACGAGTAGAAGGATTATAGCATCTCTACCCTTTCTGTTGTAGGCAGAGAGTAACCAATAAAGATGCACTTCTCAGCTTTTGGATCCAACTTGGATCTCAACTCATCTAGCACATGAACATAGGCAATACAACCAAAAATCTTCAAATGAGAAATATCCGGTTTCCTACCAGTATACCTCTCCTCTGGCGTCATCCCATGTATTGATGTAGTGGGAGTCATGTTCATTATGTAGATTGCTGTAGCAACTGCTTCAGCCCAGTAAAAATCTGGCAAGTCTTTTTCGTTGAGCATGGCACGAGATACCTCTCCAATATGCCTGTTTTTCCTTTCTACAATTCCATTTTGTTGTGGCGTATGACTACATGAATATTGCTGCTTTATGCCATGCTCCTGCAAAAACCTTGCAAACTCATTTGAGAGGTACTCTCCCCCTCCATCTAACCTTAGGCATTTTATTTGCAGGCCTGTTTCTTTTTCAACCATAGCTTTAAGAGTTTTGAAATGCCCAAAAAGTTCACTTTTCTTTTTCATAAAATACACCCAAACTTTTCTGCTATAGTCATCAATAAAAGTGATAAAATAATGACAGCCTCCAAGAGATGCAGCTTTAGTAGTCCACACATCAGAGTGGATTAATTCCAATGACTTCTCACTCTCTTGAACATGTCTAGGAAATGGTTTCTTTGCCTGTTTT